>NW_027192675.1:1339333-1674166 GCF_949987515.2 Delphinus delphis | reverse complement strand
GAACAGAACAGGGTCTCAAATTTAGAAAACCAACTTATGCTTGCTTAAGGGGAAAGGTGAGTTGGGGTGCTGCATAAAACCAGAGATTGAAATGAGCACAGATAAAGTTCCTTAAGCCAAATATGGAATAGACAAGAGCTACTCCTTGCTCAATGAAATGGACTCAACACCGCATATTAAACGTCTAAGAATGTACCTGACTAGTAAGTATCTTAAAACCTATGGATTGCTATGTCTCCGAAAGAGAATCAAGCATGTGTACAGGGTCATAAACGCAGCAGTGATAGGATTGGAGAGGTTCGTGAGCAAATGAAGACCCTTTGAAGTCATATTGCATGGTACCCATTCCACGGGTTTCAACTACCCAGGTTTAAGGTATTCTTCCTTCAGCTAAAACATGCATGTGGAACCTAGAGTATGATCAACCATGTGATCGGGAGACGTGTTCAAATATGTCTCAGTTTTCGTACCCTGGTACTCGGGTGCAACATTCCAGACGCTTTACTAACACTCTCCCGACTTGGAGAGTCAGTCCCTTTAACCTCCTGTTTGGCCCAGTTTGCAATTTCTGCGGAAGATGAACAGGAATAGCGAGAACCAATGAGAGGCTAGCTGGAGGTGTCTGGACTGGCAAATTTAACTCTCATTTCCCACCAGGAAGAGGAATTAACCAAAGGCTCAGCATGCCGGGCCGGAACCAGATTAGGGCCTGAAGCCATCCTGCGGTGTTACGGCCAGGTCACAAGAAAGCGAGTTGAAGAAAGGAGCTCAGGGGCACTGTAATTCACAAACCTGCAGAGTTATAAATGACAGCTATCGTCCAAAAATAGACTGAAGTAAGGCTGCCAAGAGGACTTGAAAGCGGGGCAGAATTGCAGGAAACCGATTTCAGGAGGTAGACTGGAATTGCATTGAAAGCATAGGAAAAGAGGCAGAACGTCCACAATGATGCACTTGACCAAAAAGGGCGTATGCGTTTTTTCCTGAATATATTCAGGAAAAAATGCATACGCCCTTTTTGGCCAACCAAGCAAGCTTGCAAAGGAAATCTGCACTACAATGAAGTCTCACTTCCCCCCGGTCAAAAAGGCCATCTGAAAAAAGTGTAAAATCCAGAAAGGCAGGACAGGCCATGGAGAACTGGGAGCCTTGTTATGCTGATGGGCGGGAGGTAAATTGCCAACGGCCACTCTGGAGATGTGTATGGTGTTTCCTGAAACATCTAAAAAACAAAGCAACAGAACCTAGGGCACTTCCACTTATGGTCCTATAGATTAGGGAAATTAAAATCAAAAAGACACAGCCACCCCAAAGTTTGGAACGGCTCTGTTTACAAGAACCTCGTTTACAGTACAAGTTCAACATTGCAGAAAGTGAAAAATGGATAAAGAAGTTGTGGTATTTACTTACAAAGCAATATCACTCAGCAATGAAATCTGTGTCATCAGGCCCTTAGCAGCACAATGAGTGGATTCAGGTATGATGATTCTAACTGAAATAAGTCACACAGAAAAAGAAACATCATAAGATATCAGTAATACACGGAATGTAAACTTGGCTACACAGGAACTGAATTACAGAACAGAACAGGGTCTCAAATTTAGAAAACCAACTTATGCTTGCTTAAGGGGAAATGTGAGTTGGGGTGCTGCATAAAACCAGAGATTGAAATGAGCACAGATAAAGTTCCTTAAGCCAAATATGGAATAGACAAGAGCTACTCCTTGCTCAACGAAATGGACTCAACACCGCATATTAAACGCCTAAGAATGTACCTGACTTGTAAGTATCTTAAAACCTATAGATTGCTATGTCTCCGAAAGAGAATCAAGCATGTGTACAGGGCCATAAACGCAGCAGTGATAGGATTGGAGAGGTTCGGTGAGCAAATGAAGACCCTTTGAAGTCATATTGCATTGTACCCATTCCACGGGTTTCAACTACCCAGGTTTTAGGTATTCTTCCTTCAGCTAAAACATGCATGTGGAACCCAAGTATGATCAACCATGTGAACGGGAGACATGTTCAAATATGTCTCAGTTTTCCTCCCCTGGTACTCGGGTGCAACATTCCAGACGCTTTACTAACACTCTCCCCACTTGGAGAGTCAGCGCCTTTAACCTCCTGTTTGGCCCAGTTTGCAATTTCTGCGGAAGATGAACAGGAATAGCGAGAACCAATGAGAGACTAGCTGGAGGTGTCTGGACGGGCAAATTTAACTCTCATTTCCCACCAGGAAGAGGAAATAACCAAAGGCTCAGCGTGCCGTGCCGGAACCAGATTAGGGCCTGAAGCCATCCTGCGGTGTTGCGGCCAGGTCACAAGAAAGCAAGTTGAAGAAAGGATCTCAGGGGCACTGTAATTCACAAACCTGCAGAGTTATAAATGACAGCTATCGTCCAAAAATAGACTGAAGTAAGGCTGCCAAGAGGACTTGAAAGCGGGGCAGAATTGCAGGAAACCGATTTCAGGAGGTAGACTGGAATTGCATTGAAAGCATAGGAAAAGAGGCAGAACGTCCACAATGATGCACTTGGCCAAAAAGGGCGTATGCGTTTTTTCCTGAATATATTCAGGAAAAAACGCATACGCCCTTTTTGGCCAACCAAGCAAGCTTGCAAAGGAAATCTGCACTACAATGAAGTCTCACTTCCCCGCGGTCAAAAGGGACATCTGAAAAAAGTGTAAAATCCAGAAAGGCAGGACAGGCCATGGAGAACTGGGAGCCTTGTTATGCTGATGGGCGGGATGTAAATTGCCAACAGACACTTGGGAGAAGTGTATGGTGTTTCCTGAAACATCTAAAAAACAAAGCAACAGAGCCTAGGGCACTGCCACTTATGGTCCTATAGCTTAGGGAAATTAAAATCAAAAAGACACAGCCACCCCAAAGTTTGGGACGCCTCTGTTTACAAGAACGTCGTTTACAGTACAAGTTCAACATCGCAGAAAGTGAAAAATGGATAAAGAATTTGTGGTACTCATGTACAATGCAATATCACTCAGCAATGAAATCTATGTCACCAGGCCCATAGCCGCATTATGAGTGGATTCAGGTATGGTGATTCTAACTGAAATAAGTCACACAGAAAAAGAAACATCAAAAAATATCACTAATACATGGAATTTAAACTTGGCTACAGAGGAACTGAATTACAAAAGAGAACAGGGTCTCAAATTTTGAAAACTAACTTATGCTTGCTTAAGGGGAAAGGTGAGTTGGGGTGCTGCATAAAACCAGAGATTGAAATGAGCACAGATAAAGTTCCTTAAGCCAAATATGGAATAGACAAGAGCTACTCCTTGCTCAACGAAATGGACTCCACACCCCATATTAAACGCTTAAGAATATACCTGACTAGTAAGTATCTTAAAACCTATGGATTGCTATGTCTCCAAAAGAGAATCAAGCGTGTGTACAAGGGTCATAAACGCAGCAGTGATAGGATTGGAGAGATTCGGTGAGCAAATGAAGACCCATTGAAGTCATATTGCATGTTACCCATTCCACGGGTTTTAACTACCCAGGTTTAAGGTATTCTTCCTTCAGCTAAAACATGCATGTGGAACCTAGAGTATGATCAACCATGTGATCGGGAGACGTGTTCAAATATGTCTCAGTTTTCCTCCCCTGGTACTCGGGTGCAACATTCCAGACGCTTTACTAACACTCTCCCGACTTGGAGAGTTAGTCCCTTTAACCTCCTGTTTGGCCCAGTTTGCAATTTCTGCGGAAGATGAACAGGAATAGCGAGAACCAATGAGAGGCTAGCTGGAGGTGTCTGGACGGGCAAATTTAACTCTCATTTCCCACCAGGAAGAGGAATTAACCAAAGGCTCAGCTTGCCGGGCCGGAACCAGATTAGGGCCTGAAGCCATCCTGCGGTGTTGCGGCCAGGTCACAAGAAAGCGAGTTGAAGAAAGGAGCTCAGGGGCACTGTAATTCACAAACCTGCAGAGTTATAAATGACAGCTATCGTCCAAAAATAGACTGAAGTAAGGCTGCCAAGAGGACTTGAAAGCGGGGCAGAATTGCAGGAAACCGATTTCAGGAGGTAGACTGGAATTGCATTGAAAGCATAGGAAAAGAGGCAGAACGTCCACAATGATGCACTTGGCCAAAAAGGGCGTATGCGTTTTTTCCTGAATATATTCAGGAAAAAACGCATACGCCCTTTTTGGCCAACCAAGCAAGCTTGCAAAGGAAATCTGCACTACAATGAAGTCTCACTTCCCCCCTGTCAAAAGGGCCATCAGAATAAAGTGTAAAATCCAGAAAGGCTGGACAGGCCATGGAGAACTGGGAGCCTTGTTATGCTGATGGGCGCGATGTAAATTGCCAACAGACACTCAGGAAAAGTGTATGGTGTTTCCTGAAACATCTAAAAAACAAAGCAACAGAGCCTAGGGCACTTCCACTTATGGTCCTATAGCTTAGGGAAATTAATATCAAAAAGACACAGCAACCCCAAAATTTGGGACGGCTCTTTTTATAGGAATCTCTTCTACGGCACAAGTTAAATATCCCAGAGAGCAAATAATGGATAAAGAAGTTGCGGTACTTCTGTACAACAGAATACCACTCAGCAATGAAATCTATGTCACCACGCCCGTACCAGCATAATGAGTGGATTGAGGCACGATGATTCTAAGTGAAATAAGTCACACAGAAAAAGAAACATCATAAGGTATCACTAATACACGGAATGTGAACTTGGCTACACATGAACTGAATTACAAAACAGAACAGGGTCTCAAGTTTAGAAAACCAACTTATGCCTGCTTAAGGGGGAAGGTGAGTTGGGGTGCTGCATAAAAGCAGAGTTTGAAATTAGCACAGATACCGTTCCATAAGCCAAATATGTAATAGACAAGAGCTACCCCTTGCTCAACGAAATGGATTCAACAATGAGGTATCACCTCACACCTGGTAGAATAGGCATCATTGAAAATCTACAAACAAAAAATGCTGGAAAGGGTGTGGAGAAAAGGAACCCTCTTCCACTATTGTTGGGAATATAAATTGATACAGTCATTATGGAGAACAATATGGAATTTCTTAAGAAACTAACAATAGAATTACCATATGATACAGCAATCCCAGTACTGGACATATACCCAGACAAAACCATAAATCAAAAAGAGTCATTCACCGCAATGTTCATTGCATCACTATTTACAATATCGAGGTAATGGAAGCAACCTAAATGCCCACAGACAGACGAATGCATAAAGCTGTGGTACATATATAAAATGGAATATTACTAAGCCATGAAAAGGAATGAAATTGGGTCATTTGTAGAGACGTCGATGGATCTAGAGACTGTCATACAGAGTGAAGTAAGTCAGAAAGAGAAAAACAAATCTTGTATATTCATGCATATATGTGGAACCTAGAAAAACTGTACAGATTAACCATTTTGCAAGGCATAAATAGAGCAACAGATGTAGACAACAAACGTATGGACAACAAGGGGGGAAAGCTGTTGGGGGGGTGGTGGTGGGAGGAGTTGAGAGACTGGGATTGGCATGTATACATTTATATGTATAAAATAGATACCCAATAAGAACCTGCTGTATAAAAATATAAAATAAAATTCAAAATTAAAAAGAAGTAAAATTTAAAAAATAAAACAGAAAAAACAATTATTCCCTGCACATACATGTATTTATATGAATAAATTATTTCCATGCTTATATCTGTAAATACAAAAAAGAGGAATAAAATCTACCTTGAACCAAAAACGAAAAAGAGAAAAAAAACACAGAACCCACCAGTTACACAGAGGAAAACCGTATCAGGGCACTTGCTCCAGTTGTAAACAATTCTGAAGTTGGTCAGTGGTGGGGAATCGTCTCCCATTCAGCCAGCAGCCCCCACGCAACAAGCGTCCTCATTGCAAAGCTGGGGCACCGTGCCGAGGCATCTGTGAGTAAACGTGAGCTGAGCCCCAGGCCAGTTGCTGCTGAACTATTCCCACCCGTCCCAGGTAAAACACCTGAATATATACAAGGACTTGAAAGCCTAGAGGAAGGGCCATAGAGCCACACGAGTGACAGCATGCCGGCCGACTTGGTGCCTGCAGGCCAGCCAGGATGGTCCTGGCCCTGGGTGCTCTTCTGGAAGATTTCCATTTCCCTGCCTGAGATACCCGTCCTGTCCCTGCCTCCACTGCTTTTTTCCTTCCTCACCTCTGCCCAGGGAGAAATTCCAGCAGCAGGTATGGGTGACACATCCTCTTCTTTAGCAGGTGGCAGCCTGGCAACTGCTGCAGAAAGTCCAGCAGAGCCCCACTCACACTGGGCCACCCACAAAGCCGTGGCCTCTCACTCCCTCCCACCAGCCCAGCCCCGAGACTGCTGACAGGGCAGAGAAAATGGCGTCAGGCACGGCTGCAGGGGCTCTTGCTGCCTGGAGTGGTATTTATATTGATCTCAACCCAGGCACACCTGGGGAGGGCTGGCCGGCACGGTAAGGCTGCCCAGGTCAGCCAATCATCACCCCTCAGGGGCTCACAGTTGCAGAAAATGGAACTTGCTGAACCGGCCAGGTCCAAGGAACAGGTGTGGGCTCCTGAGAGTCAGGCTAGACAAGGGGCTGCAGCTTTGGCTTGTTTTCTAATCATTTTATCTGGCCCATGAGTGGGAGACAACTTCAAGAAAACCCTCTCCTAATGAGAGGAACCCAGGAGTCAGGGAGAGGAGGGGTGGGTGGTGGTTGGAGACAGAGGCCTGGTGCCCCGGGTGCAGTGGAAGTCTCTGGAAGACCAGGTGGAGGGAGGCCTCACGGAGTGATGCCCAGGGTCACAGACCTGTCGCAGCTGCTGTTTGTTAGTTCAAGTCCTGCTCTGAGGTGCTCTGTGTCAGCTCTGAGCGACAGGTGAGCTGGGGGTGCTCTGCAATGAGGGCTATGTGCACGGTTCCTGTGTGCCCAGCCCTGCCACGGTACCTGCAAGGGTAGCTCTGTATCCTGGGAGGGGCCTGACCACGAGAGCCCCGTGGGCTGGGGTGGGGGTGGGATACCTGCCCAGGTGAGCTCCATATTCTGGGATTGGTCTGACCACGAGAGCCCCATGGGCTGCTGGGGACCTGGTAAAGGATGTCAGGACAGTCAGTGAAGCCACCGAGGATATACCTCCAGTTGCTCCTAATTCCTACACCCTGCTGGTCATTCTACCAACCACCAGGACATGGTATTCTGTATTAGTCTTCAATGATGCCTTCTTTTGTATTCCATTAGTCCCAGAGTCACAAGAAATTTTGGCTTGTGAGTGGCAGGACTCAACATACAACTAAAACAATACTTCCGGGCCGTCTGGCCCCAAGGGTGCAAAAATTCCCACACCATCTTTGGGGAAAGCTTAGCTAAAGACCTAAAAGTTCTACCTCTGGAAAAGGAAACCCTCCTTCAATATGCAGACGACATTCTGATCACCAGCCCTACTAAGGAGGCCTCTGAACTACCAAGCCAATAAAGGATAGAAGTTGTCCAAGAAAAAGCTCAAATATCACAGACTGCGGTGACCTGCCTGGGCTTCATTCTCACAGAAGGTCAGAGAAGCCCATCCCAGGAAAGGGAAGAAACCATTTTCAGCCTTACCCCTTTCTAAAACTAGAAGACAGCTTAGGGGTTCCTGGGGACGCCAGGGTTTGCTGCTTCTGGATCCCTAGCTACAGTCTACTAGCTGGGCCTCTATATGAAACACTGAAAGGAAAAGATGATGATCCTTTTGAATAGAATCCAGAAGTGGCCTTTCAAGAATGGAAAGAGCAGTCAATTCAGACCCTTGCCCTGGAACTCCCTAATTTAGCTAAACCCTTTGACCTTTACATTCCCGGTGAAAGGTGAATCGCCATTGGAGAATTAGTGCAAAAACTGGGACCACTTGAAATGGAACAATGCAAGAATGCCATCCAGGTAGGATAAACTACGGTCACTAAGGGGCTTGGCCCACTGCCACATCTGGCCAAGATACTGGCGGTATCTAAAAACCTGGAAATCAGCAGCCCAAAAGGCCACCTCCCTCCTAAGGGAAAAGGACCCCACGTGGTGATCCTAACCACCAACCATGCCCTGAAGTTGCAGGGTTCGCTCCGTGGGCACACCGACCTCGAGTGAGGAGGCCCTCCAACTCCAACATCCAGAGAGATAACCGGGGGCAACAGGGCACCATGACGACTCGTGTGAACATCACTTGACCTGGAGTTTCTCTCATAAAACAACAAGAGTGTGTCCCAAAAGAGTAGACTACTGCTTGCAGGACTTACTGCACCCAGAGGGGAGCTAATAATCTTGGCGGGGGAACAGTATACCACACTGTCACCATAGAAAAGCCTACAGACACCGTGATGATGGTGGCCAATAAGACCGGCTGGACTCCTGTTTACTTCAAAAGGCTGTTGACTCAGTAGCCATCATGGTCCTTGGTCACCACTGACCCTGGACTGTCTGGGAGTTGAGCGGGCAGGGCTCTGACACCTGGTGCTGTTTGTACGTTAATTCAGGGGCCTAACTGAAGAAAGCGCAGACTACTGGTCAGAGCATCTAGGCTGGCAGAGACGGTCAGCCTAAGGTGGTCGAACAAATGTGGGGCGGGGTGAAACCGGCCCCCACAGCGTCTCTGCACATCTCTTTCCTGGACCCTTAAAGGTCATTAGAATCTATAACACTTCCAATGCTGGTGCTCAGGTGGACGAGCAGGGAGGCAGGGGTCCTGGGGACAATCAACGTCACCGGGAGGCTGCTGGGGAGAAGCTCTGACCCTCGCCCCAGGGTATGAGGGCTCCCAACTCAGCACTCAGCAGTTACAGAAGAAGGGTCTGCACCCTCAGCACTCCAAGAATGAGGAACGGGACAAAAGGCAGAGGAGGGGTTTGTCCCCAGCAAAGCCCATTAAAAATCCCTGGGAGATAAAAATAGAATCTGGGCAATAAAGTCAAGTCTAACCTTTTTTATTCTTTGTGCTTTGTCTAATTTCACGTGCTCCTAGGGTCCCGCATGCAGAGGTTCCACACCCGGCACTTCAGACCAGATTTCCTAGTGCAGAATGGCTGGGTCGACACCTCAGCTCCTGGGGCCCAGTGCAGACTCCACGATATAGAGCCTGAGCTACAGCCAACCTGGCCCTCGAGAGCTCCGCCGCCTCCCTCCCTCCCACTGACTCTGACAGGATCTCTACACAGCAGCCCAGCCCACAGCCCACGGGGTAGTGCATGCTCTCACCTCTCCATTCTCTGATCAAAATATAAAGTTTCCTTTGCTTGTGAACCAAACTCAGTCTCGATCTGTTGGCCCCAATGACACTGGGCAGGGGGACACTTGTTGGGGTCCACTCTGGAGGATCAGTAACAGAAATTGAGACTATTGTAACCTCAATGAACAGATGTGTGAGCCAAACTGTAGTTAACATAGAACAGTGTATAAGGCTCGGGTAAAATAAGATGTTTTTAACACTTCCATTTGATATTTCCATCACTTTTTATAAGCAAGTTCAGTGAAAAGGTTTGTCTTATTTGTCGGGTCAATATTAGAGAAACGAAGTGATTTCTTTCCAAGGATGTACATCTAATAATCTTGGTTAAACCTTCAATCTTGTTTTAAATGCTTTTCCATTGAAAATGATACCTCTCTTTTAGCTCCCCCATTTCTGAGAAGTATAAAATCTTATAATTTATTATTACCAAAGGGGAAAGGTGGGAGGAGGGATAAATTAACAGTTTGGAATGAACACATACACACTGCTATGTATAAAATAGATCATCAACAAGGAACTACTGTATAGCACAGGGAACTACACTCAACATTTTGCAATAACCTATAAGGGGAAATAATCTGAAAAAGAATAGATATTTTTATTGACATCATCTATCAATGACAGTTAAAGTGTAGCCTAAGGGAAGCTGGTGGTGAGTGCTTCTGACCCTGAAGACTTCAATCATCTAAAGTTTGGGCTCTGCCTACTTCCCAAGGCCCTTAATGAACATATGTGTAGCCGTAGCTTAAAAAATTCCCCAGTTTGGGTTTCGGGGAGACACTGATTTTGAAAAAGCCCTGGTGTTCTCCTTACATGAATGGGACTCTTCCTACTGCTAAAACATGTCTGTCACACCCAGAGGATGGTATACCGTCTGATCGGGAAGAGTTTGGAAAAGGCATCTCATCTCCTCATCTCCTGGTGCTCGGGTTCACCCCTCCAGCGTCTTTACTAACAGTCTCCCCACTTGGAGATGTCAGCACTGTCAACATCCTGTTGCGTACAGTTTGGAATTTGTCCAGAGGATGAAGCGGAAGGATGAGGAACAATGAGAGACAAGTCCTAGGTGTTCAGACAGGCACATGTCACTCTAATTTCCAGTCAGGAAGACGAATTGACCAAAGGCTAGGGTTGCCCATGGAAACAGTATAGGGCTTGAGGAAATCCCGCTGCTTTGTGGCCAGTTCCCATAAACACGAGTTGAACAATGGAACTCAGGGGCAGTAAAATTCACAAAACTGCAGAGTTGAAAATATCCATCACTGAAAAATGTCTTGAGGAAAGTCAGAGAAAAGGACTTGTAAGCAAGGGAGAATGGCAGGAAAGGGATTTGAGGAGGTAGAAAGGACTCGCCATTAAGCACAAGAAAAGGAGCTGAACATTGCCAACATTGCAGTTGGCCAAAAAGGGTGTATGCGTTCTTTTCTGTATATATTCAAGAAAAGGGCATACACTTTTTTAGCCAACCAAACAGGTGGGCACTGGAAGTCAATACCACAAAAGATATCACTTCGCATCAGTCAGAAGAGCCATCCTCATAAAGCGTAAACAACAGAAATGCAGGACAGGGCAACGAGAAGAGGGAGCCCTGTGAGACTTATAGTGGAAATGTATATTGCCAACGGCCATTCTGGAGAAGTGTATTGTGTTTACTAAAGCATCTAAAAAATGAGCTACAGAGCATAGGGCACTTGCACTCACAGGCGTATATCTTGGGAAAAACAAAAATCGAGAGGACACAGGCACCCCAATGTTTACCCCCTCTCTGTTTAAAAGATCCTCGACTAGGATATAACTTAAATGTCTCTGGAGGGAAAAAATGGATAGAGATGTGGTACTTAGGTAGAGTGGAATATTATTCAGCCTGGAAATCAATGAAATATGGCCAGTTGTAACAACTCCGGAGGAGTTACGTATGATCATTCTAAGTGACAGAATTCAAAAAGAAAAAGACACATATCATAAGATATCACTTAAAGGTGGAATCCAAAATGGCTACACATGAAATAAATTACAAAACAAAAACATAGTCAAATATGTAGAAAACACGCATAAGGCTGCTAAACGGGAAAGGTGGGGAGGGGTGAGGCATCATCCAGGAGGTTGAAATTAGCAAAGATACCATTCCAAATACCAAACTGATAATCAACAAGGCCTACACGGTAGCTAAAAGAACTGCACTCAGCACACTCAAGTCACCGGAAAAGAATATATACGACTGGTAAGAATCTGAAAAAGAATTTATTGATGTCTCTCTGTACGTGAATCAAGTGGATGTACAGCAGCAAGAAACAGAGCTTTGAAAATCAGCTGTAACCAATATAGTAATAAATTGAAAAAAATAAACGACAGAGAGACAGAGAAAACCTCTTACAACTTTTCCTCAGGGACGGTGATGCAACATGGATTGAACACATCTAGACCCACAGCAGGATGAGACATAAGGCTGGAAACTGTTTGCGCTAAGAGAAATGTGAGGTTGGGTGAGGAAATGCACACCCTTTAAAGTAATACTACCTGGTACCCATTCAATGGGTCCCAAATCTGCAGGTTCAAGGGATCTTCCTACAGCTAAAACATGCATGGAAAACCCAGAGGACTGTACACCATGTGATCGGGAGATGTGTCTAAAATGCACCTCATTTATCCTCTCCTGGTGCTCCTGTTCACCATTCCAGCCACGCTACTTAGAATCTCCCCACTTGGAGAATCAGCACATTTAAACTTCTGTTTCACACATTTTGCAAATTGTGAGGAGGATGAACGGGAAGAGGGGGAACCAATGAGAGAAGAGTTGTAGGGGTTTGGACGGGCACATATCACTCTAATTTCCCATTAAGAATAAGAATTAAAGAAAGGCTCAGCCTGCCTCGCCGGAGCCAAAATAGGGCCTGAAGCAATCCTGCGGGTTTGAGGCCAGCTCACAAAAGAGCAACTTAAAAAATGGAGCTCAGGGTCACTGCAATTCACAAACCTGCAGAGTTATAATGAAAACTAACGTCCAAAAATATGTTGAGGTAAGGCAAAGAAGAGGATCTGAATGCAAGACAGAATTGCAAGAAACAGATTTCAAGAGATAGATTGGACTCGTCTTTAACGCACATGAAAAGCGGCAGAATTTCGACAATGATGCAGTTGGCCCAAAAGGGCGTATGCGTTTTTTCCTGATTATATCCAGGAAAAAACGCATACGCACTTTATGGGCAACGAAGCAAGCAAGCAATGCAAATGTGCACAACAAAGAAGTCTCACTTCCCACCGGTCAAAAGGGCCATCCTAAAAAATTGTAAAAACCAGAAATGCAGGACAGGCCATGGAGAACAGGGAGCCTTTATACGCTGATGGGCAGTGTGTGAACTGCCGAGAGCCACTCTGGAGAAGTGTATGGTGGTTCCTAAATCATCTAAAAAACAGAGCTACAGAGCATAGGACACTTCCAATCATGGGAGTATATCTAGGGAAGTCTAAAAATCAACAAGACACAAGCACACCACAGTTTAGGGCTACTCTGTTTACAAGAACCTCAACTTCAGTACACCTTAAATATCCCAGGAAAGAGAACAATGGATAAAGAAGATGTGGTACTTATGTACAATGGAATATCTCTTCACCATGAAATCAATGTAATAAGGCTAGTAGAAGGATAAAGAGTGGATTTAGGTCCGATAATACTACTTGAAATAAGTCAAACAGAAAAAGAAACATATCATAAGATATCACTTATAGAGGGAGGGTAAATATGGCTGCACAAGAAATGAATTACAGAACAGAACAGTGTCTCACATTTAGAAAACACACTTATGTCAGCTTAAGGGGAAAGGAGAGGTGGGGTGATGCATAAAACCAGAGTTTGAAATTAGCACAGATACCGTTCAATAAACCAAATAGGTATTAGACAAGATCTACACCTTGCTCAATGAACAGGCCTCAACACACCCTATACACCGCAGAGAAATATATCTGAGGAATAAGAATCTTAAAACCCATGTATTGATATATCTCCATAAGGGAATCAAGTGTGTGCAGAGCGGCACAAACACAGCAGTGAAAAGGAGCTAAACCCCATTATAGAAATAAATTTTAAAAACAAAACGCTGAAACAATGAAAGAGAGAAAAATTCTTACAAAATTCGCTCAGGGGCTGTGATGCAACCTGGATTGACCACATATAAACCCAAAGCTGGATAAGACATAAGGCTGGACACTTGGGGCTGACAGGATTGGTGAGCTTTGGTGAGCAACTGCCGAAAGTTTAATGCAATACTTCATGCTACTCAGTCCAAGGGTCCCAACACTCCAGGTTGAAGGGAATCTTCCTACAGCTAAACCATGCTTGGGAAACCCAGCGACTGGTATACCATATGATCGGGAAAGGTTTCTAAAACGCACCTCATTTTTCCTCTCCTGGGGCTCCGGATCGACATTCCAGCCGCTTTACTAACAACATCCCCACATGGAGTCAATGCCTTTAAGTTCTGGTATCGCACAGTCTGCAGTTAGTGCAGAGGATGAATGGGAATAGGGGGAACCAGTGAGAAACTAGCTGTAGCGGTTTCAATGGGCACATGTCACTCTAATATCACATCAGTAAGAAGAATTAACCAAAGGCACAGCAAGGTGCCCCAGAAGAAAAATAGGGCTTCAAGGAATCCTGTGGGTACGGGGCAAGACCACAAAAATAAGAGCTAAAAAATGGAGCTAAGGGCCACTGCAATTCAAAAACCTGCAGAGTTATAAAGGCCAACTATTTTTAAAAAATATATTGAGGTAAGGCTATGAAGAGGCATTGAAAGCAAGGCAGAATGCAGGAAACCGATTTCAGGAGGTAGACAGGAATTGCATTGAAAGCATATGAAGAGAGTCAGAAAATCGACAATGATGCACTTGGCCAAAAAGGGCGTATGCGTTTTTTCCTGAATATATTCAGGAAAAAACGCATACGCCCTTTTTGGCCAACCAAGCAAGCTTGCAAAGGAAATCTGCACTACAATGAAGTCTCACTTCCACCTGGTCAAAAGGGCCATCTGAAAAAAGTGTAAAATCCATAAAGGCACGACAGGCCATGGAGAACTGGGAGCCTTCTTATGCTGATGGGCGGGATGTAAATTGCCAACAGCCACTCTGGAGAAGTGTATGGTGTTTTCTGAAACATCTAAAAAACAAAGCAACAGAGCCTAGGGCACTTCCACTTATGGTCCTATAGCTTAGGGAAATTAAAATCAAAAAGACACAGCCACCCCAAAGTTTGGGACGCCTCTGTTTACAAGAACCTCGTTTACCGTACAAGTGCAATATCACAAAAAGTGAAAAATGGATAAAGAACTTGTGGTACTTACGTACAATGCAGTATCACTCAGCAATGAAATCTATGTCATCAGGCCTGTAGCAGCATAATGAGTGGATTCAGGTACGATGATTCTAACTGAAATAAGTCACACAGAAAAAGAAACATCATAAGATATCACTAATACACGGAATGTAAACTTGGCTACACACGAACTGCATTCCAAAACAGAACAGGGTCTCAAATTTAGAAAACCAACTTATGCTTGCTTAAGGGGAAAGGTGAGTTGGGGTGCTGCATAAAACCAGAGATTGAAATGAGCACAGATAAAGTTCCTTAAGCCAAATATGGAATAGACAAGAGCTACTCCTTGCTCAACGAAATGGACTCAACACCGCATATTAAACACCTAAGAATGTACCTGACTAGTAAGTATCCTAAAACCTATGGATTGCTATGTCTCCGAAAGAGAATCAAGCATGTGTACAGGGGCATAAACGCAGCAGTGATAGGATTGGAGATGTTTGGTGAGCAAATGAAGACCCTTTGAAGTCATATTGCATGGTACCCATTAAACGGGTTTCAACTACCCAGGTTTAAGGTATTCTTCCTTCAGCTAAAACATGCATGTGGAACCTAGAGTATGATCAACCATGTGATCGGGAGACGTGTTCAAATATGTCTCAGTTTTCGTACCCTGGTACTCGGGTGCAACATTCCAGACGCTTTACTAACACTCTCCCGACTTGGAGAGTCAGTCCCTTTAACCTCCTGTTTGGCCCAGTTTGCAATTTCTGCGGAAGATGAACAGGAATAGCGAGAACCAATGAGAGACTAGCTGGAGGTGTCTGGATGGGCAAATTTAACTCTCATTTCCCACCAGGAAGAGGAATTAACCAAAGGCTCATCGTGCCGTGCCAGAACCAGATTAGGGCCTGAAGACCTCCTGCGGTGTTGCGGCCAGCTCACAAGAAAGCGAGTTGAAGAAAGGAGCTCAGGGGCACTGTAATTCACAAACCTGCAGAGTTATAAATGGCAGCTATCGTCCAAAAATAGACTGAAGTAAGGCTGCCAAGAGCACTTGAAAGCGGGGCAGAATTGCAGGAAACCGATTTCAGGAGGTAGACTGGAATTGCATTGAAAGCATAGGAAAAGAGGCAGAACGTCCACAATGATGCACTTGGCCAAAAAGGGCGTATGCGTTTTTTCCTGAATATATTCAGGAAAAAACGCATACGCCCTTTTTGGCCAACCAAGCAACCTTGCAAAGGAAATCTGCACTACAATGAAGTCTCACTTCCCCCCGGTCAAAAGGGCCATCAGAATAAAGTGTAAAATCCAGAAAGGCTGGACAGGCCATGGAGAACTGGGAGCCTTGTTATGCTGATGGGCGGGATGTAAATTGCCAACAGACACTCGGGAGAAGTGTATGGTGTTTCCTGAAACATCTAAAAAACAAAGCAACAGAGCCTAGGGCACTTCCACTTATGGTCCTATAGCTTAGGGAAATTAATATCAAAAAGACACAGCAACCCCAAAATTTGGGACGGCTCTTTTTATAGGAATCTCTTCTACGGCACAAGTTAAATATCCCAGAGAGCAAAAAATGGATAAAGAAGTTGCGGTACTTCTGTACAACAGAATACCACTCAGCAATGAAATCTATGTCACCACGCCCGTACCAGCATAATGAGTGGATTGAGGCACGATGATTCTAAGTGAAATAAGTCACACAGAAAAAGAAACATCATAAGGTATCACTAATACACGGAATGTGAACTTGGCTACACATGAACTGAATTACAAAACAGAACAGGGTCTCAAGTTTAGAAAACCAACTTATGCCTGCTTAAGGGGGAAGGTGAGTTGGGGTGCTGCATAAAAGCAGAGTTTGAAATTAGCACAGATACCGTTCCATAAGCCAAATATGTAATAGACAAGAGCTACCCCTTGCTCAACGAAATGGATTCAACAATGAGGTATCACCTCACACCTGGTAGAATAGGCATCATTGAAAATCTACAAACAAAAAATGCTGGAAAGGGTGTGGAGAAAAGGAACCCTCTTCCACTATTGTTGGGAATATAAATTGATACAGTCATTATGGAGAACAATATGGAATTTCTTAAGAAACTAACAATAGAATTACCATATGATACAGCAATCCCAGTACTGGACATATACCCAGACAAAACCATAAATCAAAAAGAGTCATTCACCGCAATGTTCATTGCATCACTATTTACAATATCGAGGTAATGGAAGCAACCTAAATGCCCACAGACAGACGAATGCATAAAGCTGTGGTACATATATAAAATGGAATATTACTAAGCCATGAAAAGGAATGAAATTGGGTCATTTGTAGAGACGTCGATGGATCTAGAGACTGTCATACAGAGTGAAGTAAGTCAGAAAGAGAAAAACAAATCTTGTATATTCATGCATATATGTGGAACCTAGAAAAACTGTACAGATTAACCATTTTGCAAGGCATAAATAGAGCAACAGATGTAGACAACAAACGTATGGACAACAAGGGGGGAAAGCTGTTGGGGGGGTGGTGGTGGGAGGAGTTGAGAGACTGGGATTGGCATGTATACATTTATATGTATAAAATAGATACCCAATAAGAACCTGCTGTATAAAAATATAAAATAAAATTCAAAATTAAAAAGAAGTAAAATTTAAAAAATAAAACAGAAAAAACAATTATTCCCTGCACATACATGTATTTATATGAATAAATTATTTCCATGCTTATATCTGTAAATACAAAAAAGAGGAATAAAATCTACCTTGAACCAAAAACGAAAAAGAGAAAAAAAACACAGAACCCACCAGTTACACAGAGGAAAACCGTATCAGGGCACTTGCTCCAGTTGTAAACAATTCTGAAGTTGGTCAGTGGTGGGGAATCGTCTCCCATTCAGCCAGCAGCCCCCACGCAACAAGCGTCCTCATTGCAAAGCTGGGGCACCGTGCCGAGGCATCTGTGAGTAAACGTGAGCTGAGCCCCAGGCCAGTTGCTGCTGAACTATTCCCACCCGTCCCAGGTAAAACACCTGAATATATACAAGGACTTGAAAGCCTAGAGGAAGGGCCATAGAGCCACACGAGTGACAGCATGCCGGCCGACTTGGTGCCTGCAGGCCAGCCAGGATGGTCCTGGCCCTGGGTGCTCTTCTGGAAGATTTCCATTTCCCTGCCTGAGATACCCGTCCTGTCCCTGCCTCCACTGCTTTTTTCCTTCCTCACCTCTGCCCAGGGAGAAATTCCAGCAGCAGGTATGGGTGACACATCCTCTTCTTTAGCAGGTGGCAGCCTGGCAACTGCTGCAGAAAGTCCAGCAGAGCCCCACTCACACTGGGCCACCCACAAAGCCGTGGCCTCTCACTCCCTCCCACCAGCCCAGCCCCGAGACTGCTGACAGGGCAGAGAAAATGGCGTCAGGCACGGCTGCAGGGGCTCTTGCTGCCTGGAGTGGTATTTATATTGATCTCAACCCAGGCACACCTGGGGAGGGCTGGCCGGCACGGTAAGGCTGCCCAGGTCAGCCAATCATCACCCCTCAGGGGCTCACAGTTGCAGAAAATGGAACTTGCTGAACCGGCCAGGTCCAAGGAACAGGTGTGGGCTCCTGAGAGTCAGGCTAGACAAGGGGCTGCAGCTTTGGCTTGTTTTCTAATCATTTTATCTGGCCCATGAGTGGGAGACAACTTCAAGAAAACCCTCTCCTAATGAGAGGAACCCAGGAGTCAGGGAGAGGAGGGGTGGGTGGTGGTTGGAGACAGAGGCCTGGTGCCCCGGGTGCAGTGGAAGTCTCTGGAAGACCAGGTGGAGGGAGGCCTCACGGAGTGATGCCCAGGGTCACAGACCTGTCGCAGCTGCTGTTTGTTAGTTCAAGTCCTGCTCTGAGGTGCTCTGTGTCAGCTCTGAGCGACAGGTGAGCTGGGGGTGCTCTGCAATGAGGGCTATGTGCACGGTTCCTGTGTGCCCAGCCCTGCCACGGTACCTGCAAGGGTAGCTCTGTATCCTGGGAGGGGCCTGACCACGAGAGCCCCGTGGGCTGGGGTGGGGGTGGGATACCTGCCCAGGTGAGCTCCATATTCTGGGATTGGTCTGACCACGAGAGCCCCATGGGCTGCTGGGGACCTGGTAAAGGATGTCAGGACAGTCAGTGAAGCCACCGAGGATATACCTCCAGTTGCTCCTAATTCCTACACCCTGCTGGTCATTCTACCAACCACCAGGACATGGTATTCTGTATTAGTCTTCAATGATGCCTTCTTTTGTATTCCATTAGTCCCAGAGTCACAAGAAATTTTGGCTTGTGAGTGGCAGGACTCAACATACAACTAAAACAATACTTCCGGGCCGTCTGGCCCCAAGGGTGCAAAAATTCCCACACCATCTTTGGGGAAAGCTTAGCTAAAGACCTAAAAGTTCTACCTCTGGAAAAGGAAACCCTCCTTCAATATGCAGACGACATTCTGATCACCAGCCCTACTAAGGAGGCCTCTGAACTACCAAGCCAATAAAGGATAGAAGTTGTCCAAGAAAAAGCTCAAATATCACAGACTGCGGTGACCTGCCTGGGCTTCATTCTCACAGAAGGTCAGAGAAGCCCATCCCAGGAAAGGGAAGAAACCATTTTCAGCCTTACCCCTTTCTAAAACTAGAAGACAGCTTAGGGGTTCCTGGGGAGGCCAGGGTTTGCTGCTTCTGGATCCCTAGCTACAGTCTACTAGCTGGGCCTCTATATGAAACACTGAAAGGAAAAGATGATGATCCTTTTGAATAGAATCCAGAAGTGGCCTTTCAAGAATGGAAAGAGCAGTCAATTCAGACCCTTGCCCTGGAACTCCCTAATTTAGCTAAACCCTTTGACCTTTACATTCCCGGTGAAAGGTGAATCGCCATTGGAGAATTAGTGCAAAAACTGGGACCACTTGAAATGGAACAATGCAAGAATGCCATCCAGGTAGGATAAACTACGGTCACTAAGGGGCTTGGCCCACTGCCACATCTGGCCAAGATACTGGCGGTATCTAAAAACCTGGAAATCAGCAGCCCAAAAGGCCACCTCCCTCCTAAGGGAAAAGGACCCCACGTGGTGATCCTAACCACCAACCATGCCCTGAAGTTGCAGGGTTCGCTCCGTGGGCACACCGACCTCGAGTGAGGAGGCCCTCCAACTCCAACATCCAGAGAGATAACCGGGGGCAACAGGGCACCATGACGACTCGTGTGAACATCACTTGACCTGGAGTTTCTCTCATAAAACAACAAGAGTGTGTCCCAAAAGAGTAGACTACTGCTTGCAGGACTTACTGCACCCAGAGGGGAGCTAATAATCTTGGCGGGGGAACAGTATACCACACTGTCACCATAGAAAAGCCTACAGACACCGTGATGATGGTGGCCAATAAGACCGGCTGGACTCCTGTTTACTTCAAAAGGCTGTTGACTCAGTAGCCATCATGGTCCTTGGTCACCACTGACCCTGGACTGTCTGGGAGTTGAGCGGGCAGGGCTCTGACACCTGGTGCTGTTTGTACGTTAATTCAGGGGCCTAATTGAAGAAAGCGCAGACTACTGGTCAGAGCATCTAGGCTGGCAGAGACGGTCAGCCTAAGGTGGCCGAACAAATGTGGGGCGGGGTGAAACCGGCCCCCACAGCGTCTCTGCACATCTCTTTCCTGGACCCTTAAAGGTCATTAGAATCTATAACACTTCCAATGCTGGTGCTCAGGTGGACGAGCAGGGAGGCAGGGGTCCTGGGGACAATCAACGTCACCGGGAGGCTGCTGGGGAGAAGCTCTGACCCTCGCCCCAGGGTATGAGGGCTCCCAACTCAGCACTCAGCAGTTACAGAAGAAGGGTCTGCACCCTCAGCACTCCAAGAATGAGGAACGGGACAAAAGGCAGAGGAGGGGTTTGTCCCCAGCAAAGCCCATTAAAAATCCCTGGGAGATAAAAATAGAATCTGGGCAATAAAGTCAAGTCTAACCTTTTTTATCCTTTGTGCTTTGTCTAATTTCACGTGCTCCTAGGGTCCCGCATGCAGAGGTTCCACACCCGGCACTTCAGACCAGATTTCCTAGTGCAGAATGGCTGGGTCGACACCTCAGCTCCTGGGGCCCAGTGCAGACTCCACGATATAGAGCCTGAGCTACAGCCAACCCGGCCCTCGAGAGCTCCGCCGCCTCCCTCCCTCCCACTGACTCTGACAGGATCTCTACACAGCAGCCCAGCCCACAGCCCACGGGGTAGTGCATGCTCTCACCTCTCCATTCTCTGATCAAAATATAAAGTTTCCTTTGCTTGTGAACCAAACTCAGTCTCGATCTGTTGGCCCCAATGACACTGGGCAGGGGGACACTTGTTGGGGTCCACTCTGGAGGATCAGTAACAGAAATTGAGACTATTGTAACCTCAATGAACAGATGTGTGAGCCAAACTGTAGTTAACATAGAACAGTGTATAAGGCTCGGGTAAAATAAGATGTTTTTAACACTTCCATTTGATATTTCCATCACTTTTTATAAGCAAGTTCAGTGAAAAGGTTTGTCTTATTTGTCGGGTCAATATTAGAGAAACGAAGTGATTTCTTTCCAAGGATGTACATCTAATAATCTTGGTTAAACCTTCAATCTTGTTTTAAATGCTTTTCCATTGAAAATGATACCTCTCTTTTAGCTCCCCCATTTCTGAGAAGTATAAAATCTTATAATTTATTATTACCAAAGGGGAAAGGTGGGAGGAGGGATAAATTAACAGTTTGGAATGAACACATACACACTGCTATGTATAAAATAGATCATCAACAAGGAACTACTGTATAGCACAGGGAACTACACTCAACATTTTGCAATAACCTATAAGGGGAAATAATCTGAAAAAGAATAGATATTTTTATTGACATCATCTATCAATGACAGTTAAAGTGTAGCCTAAGGGAAGCTGGTGGTGAGTGCTTCTGACCCTGAAGACTTCAATCATCTAAAGTTTGGGCTCTGCCTACTTCCCAAGGCCCTTAATGAACATATGTGTAGCCGTAGCTTAAAAAATTCCCCAGTTTGGGTTTCGGGGAGACACTGATTTTGAAAAAGCCCTGGTGTTCTCCTTACATGAATGGGACTCTTCCTACTGCTAAAACATGTCTGTCACACCCAGAGGATGGTATACCGTCTGATCGGGAAGAGTTTGGAAAAGGCATCTCATCTCCTCATCTCCTGGTGCTCGGGTTCACCCCTCCAGCGTCTTTACTAACAGTCTCCCCACTTGGAGATGTCAGCACTGTCAACATCCTGTTGCGTACAGTTTGGAATTTGTCCAGAGGATGAAGTGGAAGGATGAGGAACAATGAGAGACAAGTCCTAGGTGTTCAGACAGGCACATGTCACTCTAATTTCCAATCAGGAAGACAAATTGACCAAAGGCTAGGGTTGCCCATGGAAACAGTATAGGGCTTGAGGAAATCCCGCTGCTTTGTGGCCAGTTCCCATAAACACGAGTTGAACAATGGAACTCAGGGGCAGTAAAATTCACAAAACTGCAGAGTTGAAAATATCCATCACTGAAAAATGTCTTGAGGAAAGTCAGAGAAAAGGACTTGTAAGCAAGGGAGAATGGCAGGAAAGGGATTTGAGGAGGTAGAAAGGACTCGCCATTAAGCACAAGAAAAGGAGCTGAACATTGCCAACATTGCAGTTGGCCAAAAAGGGTGTATGCGTTCTTTTCTGTATATATTCAAGAAAAGGGCATACACTTTTTTAGCCAACCAAACAGGTGGGCACTGGAAGTCAATACCACAAAAGATATCACTTCGCATCAGTCAGAAGAGCCATCCTCATAAAGCGTAAACAACAGAAATGCAGGACAGGGCAACGAGAAGAGGGAGCCCTGTGAGACTTATAGTGGAAATGTATATTGCCAACGGCCATTCTGGAGAAGTGTATTGTGTTTACTAAAGCATCTAAAAAATGAGCTACAGAGCATAGGGCACTTGCACTCACAGGCGTATATCTTGGGAAAAACAAAAATCGAGAGGACACAGGCACCCCAATGTTTACCCCCTCTCTGTTTAAAAGATCCTCGACTAGGATATAACTTAAATGTCTCTGGAGGGAAAAAATGGATAGAGATGTGGTACTTAGGTAGAGTGGAATATTATTCAGCCTGGAAATCAATGAAATATGGCCAGTTGTAACAACTCCGGAGGAGTTACGTATGATCATTCTAAGTGACAGAATTCAAAAAGAAAAAGACACATATCATAAGATATCACTTAAAGGTGGAATCCAAAATGGCTACACATGAAATAAATTACAAAACAAAAACATAGTCAAATATGTAGAAAACACGCATAAGGCTGCTAAACGGGAAAGGTGGGGAGGGGTGAGGCATCATCCAGGAGGTTGAAATTAGCAAAGATACCATTCCAAATACCAAACTGATAATCAACAAGGCCTACACGGTAGCTAAAAGAACTGCACTCAGCACACTCAAGTCACCGGAAAAGAATATATACGACTGGTAAGAATCTGAAAAAGAATTTATTGATGTCTCTCTGTACGTGAATCAAGTGGATGTACAGCAGCAAGAAACAGAGCTTTGAAAATCAGCTGTAACCAATATAGTAATAAATTGAAAAAAATAAACGACAGAGAGACAGAGAAAACCTCTTACAACTTTTCCTCAGGGACGGTGATGCAACATGGATTGAACACATCTAGACCCACAGCAGGATGAGACATAAGGCTGGAAACTGTTTGCGCTAAGAGAAATGTGAGGTTGGGTGAGGAAATGCACACCCTTTAAAGTAATACTACCTGGTACCCATTCAATGGGTCCCAAATCTGCAGGTTCAAGGGATCTTCCTACAGCTAAAACATGCATGGAAAACCCAGAGGACTGTACACCATGTGATCGGGAGATGTGTCTAAAATGCACCTCATTTATCCTCTCCTGGTGCTCCTGTTCACCATTCCAGCCACGCTACTTAGAATCTCCCCACTTGGAGAATCAGCACATTTAAACTTCTGTTTCACACATTTTGCAAATTGTGAGGAGGATGAACGGGAAGAGGGGGAACCAATGAGAGAAGAGTTGTAGGGGTTTGGACGGGCACATATCACTCTAATTTCCCATTAAGAATAAGAATTAAAGAAAGGCTCAGCCTGCCTCGCCGGAGCCAAAATAGGGCCTGAAGCAATCCTGCGGGTTTGAGGCCAGCTCACAAAAGAGCAACTTAAAAAATGGAGCTCAGGGTCACTGCAATTCACAAACCTGTAGAGTTATAAATGAAAACTAACGTCCAAAAATATGTTGAGGTAAGGCAAAGAAGAGGATCTGAATGCAAGACAGAATTGCAAGAAACAGATTTCAAGAGATAGATTGGACTCGTCTTTAACGCACATGAAAAGCGGCAGAATTTCGACAATGATGCAGTTGGCCCAAAAGGGCGTATGCGTTTTTTCCTGATTATATCCAGGAAAAAACGCATACGCACTTTATGGGCAACGAAGCAAGCAAGCAATGCAAATGTGCACAACAAAGAAGTCTCACTTCCCACCAGTCAAAAGGGCCATCCTAAAAAATTGTAAAAACCAGAAATGCAGGACAGGCCATGGAGAACAGGGAGCCTTTATACGCTGATGGGCAGTGTGTGAACTGCCGAGAGCCACTCTGGAGAAGTGTATGGTGGTTCCTAAATCATCTAAAAAACAGAGCTACAGAGCATAGGACACTTCCAATCATGGGAGTATATCTAGGGAAGTCTAAAAATCAACAAGACACAAGCACACCACAGTTTAGGGCTACTCTGTTTACAAGAACCTCAACTTCAGTACACCTTAAATATCCCAGGAAAGAGAACAATGGATAAAGAAGATGTGGTACTTATGTACAATGGAATATCTCTTCACCATGAAATCAATGTAATAAGGCTAGTAGAAGGATAAAGAGTGGATTTAGGTCCGATAATACTACTTGAAATAAGTCAAACAGAAAAAGAAACATATCATAAGATATCACTTATAGAGGGAGGGTAAATATGGCTGCACAAGAAATGAATTACAGAACAGAACAGTGTCTCACATTTAGAAAACACACTTATGTCAGCTTAAGGGGAAAGGAGAGGTGGGGTGATGCATAAAACCAGAGTTTGAAATTAGCACAGATACCGTTCAATAAACCAAATAGGTATTAGACAAGATCTACACCTTGCTCAATGAACAGGCCTCAACACACCCTATACACCGCAGAGAAATATATCTGAGGAATAAGAATCTTAAAACCCATGTATTGATATATCTCCATAAGGGAATCAAGTGTGTGCAGAGCGGCACAAACACAGCAGTGAAAAGGAGCTAAACCCCATTATAGAAATAAATTTTAAAAACAAAACGCTGAAACAATGAAAGAGAGAAAAATTCTTACAAAATTCGCTCAGGGGCTGTGATGCAACCTGGATTGACCACATATAAACCCAAAGCTGGATAAGACATAAGGCTGGACACTTGGGGCTGACAGGATTGGTGAGCTTTGGTGAGCAACTGCCGAAAGTTTAATGCAATACTTCATGCTACTCATTCCAAGGGTCCCAACACTCCAGGTTGAAGGGAATCTTCCTACAGCTAAACCATGCTTGGGAAACCCAGCGACTGGTATACCATATGATCGGGAAAGGTTTCTAAAACGCACCTCATTTTTCCTCTCCTGGGGCTCCGGATCGACATTCCAGCCGCTTTACTAACAACATCCCTACATGGAGTCAATGCCTTTAAGTTCTGGTATCGCACAGTCTGCAGTTAGTGCAGAGGATGAATGGGAATAGGGGGAACCAGTGAGAAACTAGCTGTAGCGGTTTCAATGGGCACATGTCACTCTAATATCACATCAGTAAGAAGAATTAACCAAAGGCACAGCAAGGTGCCCCAGAAGAAAAATAGGGCTTCAAGGAATCCTGTGGGTACGGGGCAAGACCACAAAAATAAGAGCTAAAAAATGGAGCTAAGGGCCACTGCAATTCAAAAACCTGCAGAGTTATAAAGGCCAACTATTTTTAAAAAATATATTGAGGTAAGGCTATGAAGAGGCATTGAAAGCAAGGCAGAATTGCAAGAAACCGATTTCAGGAGGTAGACTGGAATTGCATTGAAAGCATATGAAGAGAGTCAGAAACTCGACAATGATGCACTTGGCCAAAAAGGGCGTATGCGTTTTTTCCTGAATATATTCAGGAAAAAACGCATACGCCCTTTTTGGCCAACCAAGCAAGCTTGCAAAGGAAATCTGCACTACAATGAAGTCTCACTTCCACCTGGTCAAAAGGGCCATCTGAAAAAAGTGTAAAATCCATAAAGGCACGACAGGCCATGGAGAACTGGGAGCCTTCTTATGCTGATGGGCGGGATGTAAATTGCCAACAGCCACTCTGGAGAAGTGTATGGTGTTTCCTGAAACATCTAAAAAACAAAGCAACAGAGCCTAGGGCACTTCCACTTATGGTCCTATAGCTTAGGGAAATTAAAATCAAAAAGACACAGCCACCCCAAAGTTTGGGACGCCTCTGTTTACAAGAACCTCGTTTACCGTACAAGTGCAATATCACAAAAAGTGAAAAATGGATAAAGAACTTGTGGTACTTACGTACAATGCAGTATCACTCAGCAATGAAATCTATGTCATCAGGCCTGTAGCAGCATAATGAGTGGATTCAGGTACGATGATTCTAACTGAAATAAGTCACACAAAAAAAGAAACATCATAAGATATCACTAATACACGGAATGTAAACTTGGCTACACACGAACTGCATTCCAAAGCAGAACAGGGTCTCAAATTTAGAAAACCAACTTATGCTTGCTTAAGGGGAAAGGTGAGTTGGGGTGCTGCATAAAACCAGAGATTGAAATGAGCACAGATAAAGTTCCTTAAGCCAAATATGGAATAGACAAGAGCTACTCCTTGCTCAACGAAATGGACTCAACACCGCATAGTAAACGCCTAAGAATGTACCTGACTAGTAAGTATCTTAAAACCTATGGATTGCTATGTCTCCGAAAGAGAATCAAGCATGTGTACAGGGGCATAAACGCAGCAGTGATAGGATTGGAGATGTTTGGTGAGCAAATGAAGACCCTTTGAAGTCATATTGCATGGTACCCATTCCACGGGTTTCAACTACCCAGGTTTAAGGTATTCTTCCTTCAGCTAAAACATGCATGTGGAACCTAGAGTATGATCAACCATGTGATCGGGAGACGTGTTCAAATATGTCTCAGTTTTCGTACCCTGGTACTCGGGTGCAACATTCCAGACGCTTTACTAACACTCTCCCGACTTGGAGAGTCAGTCCCTTTAACCTCCTGTTTGGCCCAGTTTGCAATTTCTGCGGAAGATGAACAGGAATAGCGAGAACCAATGAGAGACTAGCTGGAGGTGTCTGGATGGGCAAATTTAACTCTCATTTCCCACCAGGAAGAGGAATTAACCAAAGGCTCATCGTGCCGTGCCAGAACCAGATTAGGGCCTGAAGACCTCCTGCGGTGTTGCGGCCAGCTCACAAGAAAGCGAGTTGAAGAAAGGAGCTCAGGGGCACTGTAATTCACAAACCTGCAGAGTTATAAATGACAGCTATCGTCCCAAAATATACTGAAGGAAGGCTGCCAAGAGGACTTGAAAGCGGGGCAGAATTGCAGGAAACCGATTTCAGGAGGCAGACTGGAATTGCATTGAAAGCATAGGAAAAGAGGCAGAACGTCCACAATGATGCACTTGGCCAAAAAGGGCGTATGCGTTTTTTCCTGAATATATTCAGGAAAAAACGCATACGCTCTTTTTGGCCAACCAAGCAAGCTTGCAAAGGAAATCTGCACTACAATGAAGTCTCACTTCCCCCCGGTCAAAAAGGGCCATCTGAAAAAAGTGTAAAATCCAGAAAGGCAGGACAGGCCATGGAGAACTGGGAGCCTTGTTATGCTGATGGGCGGGATGTAAATTGCCAACAACCACTCCAGAGAAGTGTATGGTGTTTCCTGAAACATCTAAAAAACAAAGCAACAGAGCCTAGGGCACTTCCACTTATGGTCCTATAGCTTAGGGAAATTAAAATCAAAAAGACACAGCCACCCCAAAGTTTGGGACGCCTCTGTTTACAAGAACCTCGTTTACAGTACAAGTTCAACATCGCAGAAAGTGAAAAATGGATAAAGAAGTTGTGGTATTTACTTACAAAGCAATATCACTCAGCAATGAAATCTATGTCATCAGGCCCTTAGCATCACAATGAGTGGGTTCAGGTATGATGATACTAACTGAAATAAGTCACACAGAAAAAGAAACATCATAAGATATCAGTAATACACGGAATGTACACTTGGCTACACAGGAACTGAATTACAGAACAGAACAGCGTCTCAAATTTAGAAAACCAACTTATGCTTGCTTAAGGGTAAAGGTGAGTTGGGGTGCTGCATAAAACCAGAGATTGAAATGAGCACAGATAAAGTTCCTTAAGTCAAATATGGAATAGACAAGAGCTACTCCTTGCTCAACGAAATGGACTCAACACCGCATATTAAACGCCTAAGAATGTACCTGACTAGTAAGTATCGTAAAACCTATGGATTGCTATGTCTCCAAAAGAGAATCAAGCATGTGTACAGGGGCATAAACGCAGCAGTGATAGGATTGGAGAGGTTCGGTGAGCAAATGAAGACCCTTTGAGTCATATTGCATGGTACCCATTACACGGGTCTCAACTCTCCAGGTTTAAGGTATTCTTCCTTCAGCTAAAACATGCATGTGGAACCCAGAGTATGATCAACCATGTGAACGGGAGACGTGTTCAAATATGTCTCAGTTTTCCTCCCCTGGTACTCGGGTGCAACATTCCAGACGCTTTACTAACACTCTCCCCACTTGGAGAGTCAGCGCCTTTAACCTCCTGTTTGACCCAGTTTGCAATTCCTGCAGAAGATGAACAGGAATACCGAGAACCAATGAGAGGCTAGCTGGAGGTGTCTGGACGGGCAAATTTAACTCTCATTTCCCACCAGGAAGAGGAAATAACCAAAGGCTAAGTGTGCCGTGCCGGAACCAGATTAGGGCCTGAAGCCATCCTGCGGTGTTGCGGCCAGCTCACAAGAAAGCGAGTTGAAGAAAGGAGCTCAGGGGCACTGTAATTCACAAACCTGCAGAGTTATAAATGACAGCTATCGTCCAAAAATAGACTGAAGGAAGGCTGCCAAGAGGACTTGAAAGCGGGGCAGAATTGCAGGAAACCGATTTCAGGAGGTAGACTGGAATTGCATTGAAAGCATAGGAAAAGAGGCAGAACGTCCACAATGATGCACTTGGCCAAAAAGGGCGTATGCGTTTTTTCCTGAATATATTCAGGAAAAAACGCATACGCCCTTTTTGGCCAACCAAGCAAGCTTGCAAAGGAAATCTGCACTACAATGAAGTCTCACTTCTCCCCGGTCAAAAGGGCCATCTGAAAAAAGTGTAAAATCCAGAAAGGCAGGACAGGCCATGGAGAACTGGGAGCCTTGTTATGCTGAAGGGCGGGATGTAAATTGCCAACAACCACTCGGGAGAAGTGTATGGTGTTTCCTGAAACATCTAAAAAACAAAGCAACAGAGCCTAGGGCACTTCCACTTATGGTCCTATAGCTTAGGGAATTTAAAATCAAAAAGACACAGCCATCCCAAAGTTTCGAAAGGCTCTGTTTACAAGAACCTCGATTACAGTACAAGTTCAACATCGCAGAAAGTGAAAAATGGATAAAGAAGTTGTGGTATTTACTTACAAAGCAATATCACTCAGCAATGAAATCTGTGTCATCAGGCCCTTAGCAGCACAATGAGTGGATTCAGGTACGATGATTCTAACTGAAATAAGTCACACAGAAAAAGAAACATCATAAGATATCAGTAATACACGGAATGTAAACTTGGCTACACAGGAACTGAATTACAGAACAGAACAGGGTCTCAAATTTAGAAAAACAACTTATGCTTGCTTAAGGGTAAAGGTGAGTTGGGGTGCTGCATAAAATCAGAGACTGAAATGAGCACAGATAAAGTTCCTTAAGCCAAATATGGAATAGAAAAGAGCTACTCCTTGCTCAACGAAATGGACTCAACACCGCATATTAAACGCCTAAGAATGTACCTGACTAGTAAGTATCTTAAAACCTATGGATTGCTATGTCTCCGAAAGAGAATCAAGCATGTGTACAGGGGCATAAACGCAGCAGTGATAGGATTGGAGAGGTTCGGTGAGCAAATGAAGACCCTTTGAAGTCATATTGCATGGTACCCATTCCACGGGTTTCAACTACCCAGGTTTAAGGTATTCTTCCTTCAGCTAAAACATGTATGTGGAACCTAGAGTATGATCAACCATGTGATCGGGAGACGTGTTCAAATATGTCTCAGTTTTCGTACCCTGGTACTCGGGTGCAACATTCCAGACGCTTTATAACACTCTCCCCACTTGGAGAGTCAGCGCCTTTAACCTCCTGTTTGGCCCAGTTTGCAATTTCTGCAGAAGATGAACAGGAATAGCGAGAACCAATGAGAGGCTAGCTGGAGGTGTCTGGACGGGCAAATTTAACTCTCATTTCCCACCAGGAAGAGGAAATAACCGAAGGCTCAGCGTGCCGTACTGGAACCAGATTAGGGCCTGAAGCCATCCTGCGGTGTTTCGGCCAGCTCAAAAGAAAGCGAGTTGAAGAAAGGATCTCAGGGGCACTGTAATTCACAAACCTGCAGAGTTATAAATGACAGCTATCGTCCAAAAATAGACTGAAGTAAGGCTGCCAAGAGGACTTGAAAGCGGGGCAGAATTGCAGGAAACCGATTTCAGGAGGTAGACTGGAATTGCATTGAAAGCATAGGAAAAGAGGCAGAACGTCCACAATGATGCACTTGGCCAAAAAGGGCGTATGCGTTTTTTCCTGAATATATTCAGGAAAAAACGCATACGCACTTTTTGGCCAACCAAGCAAGCTTGCAAAGGAAATCTGCACTACAATGAAGTCTCACTTCCCCCTGGTCAAAAGGGCCATCTGAATAAAGTGTAAAATCCAGAAAGGCAGGACAGGCCATGGAGAACTGGGAGCCTTGTTATGCTGAAGGGCGGGATGTAAATTGCCAACAACCACTCGGAAGAAGTGTATGGTGTTTCCTGAAACATCTAAAAAACAAAGCAACAGAGCCTAGGGCACTTCCACTTATGGTCCTATAGCTTAGGGAAAGTAAAATCAAAAAGACACAGCCACCCCAAAGTTTGGGACGCCTCTGTTTACAAGAACCTCGTTTACAGTACAAGTTCAACATTGCAGAAAGTGAAAAATGGATAAAGAAGTTGTGGTATTTACTTACAAACAATATCTCTCAGCAATGAAATCTATGTCATCAGGCCCTTAGCATCACAATGAGTGGATTCAGGTATGATGATTCTAACTGAAATAAGTCACACAGAAAAAGAAACATCATAAGATATCAGTAATACACTGAATGAAAACTTGGCTACACAGGAACTGAATTACAGAGCAGAACAGGGTCTCAAATTTAGAAAACCAACTTATGCTTGCTTAAGGGTAAAGGTGAGTTGGGGTGCTGCATAAAACCAGAGATTGAAATGAGCACAGATAAAGTTCCTTAAGTCAAATATGGAATAGACAAGAGCTACTCCTTGCTCAACGAAATGGACTCAACACCGCATATTAAACGCCTAAGAATGTACCTGACTAGTAATTATCTTAAAACCTATGGATTGCTATGTCTCCAAAAGAGAATCAAGATGTGTACAGGGGCATAAACACAGCAGTGATAGGATTGGAGATGTTCGGTGAGCAAATAAAGACCCTTTGAAGTCATGTTGCATGGTACCCTTTACACGGGTCTCAACTCTCCAGGTTTAAGGTACTCTTCCTTCAGCTAAAACATGCATGTGGAACCCAAGTATGATCAACCATGTGAATGGGAGACGTGTTCAAATATGTCTCAGTTTTCCTCCCCTGGTACTCGGGTGCAACATTCCAGACGCTTTACTAACACTCTCCCCACTTGGAGAGTCAGCGCCTTTAACCTCCTGTTTGGCCCAGTTTGCAATTTCTGCGGAAGATGAACAGGAATAGCGAGAACTAATGAGAGGCTAGCTGGAGGTGTCTGGGCGGGCAAATTTAACTCTCATTTCCCACGAGGAAGAGGAAATAACCAAAGGCTCAGTGTGCCGTGCCGGAACCAGATTAGGGCCTGAAGCCATCCTGCGGTGTTGCGGCCAGCTCAAAAGAAAGCGAGTTGAAGAAAGGAGCTCAGGGGCAGTCTAATTCCCAAACCTGCAGAGTTATAAATGACAGCTATCGTCCAAAAATAGACTGAAGTAAGGCTGCCAAGAGGACTTGAAAGCGGGGCAGAATTGCAGGAAACCGATTTCAGGAGGTAGACTGGAATTGCATTGAAAGCATAGGAAAAGAGGCAGAACGTCCACAATGATGCACTTGGCCAAAAAGGGCGTATGCGTTTTTTTCTGAATATATTCAGGAAAAAACGCATACGCCCTTTTTGGCCAACCAAGCAAGCTTGCAAAGGAAATCTGCACTACAATGAAGTCTCACTTCCCCCCAGTCAAAAGGGCCATCTGAAAAAAGTGTAAAATCCAGAAAGGCAGGACAGGCCATGGAGAACTGGGAGCCTTGTTATGCTGATGGGTGGGATGTAAATTGCCAACAGACACTCAGGAGAAGTGTATGGTGTTTCCTGAAACATCTAAAAAACAAAGCAACAGAGCCTAGGGCACTTCCACTTATGGTCCTATAGCTTAGGGAATTTAAAATCAAAAAGACAGAGCCACCCCAAAGTTTCGAAAGGCTCTGTTTACAAGAACCTCGATTACAGTACAAGTTCAACATCGCAGAAAGTGAAAAATGGATAAAAAAAGTTGTGGTATTTACTTACAAAGCAATATCACTCAGCAATGAAATCTGTGTCATCAGGCCCTTAGCAGCACAATGAGTGGATTCAGGTATGATGATTCTAACTGAAATAAGTCACACAGAAAAAGAAACATCATAAGATATCAGTAATACACGGAATGTAATCTTGGCTACACAGTAACTGAATTACAGAACAGAACAGTGTTTCAAATTTAGAAAAACAACTTATGCTTGCTTAAGGGTAAAGGTGAGTTGGGGTGCTGCATAAAACCAGAGATTGAAATGAGCACAGATAAAGTTCCTTAAGCCAAATATGGAATAGACAAGAGCTACTCCTTGCTCAACGAAATGGACTCAACACCGCATATTAAACGCCTAAGAATGTACCTGACTTGTAAGTATCTTAAAACCTATGGATTGCTATGTCTCCGAAAGAGAATCAAGCATGTGTACAGGGGCATAAACGCAGCAGTGATAGGATTGGAGAGGTTCGGTGAGCAAATGAAGACCCTTTGAAGTCATATTGCTTGGTACCCATTCCACGGGTTTCAACTACCCAGGTTTAAGGTATTCTTCCTTCAGCTAAAACATGCATGTGGAACCCAAGTATGATCAACCATGTGAACGGGAGACGTGTTCAAATATGTCTCAGTTTTCCTCCCCTGGTACTCGGGTGCAACATTCCAGACGCTTTACTAACACTCTCCACACTTGGAGAGTCAGCGCCTTTAACCTCCTGTTTGGCCCAGTTTGCAATTTCTGCGGAAGATGAACAGGAATAGTGAGAACCAATGAGAGGCTAGCTGGAGGTGTCTGGGCGGGCAAATTTAACTCTCATTTCCCACCAGGAAGAGGAAATAACCAAAGGCTCAGTGTGCCGTGCCGGAACCAGATTAGGGCCTGAAGCCATCCTGCGGTGTTGCGGCCAGCTCAAAAGAAAGCGAGTTGAAGAAAGGAGCTCAGGGGCAGTCTAATTCCCAAACCTGCAGTGTTATAAATGACAGCTATCGTCCAAAAATAGACTGAAGTAAGGCTGCCAAGAGGACTTGAAAGCGGGGCAGAATTGCAGGAAACCGATTTCAGGAGGTAGACTGGAATTGCATTGAAAGCATAGGAAAAGAGGCAGAACGTCCACAATGATGCACTTGGCCAAAAATGGCGTATGCGTTTTTTTCTGAATATATTCAGGAAAAAACGCATACGCCCGTTTTGGCCAACCAAGCAAGCTTGCAAAGGAAATCTGCACTACAATGAAGTCTCACTTCCCCCCGGTCAAAAGGGCCATCTGAAAAAAGTGTAAAATCCAGAAAGGCAGGACAGGCCATGGAGAACTGGGAGCCTTGTTATGCTGATGGGCGGGATGTAAATTGCTAACAGACACTCTGGAGCAGTGTATGGTGTTTCCTGAAATATCTAAAAAACAAAGCAACAGAGCCTAGGGCACTTCCACTTATGGTCCTATAGCTTAGGGAATTTGAAATCAAAAAGACACAGCCACCCCAAAGTTTCGAAAGGCTCTGTTTACAAGAACCTCGATTACCGTACAAGTTCAACATCGCAGAAAGTTAAAAATGGATAAAAAAGTTGTGGTATTTACTTACAAAGCAATATCACTCAGCAATGAAATCTGTGTCATCAGGCCCTTAGCAGCACAATGAGTGGATTCAGGTATGATGATTCTAACTGAAATAAGTCACACAGAAAAAGAAACATCATAAGATATCAGTAATACACGGAATGGAAACTTGGCTACACAGGAACTGAATTACAGAACAGAACAGGGTCTCAAATTTAGAAAACCAACTTATGCTTGCTTAAGGGTAAAGGTGCGTTGGGGTGCTGCATAAAACCAGAGATTGAAATGAGCACAGATAAAGTTCCTTAAGCCAAATATGGAATAGACAAGAGCTACTCCTTGCTCAACGAAATGGACTCAACACCGCATATTAAATGCCTAAGAATGTACCTGACTAGTAAGTATCTTAAAACCTATGGATTGCTATGTCTCCGAAAGAGAATCAAGCATGTGTACAGGGGCATAAACGCAGCAGTGATAGGATTGGAGAGGTTCGGTGAGCAAATGAAGACCCTTTGAAGTCATATTGCATGGTACCCATTCCACGGGTCTCAACTCTCCAGGTTTAAGGTATTCTTCCTTCAGCTAAAACATGCATGTGGAACCCAGAGAATGATCAACCATGTGAACGGGAGACGTGTTCAAATATGTCTCAGTTTTCCTCCCCTGGTACTCGGGTGCAACATTCCAGACGCTTTACTAACACTCTCCCGATTTGGAGAGTCAGTCCCTTTAACCTCCTGTTTGGCCCAGTTTGCAATTTCTGCGGAAGATGAACAGGAATAGCGAGAACCAATGAGAGGCTAGCTGGAGGTGTCTGGACGGGCAAATTTAACTCTCATTTCCCACCAGGAAGAGGAATTAACCAAAGGCTCAGCGTGCCGTGCCGGAACCAGATTAGGGCCTGAAGCCATCCTGCGGTGTTGCGGCCAGCTCAAAAGAAAGCGAGTTGAAAAAAGGAGCTCAGGGGCACTGTAATTCACAAACCTGCAGAGTTATAAATGACAGCTATTGTCCAAAAATAGACTGAAGTAAGGCTGCCAAGAGGACTTTAAAGCGGGGCAGAATTGCAGGAAACCGATTTCAGGAGGTAGACTGGAATTGCATTGAAAGCATAGGAAAAGAGGCAGAACGTCCACAATGATGCACTTGGCCAAAAAGGGCGTATGCGTTTTTTCCTGAATATATTCAGGAAAAAATGCATACGCCCTTTTTGGCCAACCAAGCAAGCTTGCAAAGGAAATCTGCACTACAATGAAGTCTCACTTCCCCCCGGTCAAAAGGGCCATCTGAAAAAAGTGTAAAATCCAGAAAGGCAGGACAGGCCATGGAGAACTGGGAGCCTTGTTATGCTGATGGGCGGGATGTAAATTGCCAACAGACACTCAGGAGAAGTGTATGGTGTTTCCTGAAACATCTAAAAAACAAAGCAACAGAGCCTAGGGCACTTCCACTTATGGTCCTATAGCTTAGGGAAATTAAAATCAAAAAGACACAGCCACCCCAAAGTTTGGGACGCCTCTGTTTACAAGAACCTCGTTTACCATACAAGTTCAATATCACAGAAAGTGAAAAATGGATAAAGAACTTGTGGTACTTACGTACACTGCAGTATCACTCAGCAATGAAATCTATGTCATCAGGCCCGTAGCAGCATAATGAGTGGATTCAGGTACGATGATTCTAACTGAAATAAGTCACACAGAAAAAGAAATATCATAAGATATCAGTAATACACGGAATGTAAACTTGGCTACACAGGAACTGCATTCCAAAACAGAACAGGGTCTCAAATTTAGAAAACCAACTTATGCTTGCTTAAGGGTAAAGGTGCGTTGGGGTGCTGCATAAAACCAGAGATTGAAATGAGCACAGATAAAGTTCCTTAAGCCAAATATGGAATAGACAAGAGCTACTCCTTGCTCAACGAAATGGACTCAACACCGCATATTAAATGCCTAAGAATGTACCTGACTAGTAAGTATCTTAAAACCTATGGATTGCTATGTCTCCGAAAGAGAATCAAGCATGTGTACAGGGGCATAAACGCAGCAGTGATAGGATTGGAGAGGTTCGGTGAGCAAATGAAGACCCTTTGAAGTCATATTGCATGGTACCCATTCCACGGGTCTCAACTCTCCAGGTTTAAGGTATTCTTCCTTCAGCTAAAACATGCATGTGGAACCCAGAGAATGATCAACCATGTGAACGGGAGACGTGTTCAAATATGTCTCAGTTTTCCTCCCCTGGTACTCGGGTGCAACATTCCAGACGCTTTACTAACACTCTCCCGACTTGGAGAGTCAGTCCCTTTAACCTCCTGTTTGGCCCAGTTTGCAATTTCTGCGGAAGATGAACAGGAATAGCGAGAACCAATGAGAGGCTAGCTGGAGGTGTCTGGACGGGCAAATTTAACTCTCATTTCCCACCAGGAAGAGGAATTAACCAAAGGCTCAGCGTGCCGTGCCGGAACCAGATTAGGGCCTGAAGCCATCCTGCGGTGTTGCGGCCAGCTCAAAAGAAAGCGAGTTGAAAAAAGGAGCTCAGGGGCACTGTAATTCACAAACCTGCAGAATTATAAATGACAGCTATTGTCCAAAAATAGACTGAAGTAAGGCTGCCAAGAGGACTTTAAAGCGGGGCAGAATTGCAGGAAACCGATTTCAGGAGGTAGACTGGAATTGCATTGAAAGCATAGGAAAAGAGGCAGAACGTCCACAATGATGCACTTGGCCAAAAAGGGCGTATGCGTTTTTTCCTGAATATATTCAGGAAAAAATGCATACGCCCTTTTTGGCCAACCAAGCAAGCTTGCAAAGGAAATCTGCACTACAATGAAGTCTCACTTCCCCCCGGTCAAAAGGGCCATCTGAAAAAAGTGTAAAATCCAGAAAGGCAGGACAGGCCATGGAGAACTGGGAGCCTTGTTATGCTGATGGGCGGGATGTAAATTGCCAACAGACACTCAGGAGAAGTGTATGGTGTTTCCTGAAACATCTAAAAAACAAAGCAACAGAGCCTAGGGCACTTCCACTTATGGTCCTATAGCTTAGGGAAATTAAAATCAAAAAGACACAGCCACCCCAAAGTTTGGGACGCCTCTGTTTACAAGAACCTCGTTTACCATACAAGTTCAATATCACAGAAAGTGAAAAATGGATAAAGAACTTGTGGTACTTACGTACACTGCAGTATCACTCAGCAATGAAATCTATGTCATCAGGCCCGTAGCAGCATAATGAGTGGATTCAGGTACGATGATTCTAACTGAAATAAGTCACACAGAAAAAGAAATATCATAAGATATCAGTAATACACGGAATGTAAACTTGGCTACACAGGAACTGCATTCCAAAACAGAACAGGGTCTCAAATTTAGAAAACCAACTTATGCTTGCTTAAGGGGAAAGGTGAGTTGGGGTGCTGCATAAAACCAGAGATTGAAATGAGCACAGATAAAGTTCCTTAAGCCAAATATGGAATAGAGAAGAGCTACTCCTTGCTCAACGAAATGGACTCAACACCGCATATTAAACGCCTAAGAATGTACCTGACTAGTAAGTATCTTAAAACCTATGGATTGCTATGTCTCCAAAAGAGAATCAAGCATGTGTACAGGGGCATAAACGCAGCAGTGATAGGATTGGAGAGGTTCGGCGAGCAAATGAAGACCCTTTGAAGTCATATTGCATGGTACCCATTCCACGGTTCTCAACTCTCCAGGTTTAAGGTATTCTTCCTTCAGCTAAAACATGCATGTGGAACCCAGAGTATGATCAACCATGTGAACGGGAGACGTGTTCAAATATGTCTCAGTTTTCCTCCCCTGGTACTCGGGTGCAACATTCCAGACGCTTTACTAACACTCTCCCGACTTGGAGAGTCAGTCCATTTAACTTCCTGTTTGGCCCAGTTTGCAATTTCTGCGGAAGATGAACAGGAATAGCGAGAACCAATGAGAGGCTAGCTGGAGGTGTCTGGACGGGCAAATTTAACTCTCATTTCCCACCAGGAAGAGGAATTAACCAAAGGCTCAGCATGCCGGGCCAGAACCAGATTAGGGCCTGAAGCCATCCTGCGGTGTTGCGGCCAGGTCACAAGAAAGCGAGTTGAAGAAAGGAGCTCAGGGGCACTGTAATTCACAAACCTGCAGAGTTATAAATGCCAGCTATCCTCCAAAAATAGACTGAAGTAAGGCTGCCAAGAGGACTTGAAAGCGGGGCAGAATTGCAGGAAACCGATTTCAGGAGGTAGACTGGAATTGCATTGAAAGCATAGGAAAAGAGGCAGAACGTCCACAATGATGCACTTGGCCAAAAAGGGCGTATGCGTTTTTTCCTGAATATATTCAGGAAAAAACGCATACGCCCTTTTTGGCCAACCAAGAAAGCTTGCAAAGGAAATCTGCACTACAATGTAGTCTCACTTCCCCCCGGTCAAAAGGGCCATCTGAAAAAAGTGTAAAATCCAGAAAGGCAGGACAGGCCATGGAGAACTGGGAGCCTTGTTATGCTGATGGGCGGGATGTAAATTGCCAACAACCACTCGGGAGAAGTGTATGGTGTTTCCTGAAACATCTAAAAAACAAAGCAACAGAACCTAGGGCACTTCCACTTATGGTCCTATAGATTAGGGAAATTAAAATCAAAAAGACACAGCCACCCCAAAGTTTGGAACGGCTCTGTTTACAAGAACCTCGTTTACAGTACAAGTTCAACATCGCAGAAAGTGAAAAATGGATAAAGAAGTTGTGGTATTTACTTACAAAGCAATATCACTGAGCAATGAAATCTGTGTCATCAGGCCCTTAGCAGCACAATGAGTGGATTCAGCTATGATGATTCTAACTGAAATAAGTCACACAGAAAAAGAAACATCATAAGATATCAGTAATACACGGAATGGAAACTTGGCTACACAGGAACTGAATTACAGAACAGAACAGGGTCTCAAATTTAGAAAACCAACTTATGCTTTCTTAAAGGTAAAGGTGAGTTGGGGTGCTGCATAAAACCAGAGATTGAAATGAGCACAGATAAAGTTCCTTAAGCCAAATATGGAATAGACAAGAGCTACTCCTTGCTCAATGAAATGGACTCAACACCGCATATTAAACGCCTAAGAATGTACCTGACTAGTAAGTATCTTAAAACCTGTGGATTGCTATGTCTCTGAAAGAGAATCAAGTATGTGTACAGGGGCATAAACGCAGCAGTGATAGGATTGGAGAGGTTCGGTGAGCAAATGAAGACCCTTTGAAGTCATATTGCATGGTACCCATTAAACGGGTTTCAACTACCCAGGTTTAAGGTATTCTTCCTTCAGCTAAAACATGCATGTGGAACCCAGAGTATGATCAACCATGTGAACGGGAGACGTGTTCAAATATGTCTCAGTTTTCCCCCCCTGGTACTCGCGTGCAACATTCCAGACGCTTTACTAACACTCTCCCGACCTGGAGAGTCAGTCCCTTTAACCTCCTGTTTGGCCCAGTTTGCAATTTCTGCGGAAGATGAACAGGAATAGCGAGAACCAATGAGAGGCTAGCTGGAGGTGTCTGGACGGGCAAATTTAACTCTCATTTCCCACCAGGAAGAGGAATTAACCAAAGGCTCAGCGTGCCGTGCCGGAACCAGATTAGGGCCTGAAGCCATCCTGCGGTGTTGCGGCCTGCTCAAAAGAAAGCGAGTTGAAGAAAGGAGCTCAGGGACACTGTAATTCACAAACCTGCAGAGTTATAAATGACAGCTATCGTCCAAAAATAGACTGAAGTAAGGCTGCCAAGAGGACTTGAAAGTGGGGCAGAATTGCAGGAAACCAATTTCAGGAAGTAGACTGGAATTGCATTGAAAGCATAGGAAAAGAGGCAGAACGTCCACAATGATGCACTTGGCCAAAAAGGGCGTATGCGTTTTTTCCTGAATATATTCAGGAAAAAACGCATACGCACTTTTTGGCGAACCAAGCAAACTTGCAAAGGAAATCTGCACTACAATGAAGTCTCACTTCTCCCCGGTCAAAAGGGCTATCTGAAAAAAGTGTAAAATCCAGAAAGGCAGGACAGGCCATGGAGAACTGGGAGCCTTGTTATGCTGATGGGCGGGATGTAAATTGCCAACAGACACTCAGGAGAAGTGTATGGTGTTTCCTGAAACATCTAAAAAACAAAGCAACAGAGCCTAGGGCACTTCCACTTATGGTCCTATAGCTTAGGGAATTTGAAATCAAAAAGACACAGCCACCCCAAAGTTTGGAACGGCTCTGTTTACAAGAACCTCGTTTACAGTACAAGTTCAACATCGCAGAAAGTGAAAAATGGATAAAGAAGTTGTGGTATTTACTTACAAAGCAATATCACTCAGCAATGAAATCTGTGTCATCACGCCCTTAGCAGCACAAGTGGATTCAGGTATGATGATTTTAACTGAAATAAGTCACACAGAAAAAGAAACATCATAAGATATCAGTAATACACGGAATGTAAACTTGGCTACACAGGAACTGAATTACAGAACAGAACAGGGTCTCAAATTTAGAAAACCAACTTATGCTTGCTTAAGGGGAAAGGTGAGTTGGGGTGCTGCATAAAACCAGAGATTGAAATGAGCACAGATAAAGTTCCTTAAGCCAAATATGGAATAGACAAGAGCTACTCCTTGCTCAACGAAATGGACTCAACACCGCATATTAAACGCCTAAGAATGTACCTGACTAGTAAGTATCTTAAAACCTATGGATTGCTATGTCTCCGAAAGAGAATCAAGCATGTGTACAGGGGCATAAACGCAGCAGTGATAGGATTGGAGAGGTTCGGTGAGCAAATGAAGACCCTTTGAAGTCATATTGCATGGTACCCATTCCACGGGTTTCAACTACCCAGGTTTAAGGTATTCTGCCTTCAGCTAAAACATGCATGTGGAACCTAGAGTATGATCAACCATGTGATCGGGAGATGTGTTCAAATATGTCTCAGTTTTCGTACCCTGGTACTCGGGTGCAACATTCCAGACGCTTTACTAACACTCTCCCGACTTGGAGAGTCAGTCCCTTTAACCTCCTGTTTGGCCCAGTTTGCAATTTCTGCGGAAGATGAACAGGAATAGCGAGAACCAATGAGAGGCTAGCTGGAGGTGTCTGGACGGGCAAATTTAACTCTCATTTCCCACCAGGAAGAGGAATTAACCAAAGGCTCAGCATGCCGTGCCGGAACCAGATTAGGGCCTGCAGCCATCCTGCGGTGTTGCGGCCAGGTCACAAGAAAGCGAGTTGAAGAAAGGAGCTCGGGGGAACTGTAATTCACAAACCTGCAGAGTTATAAATGACAGCTATCGTCCAAAACTAGACTGAAGTAAGGCTGCCAAGAGGACTTGAAAGCGGGGCAGAATTGCAGGAAACCGATTTCAGGAGGTAGACTGGAATTGCATTGAAAGCATAGGAAAAGAGGCAGAACGTCCACAATGATGCACTTGGCCAAAAAGGGCGTATGCGTTTTTTCCTGAATATATTCAGGAAAATATATTTCCTGAATATATATTTCCTGAATATATTCAGGAAAAAACGCATACGCCCTTTTTGGCCAACCAAGCAAGCTTGCAAAGGAAATCTGCCCTACAATGAAGTCTCACTTCCCCCGGTCAAAAGGGCCATCTGAAAAAAGTGTAAAATCCAGAAAGGCAGGACAGGCCATGGAGAACTGGGAGCCTTGTTATGCTGATGGGCGGGATGTAAATTGCCAACAGACACTCAGGAGAAGTGTATGGTGTTTCCTGAAACATCTAAAAAACAAAGCAACAGAGCCTAGGGCACTTCCACTTATGGTCCTATAGCTTAGGGAATTTGAAATCAAAAAGACACAGCCACCCCAAAGTTTGGAACGGCTCTGTTTACAAGAACCTCGTTTACAGTACAAGTTCAACATCGCAGAAAGTGAAAAATGGATAAAGAAGTTGTGGTATTTACTTACAAAGCAATATCACTCAGCAATGAAATCTGTGTCATCACGCCCTTAGCAGCACAAGTGGATTCAGGTATGATGATTCTAACTGAAATAAGTCACACAGAAAAAGAAACATCATAAGATATCAGTAATACACGGAATGTAAACTTGGCTACACAGGAACTGAATTACAGAACAGAACAGGGTCTCAAATTTAGAAAACCAACTTATGCTTGCTTAAGGGGAAAGGTGAGTTGGGGTGCTGCATAAAACCAGAGATTGAAATGAGCACAGATAAAGTTCCTTAAGCCAAATATGGAATAGACAAGAGCTACTCCTTGCTCAACGAAATGGACTCAACACCGCATATTAAACGCCTAAGAATGTACCTGACTAGTAAGTATCTTAAAACCTATGGATTGCTATGTCTCCGAAAGAGAATCAAGCATGTGTACAGGGGCATAAACGCAGCAGTGATAGGATTGGAGAGGTTCGGTGAGCAAATGAAGACCCTTTGAAGTCATATTGCATGGTACCCATTCCACGGGTTTCAACTACCCAGGTTTAAGGTATTCTGCCTTCAGCTAAAACATGCATGTGGAACCTAGAGTATGATCAACCATGTGATCGGGAGATGTGTTCAAATATGTCTCAGTTTTCGTACCCTGGTACTCGGGTGCAACATTCCAGACGCTTTACTAACACTCTCCCGACTTGGAGAGTCAGTCCCTTTAACCTCCTGTTTGGCCCAGTTTGCAATTTCTGCGGAAGATGAACAGGAATAGCGAGAACCAATGAGAGGCTAGCTGGAGGTGTCTGGACGGGCAAATTTAACTCTCATTTCCCACCAGGAAGAGGAATTAACCAAAGGCTCAGCATGCCGTGCCGGAACCAGATTAGGGCCTGCAGCCATCCTGCGGTGTTGCGGCCAGGTCACAAGAAAGTGAGTTGAAGAAAGGAGCTCGGGGGAACTGTAATTCACAAACCTGCAGAGTTATAAATGACAGCTATCGTCCAAAACTAGACTGAAGTAAGGCTGCCAAGAGGACTTGAAAGCGGGGCAGAATTGCAGGAAACCGATTTCAGGAGGTAGACTGGAATTGCATTGAAAGCATAGGAAAAGAGGCAGAACGTCCACAATGATGCACTTGGCCAAAAAGGGCGTATGCGTTTTTTCCTGAATATATTCAGGAAAATATATTTCCTGAATATATATTTCCTGAATATATTCAGGAAAAAACGCATACGCCCTTTTTGGCCAACCAAGCAAGCTTGCAAAGGAAATCTGCACTACAATGAAGTCTCACTTCCCCCGGTCAAAAGGGCCATCTGAAAAAAGTGTAAAATCCAGAAAGGCAGGACAGGCCATGGAGAACTGGGAGCCTTGTTATGCTGATGGGCGGGATGTAAATTGCCAACAGACACTCAGGAGAAGTGTATGGTGTTTCCTGAAACATCTAAAAAACAAAGCAACAGAACCTAGGGCACTTCCACTTATGGTCCTATAGCTTAGGGAAATTAAAATCAAAAAGACACAGCCACCCCAAAGTTTGGAACGGCTCTGTTTACAAGAACCTCGTTTACAGTACAAGTTCAACATCGCAGAAAGTGAAAAATGGATAAAGAAGTTGTGGTATTTACTTACAAAGCAATATCACTCAGCAATGAAATCTGTGTCATCAGGCCCTTAGCAGCACAAGTGGATTCAGGTATGATGATTCTAACTAAAATAAGTCACACAGAAAAAGAAACATTATAAGATATCAGTAATACACGGAATGTAAACTTGGCTACACAGGAACTGAATTCCAGAACAGAACAGGGTCTCAAATTTAGAAAACCAACTTATGCTTGCTTAAGGGTAAAGGTGAGTTGGGGTGCTGCATAAAACCAGAGATTGAAATGAGCACAGATAAAGTTCCTTAAGCCAAATATGGAATAGACAAGAGCTACTCCTTGCTCAACGAAATGGACTCAACACCGCATATTAAACGCCTAAGAATGTACCTGACTAGTAAGTATCTTAAAACCTATGGATTGCTATGTCTCCGAAAGAGAATCAAGCATGTGTACAGGGGCATAAACGCAGCAGTGATAGGATTGGAGAGGTTCGTGAGCAAATGAAGACCCTTTGAAGTCATATTGCATGGTACCCATTCCACGGGTTTCAACTACCCAGGTTTAAGGTATTCTGCCTTCAGCTAAAACATGCATGTGGAACCTAGAGTATGATCAACCATGTGAACGGGAGACGTGTTCAAATATGTCTCAGTTTTCGTACCCTGGTACTCGGGTGCAACATTCCAGACGCTTTACTAACACTCTCCCGACTTGGAGAGTCAGTCCCTTTAACCTCCTGTTTGGCCCAGTTTGCAATTTCTGCGGAAGATGAACAGGAATAGCGAGAACCAATGAGAGGCTAGCTGGAGGTGTCTGGACGGGCAAATTTAACTCTCATTTCCCACCAGGAAGAGGAATTAACGAAAGGCTCAGCATGCCGTGCCGGAACCAGATTAGGGCCTGAAGCCATCCTGCGGTGTTGCGGCCAGCTCAAAAGAAAGCGAGTTGAAGAAAGGAGCTCGGGGGCACTGTAATTCACAAACCTGCAGAGTTATAAATGACAGCTATCGTCCAAAAATAAACTGAAGTAAGGCTGCCAAGTGGACTTGAAATCGGGGCAGAATTGCAGGAAACCAATTTCAGGAGGTAGACTGGAATTGCATTGAAAGCATAGGAAAAGAGGCAGAACGTCCACAATGATGCACTTCGCCAAAAAGGGCGTATGCGTTTTTTCCTGAATATATTCAGGAAAAAACGCATACGCCCTTTTTGGCCAACCAAGCAAGCTTTCAAAGGAAATCTGCACTACAATGAAGTCTCACTTCCCCCCGGTCTAAAGGGCCATCTGAAAAAAGTGTAAAATCCAGAAAGGCAGGACAGGCCATGGAGAACTGGGAGCCTTGTTATGCTGATGGGCGGGATGTAAATTGCCAACAGACACTCGGGAGCAGTGTATGGTGTTTCCTGAAACATCTAAAAAACAAAGCAACAGAGCCTAGGGCACTTCCACTTATGGTCCTATAGCTTAGGGAAATTAAAATCAAAAAGACACAGCCACCCCAAAGTTTGGGACGCCTCTGTTTACAAGAACCTCATTTACCATACAAGTTCAATATCACAGAAAGTGAAAAATGGATAAAGAACTTGTGGTACTTACGTACAATGCAGTATCACTCAGCAATGAAATCTATGTCATCAGGACCGTAGCAGCATAATGAGTGGATTCAGGTACGATGATTCTAACTGAAATAAGTCACACAGAAAAAGAAACATCATAAGATATCACTAATACACGGAATGTAAACTTGGCTACACAGGAACTGAATTCCAAAACAGAACAGGGTCTCAAATTTAGAAAACCAACTTATGCTTGCTTAAGGGTAAAGGTGAGTTGGGGTCCTGCATAAAACCAGAGATTGAAATGAGCACAGATAAAGTTCCTTAAGCCAAATATGGAATAGACAAGAGCTACTCCTTGCTCAACGAAATGGACTCAACACCGCATATTAAACGCCTAAGAATGTACCTGACTAGTAAGTATCTTAAAACCTATGGATTGCTATGTCTCCGAAAGAGAATCAAGGATGTGTACAGGGGCATAAACGCAGCAGTGATAGGATTGGAGAGGTTCGTGAGCAAATGAAGACCCTTTGAAGTCATATTGCATCGTACCCATTCCACGGGTTTCAACTACCCAGGTTTAAGGTATTCTTCCTTCAGCTAAAACATGCATGTGGAACCTAGAGTATGATCAACCATGTGATCGGGAGACGTGTTCAAATATGTCTCAGTTTTCGTACCCTGGTACTCGGGTGCAACATTCCAGACGCTTTACTAACACTCTCCCGACTTGGAGAGTCAGTCTCTTTAACCTCCTGTTTGGCCCAGTTTGCAATTTGCGTGGAAGATGAACAGGAATAGCGAGAACCAATGAGAGACTAGCTGGAGGTGTCTGGATGGGCAAATTTAACTCTCATTTCCCACCAGGAAGAGGAAATAACCAAAGGCTCAGCGTGCCGTGCCGGAACCAGATTAGGGCCTGAAGCCATCCTGCGGTGTTGCGGCCTGCTCAAAAGAAAGCGAGTTGAAGAAAGGAGCTCAGGGGCACTGTAATTCACAAACCTGCAGAGTTATAAATGACAGCTATCGTCCAAAAATATACTGAAGTAAGGCTGCCAAGAGGACTTGAAAGCGGGGCAGAATTGCAGGAAACCGATTTCAGGAGGTAGACTGGAATTGCATTGAAAGCATAGGACAAGAGGCAGAACGTCCACAATGATGCACTTGGCCAAAAAGGGCGTATGCGTTTTTTCCTGAATATATTCAGGAAAAAACGCATACGCCCTTTTTGGCCAACCAAGCAAGCTTGCAAAGGAAATCTGCACTACAATGAAGTCTCACTTCCCCCCGGTCAAAAGGGCCATCTGAAAAAAGTGTAAAATCCAGAAAGGCAGGACAGGCCATGGAGAACTGCGAGCCTTGTTATGCTGATGGGCGGGATGTAAATTGCCAACAACCACTTGGGAGAAGTGTATGGTGTTTCCTGAAACATCTAAAAAACAAAGCAACAGAACCTAGGGCACTTCCACTTATGGTCCTATAGCTTAGGGAAATTAAAATCAAAAAGACACAGCCACCCCAAAGTTTGGAACGGCTCTGTTTACAAGAACCTCGTTTACAGTACAAGTTCAACATCGCAGAAAGTGAAAAATGGATAAAGAAGTTGTGGTATTTACTTACAAAGCAATATCACTCAGCAATGAAATCTATGTCATCAGGCCCTTCGGAGCACAATGAGTGGATTCAGGTATGATGATTCTAACTGAAATAAGTCACACAGAAAAAGAAACATCATAAGATATCAGTAATACACGGAATGGAAACTTGGCTACACAGGAACTGAATTACAGAACAGAACAGGGTCTCAAATTTAGAAAACCAACTTATGCTTGCTTAAGGGGAAAGGTGAGTTGGGGTGCTGCATAAAACCAGAGATTGAAATGAGCACAGATAAAGTTCCTTAAGCCAAATATGGAATAGACAAGAGCTACTCCTTGCTCAACGAAATGGACTCAACACCGCATATTAAACGCCTAAGAATGTACCTGACTAGTAAGTATCTTAAAACCTATGGATTGCTATGTCTCCGAAAGAGAATCAAGCATGTGTACAGGGGCATAAACGCAGCAGTGATAGGATTGGAGAGGTTCGGTGAGCAAATGAAGACCCTTTGAAGTCATATTGCATGGTACCCATTCCACGGGTTTCAACTACCCAGGTGTAAGGTATTCTGCCTTCAGCTAAAACATGCATGTGGAACCTAGTGTATGATCAACCATGTGATCAGGAGACGTGTTCAAATATGTCTCAGTTTTCGTACCCTGCTACTCGGGTGCAACATTCCAGACACTTTACTAACACTCTCCCGACTTGGAGAGTCAGTCCCTTTAACCTCCTGTTTGGCCCAGTTTGCAATTTCTGCGGAAGATGAACAAGAATAGCGAGAACCAATGAGAGGCTAGCTGGAGGTGTCTGGACGGGCAAATTTAACTCTCATTTCCCACCAGGAAGAGGAATTAACCAAAGGCTCAGCATGCCGTGCCGGAACCAGATTAGGGCCTGCAGCTATCCTGCGGTGTTGTGGCCAGCTCAAAAGAAAGCGAGTTGAAGAAAGGAGCTCGGGGGCACTGTAATTCACAAACCTGCAGAGTTATAAATGACAGCTATCGTCCAAAAATAGACTGAAGTAAGGCTGCCAAGAGGACTTGAAAGCGGGGCAGAATTGCAGGAAACCGATTTCAGGAGGTAGACTGGAATTGCATTGAAAACATAGGAAAAGAGGCAGAACGTCCACAATGATGCACTTGGCCAAAAAGGGCGTATGCGTTTTTTCCTGAATATATTCAGGAAAAAACGCATACGCCCTTTTTGGCCAACCAAGCAAGCTTGCAAAGGAAATCTGCACTACAATGAAGTCTCACTTCCCCCGGTCAAAAGGGCCATCTGAAAAAAGTGTAAAATCCAGAAAGGCAGGACAGGCCATGGAGAACTGGGAGCCTTGTTATGCTGATGGGCGGGATGTAAATTGCCAACAGACACTCAGGGGAAGTGTATGGTGTTTCCTGAAACATCTTTAAAACAAAGCAACAGAGCCTAGGGCACTGCCACTTATGGTCCTATAGCTTAGGGAAATTAAAATCAAAAAGACACAGCCACCCCAAAGTTTGGGACGCCTCTGTTTACAAGAACCTCGTTTACAGTACAAGTTCAACATCGCAGAAAGTGAAAAATGGATAAAGAAGTTGTGGTATTCACTTACAAAGCAATATCACTCAGCAATGAAATCTATGTCATCAGGCCCTTAGCAGCACAATGAGTGGATTCAGGTATGATGATTCTAACTGAAATAAGTCACACAGAAAAAGAAACATCATAAGATATCAGTAATACACGGAATGGAAACTTGGCTACACAGGAACTGAATTACAGAACAGAACAGGGTCTCAAATTTAGAAAACCAACTTATGCTTGCTTAAGGGTAAAGGTGAGTTGGGGTGCTGCATAAAACCAGAGATTGAAATGAGCACAGATAAAGTTCCTTAAGCCAAATATGGAATAGACAAGAGCTACTCCTTGCTCAACGAAATGGACTCAACACCGCATATTAAACGCCTAAGAATGTACCTGACTAGTAAGTATCTTAAAACCTATGGATTGCTATGTCTCCGAAAGAGAATCAAGCATGTGTACAGGGTCATAAACGCAGCAGTGATAGGATTGGAGAGGTTCGTGAGCAAATGAAGACCCTTTGAAGTCATATTGCATGGTACCCATTCCACAGGTTTCAACTACCCAGGTTTAAGGTATTCTTCCTTCAGCTAAAACATGCATGTGGAACCTAGACTATGATCAACCATGTGATCGGGAGACGTGTTCAAATATGTCTCAGTTTTCGTACCCTGGTACTCGGGTGCAACATTCCAGACGCTTTACTAACACTCTCCCCACTTGGAGAGTCAGTCCCTTTAACCTCCTGTTTGGCCCAGTTTGCAATTTCTGCGGAAGATGAACAGGAATAGCGAGAACCAATGAGAGACTAGCTGGAGGTGTCTGGATGGGCAAATTTAACTCTCATTTCCCACCAGGAAGAGGAATTAACCAAAGGCTCAGCGTTCCGTGCCAGATCCAGATTAGGGCCTGAAGACATCCTGCGGTGTTGCGGCCAGGTCACAAGAAAGCGAGTTGAAGAAAGGAGCTCAGGGGCACAGTAATTCACAAACCTGCAGAGTTATAAATGACAGCTATCGTCCAAAAATATACTGAAGTAAGGCTGCCAAGAGGACTTGAAAGCGGGGCAGAATTGCAGGAAACCGATTTCAGGAGGTAGACTGGAATTGCATTGAAAGCATAGGAAAAGAGGCAGAACGTCCACAATGATGCACTTGGCCAAAAAGGGCGTATGCGATTTTTCCTGAATATATTCAGGAAAAAACGCATACGCATTTGGCCAACCAAGCAAACTTGCAAAGGAAATCTGCACTACAATGAAGTCTCACTTCCCCCGGTCAAAAGGGCCATCTGAAAAAAGTGTAAAATCCAGAAAGGCAGGACAGGCCATGGAGAACTGGGAGCCTTGTTATGCTGACGGGCGGGATGTAAATTGCCAACAGACACTCAGGAGAAGTGTATGGTGTTTCCTGAAACATCTAAAAAACAAAGCAACAGAGCCTAGGGCACTTCCACTTATGGTCCTATAGCTTAGGGAAATTAAAATCAAAAAGACACAGCCACCCCAAAGTTTGGGACGCCTCCGTTTACAAGAACCTCGTTTACCGTACAAGTTCAATATCACAGAAAGTGAAAAATGGATAAAGAACTTGTGGTACTTACGTACAATGCAGTATCACTCAGCAATGAAATCTATGTAATCAGGCCCGTAGCAGCATAATGAGTGGATTCAGGTACGATGATTCTAACTGAAATAAGTCACACAGAAAAAGAAACATCATAAGATATCAGTAATACACGGAATGTAAACTTGGCTACACAGGAACTGCATTCCAAAACAGAACAGGGTCTCAAATTTAGAAAACCAACTTATGCTTGCTTAAGAGGAAAGGTGAGTTGGGGTGCTGCATAAAACCAGAGATTGAAATGAGCACAGATAAAGTTACTTAAGCCAAATATGGAATAGACAAGAGCTACTCCTTGCTCAACGAAATGGACTCAAAACCCCATATTAAACGCCTAAGAATGTACCTGACTAGTAAGTATCTTAAAACCTATGGATTGCTATGTCTCCGAAAGAGAATCAAGCATGTGTACAGGGGCATAAACGCAGCAGTGATAGGATTGGAGAGGTTCGGTGAGCAAATGAAGACCCTTTGAAGTCATATTGCATGGTACCCATTAAACGGGTTTCAACTACCCAAGTTTAAGGTATTCTTCCTTCAGCTAAAACATGCATGTGGAACCTAGAGTATGATCAACCATGTGATCGGGAGACGTGTTCAAATATGTCTCAGTTTTCGTACCCTGGTACTCGGGTGCAACATTCCAGACGCTTTACTAACACTCTCCCGACTTGGAGAGTCAGTCCCTTTAACCTCCTGTTTGGCCCAGTTTGCAATTTCTGCGGAAGATGAACAGGAATAGCGAGAACCAATGAGAGACTAGCTGGAGGTGTCTGGACGGGCAAATTTAACTCTCATTTCCCACCAGGAAGAGGAATTAACCAAAGGCTCAGCGTGCCGTGCCGGAACCAGATTAGGGCCTGAAGCCATCCTGCGGGGTTGCGGCCAGCTCAAAAGAAAGCGAGTTGAAGAAAGGAGCTCAGGGGCACTGTAATTCACAAACCTGCAGAGTTATAAATGACAGCTATCGTCCAAAAATATACTGAAGTAAGGTTGCCAAGAGGACTTGAAAGCAGGGCAGAATTGCAGGAAACCGATTTCAGGAGGTAGACTGGAATTGCATTGAAAGCATAGGAAAAGAGGCAGAACGTCCACAATGATGCACTTGGCCAAAAAGGGCGTATGCGTTTTTTCCTGAATATATTCAGGAAAAAACGCATACGCCCTTTTTGGCCAACCAAGCAAGCTTGCAAAGGAAATCTGCACTACAATGAAGTCTCACTTCCCCCCGGTCAAAAGGGCCATCTGAAAAAAGTGTAAAATCCAGAAAGGCTGGACAGGCCATGGAGAACTGGGAGCCTTGTTATGCTGATGGGCGGGATGTAAATTGCCAACAGACACTCAGGAGAAGTGTATGGTGTTTCCTGAAACATCTAAAAAACAAAGCAACAGAGCCTAGGGCACTGCCACTTATGGTCCTATAGCTTAGGGAAATTAAAATCAAAAAGACACAGCCACCCCAAAGTTTGGGACGCCTCTGTTTACAAGAACCTCGTTTACAGTACAAGTTCAACATCGCAGAAAGTGAAAAATGGATAAAGAAGTTGTGGTATTTACTTACAAAGCAATATCACTCAGCAATGAAATCTGTGTCATCAGGCCCTTAGCAGCACAAGTGGATTCAGGTATGATTATTCTAACTGAAATAAGTCACACAGAAAAAGAAACATCATAAGATATCAGTAATACACGGAATGTAAACTTGGCTACACAGGAACTGAATTACAGAACAGAACAGGGTCTGAAATTTAGAAAACCAACTTATGCTTGCTTAAGGGTAAAGGTGAGTTGGGGTGCTGCATAAAACCAGAGATTGAAATGAGCACAGATAAAGTTCCTTAAGCCAAATATGGAATAGACAAGAGCTACTCCTTGCTCAACGAAATGGACTCAACACCACATATTAAACGCCTAAGAATGTACCTGACTAGTAAGTGTCTTAAAACCTATGGATTGCTATGTCTCCGAAAGAGAATCAAGCATGTGTACAGGGGCATAAACGCAGCAGTGATAGGATTGGAGAGGTTCGTGAGCAAATGAAGACCCTTTGAAGTCATATTGCATGGTACCCATTCCACGGGTTTCAACTCTCCAGGTTTAAGGTATTCTTCCTTCAGCTAAAACATGCATGTGGAACCTAGAGTATGATCAACGATGTGATTGGGAGACGTGTTCAAATATGTCTCAGTTTTCCTCCCCTGTTACTCGGGTGCAACATTCCAGACGCTTTACTAACACTCTCCCCACTTGGAGAGTCAGTCCCTTTAACCTCCTGTTTGGCCCAGTTTGCAATTTCTGTGGAAGATGAACGGGAATAGCGAGAACCAATGAGAGACTAGCTGGAGGTGTCTGGTTGGGCAAATTTAACTCTCATTTCCCACCAGGAAGAGGAATTAACCAAAGGCTCAGTGTGCCGTGCCAGAACCAGATTAGGGCCTGAAGACATCCTGCGGTGTTGTGGCCAGCTCAAAAGAAAGCGAGTTGAAGAAAGGAGCTCAGGGGCACTGTAATTCACAAAACTGCAGAGTTATAAATGACAGCTATCGTCCAAAAATTTCCTGAAGTAAGGCTGCCAAGAGGACTTGAAAGCGGGGCAGAATTGCAGGAAACCGATTTCAGGAGGTACACTGGAATTGCATTGAAAGCATAGGAAAAGAGGCAGAACGTCCACAATGATGCACTTGGCTAAAAAGGGCGTATGTGTTTTTTCCTGAATATATTCAGGAAAAAACGCATACGCCCTTTTTGGCCAACCAAGCAAACTTGCAAAGGAAATCTGCACTACAATGAAGTCTCACTTCCCCCCGGTCAAAAGGGCCATCTGAAAAAAGTGTAAAATCCAGAAAGGCAGGACAGGCCATGGAGAACTGGGAGCCTTGTTATGCTGATGGGCGGGATGTAAATTGCCAACAGACACTCGGGAGAAGTGTATGGTGTTTCCTGAAACATCTAAAAAACAAAGCAACAGAGCCTAGGGCACTGCCACTTATGGTCCTATAGCTTAGGGAAATTAAAATCAAAAAGACACAGCCACCCCAAAGTTTGGGACGCCTCTGTTTACAAGAACCTCGTTTACAGTACAAGTTCAACATCGCAGAAAGTGAAAAATGGATAAAGAAGTTGTGGTATTTACTTACAAAGCAATATCACTCAGCAATGAAATCTGTGTCATCAGGCCCTTAGGAGCACAAGTGGATTCAGGTATGATTATTCTAACTGAAATAAGTCACACAGAAAAAGAAACATCATAAGATATCAGTAATACACGGAATGTAAACTTGGCTACACAGGAACTGAATTACAGAACAGAACAGGGTCTCAAATTTAGAAAACCAACTTATGCTTGCTTAAGGGGAAAGGTGAGTTGGGGTGCTGCATAAAACCAGAGATTGAAATGAGCACAGATAAAGTTCCTTAAGCCAAATATGGAATAGACAAGAGCTACTCCTTGCTCAATGAAATGGACTCAACACCCCATATTAAACGCCTAAGAATGTACCTGACTAGTAAGTATCTTAAAACCTATGGATTGCTATGTCTCCAAAAGAGAATCAAGCGTGTGTACAGGGGCATAAATGCAGCACTGATAGGATTGGAGAGGTTCGGTGAGCAAATGAAGACCCTTTGAAGTCATATTGCATGGTACCCATTCCACGGGTTTCAACTACCCAGGTTTTAGGTATTCTTCCTTCAGCTAAAACATGCATGTGGAACCCAGAGTATGATCAACCATGTGATCGGGAGATGTGTTCAAATATGTCTCAGTTTTCCTCCCCTGGTACTCGGGTGCAACATTCCAGACGCCTTACTAACACTCTCCCCACTTGGAGAGTCAGCGCCTTTAACCTCCTGTTTGGCACAGTTTGCAATTTCTGCGGAAGATGAACAGGAATAGCGAGAACCAATGAGAGGCTAGCTGGAGGTGTCTGGACGGGCAAATTTAACTCTCATTTCCCACCAGGAAGAGGAAATAACCAAAGGCTCAGCGTGCCATGCCAGAACCAGATTAGGGCCTGAAGCCATCCTGCGGTGTTGCGGCCAGCTCAAAAGAAAGCAAGTTGAAGAAAGGAGCTCAGGGACACTGTAATTCACAAACCTGCAGAGTTATAAATGACAGCTATCGTCCAAAAATAGACTGAAGTAAGGCTGCCAAGAGGACTTGAAAGCGGGGCAGAATTGCAGGAAACCGATTTCAGGAGGTAGACTGGAATTGCATTGAAAGCATAGGAAAAGAGGCAGAACGTCCACAATGATGCACTTGGCCAAAAAGGGCGTATGCGTTTTTTCCTGAATATATTCAGGAAAAAACGCATACGCCCTTTTTGGCCAACCAAGCAAGCTTGCAAAGGAAATCTGCACTACAATGAAGTCTCACTTCCCCCCGGTCAAAAGGGCCATCTGAAAAAAGTGTAAAATCCAGAAAGGCAGGACAGGCCATGGAGAACTGGGAGCCTTGTTATGCTGATGGGCGGGATGTAAATTGCCAACAACCACTCGGGAGAAGTGTATGGTGTTTCCTGAAACATCTAAAAAACAAAGCAACAGAAACTAGGGCACTGCCAGTTATGGTCCAATAGCTTAGGGAAATTAAAATAAAAAAGACACAGCCACCCGAAAGTTTGGAACGGCTCTGTTTACAAGAACCTCGTTTACAGTACAAGTTCAACATCGCAGAAAGTGAAAAATGGATAAAGAAGTTGTGGTATTTACTTACAAAGCAATATCACTCAGCAATGAAATCTGTGTCATCAGGCCCTTAGCAGCACAATGAGTGGATTCAGCTATGATGATTCTAACTGAAATAAGTCACACAGAAAAAGAAACATCATAAGATATCAGTAATACACGGAATGGAAACTTGGCTACACAGGAACTGAATTACAGAACAGAACAGGGTCTCAAATTTAGAAAACAAACTTATGCTTGCTTAAGGGGAAAGGTGAGTTGGGGTGCTGCATAAAACCAGAGATTGAAATGAGCACAGATAAAGTTCCTTAAGCCAAATATGGAATAGACAAGAGCTACTCCTTGCTCAATGAAATGGACTCAACACCGCATATTAAACGCCTAAGAATGTACCTGACTAGTAAGTATCTTAAAACCTATGGATTGCTATGTCTCCGAAAGAGAAGCAAGCATGTGTACAGGGGCATAAACGCAGCAGTGATAGGATTGGAGAGGTTCGGTGAGCAAATGAAGACCCTTTGAAGTCATATTGCATGGTACCCATTCCACGGGTTTCAACTACCCAGGTTTAAGGTATTCTTCCTTTAGCTAAAACATGCATGTGGAACCTAGAGTATGATCAACCATGTGATCGGGAGACGTGTTCAAATATGTCTCAGTTTTCGTACGTTGGTACTCGGGTGCAACATTCCAGACGCTTTACTAACACTCTCCCCACTTGGAGAGTCAGTCCCTTTAACCTCCTCTTTGGCCCAGTTTGCAATTTCTGTGGAAGATGAACAGGAATAGCGAGAACAAATGAGAGACTAGCTGGAGGTGTCTGGTTGGGCAAATTTAACTCTCATTTCCCACCAGGAAGAGGAATTAACCAAAGGCTCAGTATGCCGTGCCAGAACCAGATTAGGGCCTGAAGACATCCTGCGGTGTTGCGGCGAGCTCAAAAGAAAGCGAGTTGAAGAAAGGAGCTCAGGGGCACTGTAATTCACAAACCTGCAGAGTTATAAATGACAGCTATCGTCCAAAAATATACTGAAGTAAGGCTGCCAAGAGGACTTGAAAGCGGGGCAGAATTGCAGGAAACCGATTTCAGGAGGTAGACTGGAATTGCATTGAAAGCATAGGAAAAGAGGCAGAATGTCCACAATGATGCACTTGGCCAAAAAGGGCGTATGCATTTTTTTCTGAATATATTCAGGAAAAAACGCATACGCCCTTTTGGGCCAACCAAGCAAGCTTGCAAAGGAAATCTGCACTACAATGAAGTCTCACTTCCCCCCGGTCAAAAGGGCCATCTGAAAGAAGTGTAAAATCCAGAAAGGCAGGACAGGCCATGGAGAACTGGGAGCCTTGTTATGCTGATGGGCGGGATGTAAATTGCCAACAGACACTCGGGAGAAGTGTATGGTGTTTCCTGAAACATCTAAAAAACAAAGCAACAGAGCCTAGGGCACTTCCACTTATGGTCCTATAGCCTAGGGAAATTAAAATCAAAAAGACACAGCCACCCCAAAGTTTGGGACGCCTCCGTTTACAAGAACCTCGTTTACCGTACAAGTTCAATATCACAGAAAGTGAAAAATGGATAAAGAACTTGTGGTACTTACGTACAATGTAGTATCACTCAGCAATGAAATCTATGTCATCAGGCCCGTAGCAGCATAATGAGTGGATTCAGGTACGATGATTCTAACTGAAATAAGTCACACAGAAAAAGAAACATCATAAGATATCACTAATACACGGAATGTAAACTTGGCTACACAGGAACTGAATTCCAAAACAGAACAGGGTCTCAAATTTAGAAAACCACCTTATGCTTGCTTAAGGGTAAAGGTGAGTTGGGGTGCTGCATAAAACCAGAGATTGAAATGAGCACAGATAAAGTTCCTTAAGCCAAATATGGAATAGACAAGAGCTACTCCTTGCTCAACGAAATGGACTCAACACCGCATATTAAACGCCTAAGAATGTACCTGACTAGTAAGTATCTTAAAACCTATGGATTGCTATGTCTCCGAAAGAGAATCAAGCATGTGTACAGGGGCATAAACGCAGCAGTGATAGGATTGGAGAGGTTCGTGAGCAAATGAAGACCCTTTGAAGTCATATTGCATGGTACCCATTCCACGGGTTTCAACTACCCAGGTTTAAGGTATTCTTCCTTCAGCTAAAACATGCATGTGGAACCTAGAGTATGATCAACCATGTGATCGGGAGACGTGTTCAAATATGTCTCAGTTTTCCTCCCCTGGTACTCGGGTGCAACATTCCAGACGCTTTACTAACACTCTCCCCACTTGGAGAGTCAGTCCCTTTATCCTCCTGTTTGGCCCAGTTTGCAATTTCTGCGGAAGATGAACAGGAATAGCGAGAACCAATGAGAGACTAGCTGGAGGTGTCTGGATGGGCAAATTTAACTCTCATTTCCCACCAGGAAGAGGAATTAACCAAAGGCTCAGCGTGCCGTGCCAGAACCAGATTAGGGCCTGAAGACATCCTGCGGTGTTGCGGCCAGCTCAAAAGAAAGCGAGTTGAAGAAAGGAGCTCAGGGGCACTGTAATTCACAAACCTGCAGAGTTATAAATGACAGCTATCGTCCAAAAATATACTGAAGTAAGGCTGCCAAGAGGACTTGAAAGCGGGGCAGAATTGCAGGAAACCGATTTCAGGAGGTACACTGGAATTGCATTGAAAGCATAGGAAAGGAGGCAGAACGTCCACAATGATGCACTTGGCCAAAAAGGGCATATGCGTTTTTTCCTGAATATATTCAGGAAAAAACGCATACGCCCTTTTTGGCCAACCAAGCAAGTTTGCAAAGGAAATCTGCACTACAATGAAGTCTCACTTCCCCCCGGTCAAAAGGGCCATCTGAAAAAAGTGTAAAATCCAGAAAGGCAGGACAGGCCATGGAGAACTGGGAGCCTTCTTATGCTGATGGGCGGGATGTAAATTGCCAACAGACACTCGGGAGAAGTGTATGGTGTTTCCTGAAACATCTAAAAAACAAAGCAACAGAGCTTAGGGCACTTCCACTTATGGTCCTATAGCTTAGGGAAATTAAAATCAAAAAGACACAGCCACCCCAAAGTTTGGGACGCCTCCGTTTACAAGAACCTCGTTTACCGTACAAGTTCAATATCACAGAAAGTGAAAAATGGATAAAGAACTTGTGGTACTTACGTGCAATGCAGTATCACTCAGCAATGAAATCTATGTAATCAGGCCCGTAGCAGCATAATGAGTGGATTCAGGTACGATGATTCTAACTGAAATAAGTCACACAGAAAAAGAAACATCATAAGATATCACTAATACACGGAATGTAAACTTGGCTACACAGGAACTGCATTCCAAAACAGAACAGGGTCTCAAATTTAGAAAACCAACTTATGCTTGCTTAAGGGGAAAGGTGAGTTGGGGTGCTGCATAAAACCAGAGATTGAAATGAGCACAGATAAAGTTCCTTAAGCCAAATATGGAATAGACAAGAGCTACTCCTTGCTCAACGAAATGGACTCAAAACCCCATATTAAACGCCTAAGAATGTACCTGACTAGTAAGTATCTTAAAACCTATGGATTGCTATGTCTCCAAAACAGAATCAAGCGTGTGTACAGGGTCATAAACGCAGCAGTGATAGGATTGGAGAGGTTCGGTGAGCAAATGAAGACCCTTTGAAGTCATATTGCATGGTACCCATTAAACGGGTTTCAACTACCCAGGTTTAAGGTATTCTTCCTTCAGCTAAAACATGCATGTGGAACCTAGAGTATGATCAACCATGTGATCGGGAGACGTGTTCAAATATGTCTCAGTTTTCGTACCCTGGCACTCGGGTGCAACATTCCAGACGCTTTACTAACACTCTCCCCACTTGGAGAGTCAGCGCCTTTAACCTCCTGTTTGGCCCAGTTTGCAATTTCTGCGGAAGATGAACACGAATAGCGAGAACCAATGAGAGGCTAGCTGGAGGTGTCTGGACGGGCAAATTTAACTCTCATTTCCCACCAGGAAGAGGAATTAACCAAAGGCTCAGCGTGCCGTGCCGGAACCAGATTAGGGCCTGAAGCCATCCTGCGGTGTTGCGGCCAGCTCACAAGAAAGCGAGTTGAAGAAAGGAGCTCAGGGGCACTGTAATTCACAAACCTGCAGAGTTATAAATGACAGCTATCGTCCAAAAATATACTGAAGTAAGGCTGCCAAGAGGACTTGAAAGCGGGGCAGAATTGCAGGAAACCGATTTCAGGAGGTAGACTGGAATTGCATTGAAAGCATAGGAAAAGAGGCAGAACGTCCACAATGATGCACTTGGCCAAAAAGGGCGTATGCGTTTTTTCCTGAAGAGATTCAGGAAAAAACGCATACGCCCTTTTTGGCCAACCAAGCAAGCTTGCAAAGGAAATCTGCACTACAATGAAGTCTCACTTCCCCCCGGTCAAAAGGGCCATCTGAAAAAAGTGTAAAATCCAGAAAGGCAGGACAGGCCATGGAGAACTGGGAGCCTTGTTATAGTGATGGGCGGGATGTAAATTGCCAACAACCACTGGGCAGAAGTGTATGGTGTTTCCTGAAACATCTAAAAAACAAAGCAACAGAACCTAGGGCACTTCCACTTATGGTCCTATAGCTTAGGGAAATTAAAATCAAAAAGACACAGCCACCCCAAAGTTTGGAATGGCTCTGTTTACAAGAACCTCGTTTACAGTACAAGTTCAACATCGCAGAAAGTGAAAAATGGAGAAAGAAGTTGTGGTATTTACTTACAAAGCAATATCACTCAGCAATGAAATCTGTGTCATCAGGCCCTTAGCAGCACAATGAGTGGATTCAGGTATGATGATTCTAACTGAAATAAGTCACACAGAAAAATAAACATCATAAGATATCAGTAATACACGGAATGTAAACTTGGCTACACAGGAACTGAAATACAGAACAGAACAGGGTCTCAAATTTAGAAAACCAACTTATGCTTGCTTAAGGGTAAAGGTGAGTTGGGGTGCTGCATAAAACCAGAGATTGAAATGAGCACAGATAAAGTTCCTTAAGCCAAATATGGAATAGACAAGAGCTACTCCTTGCTCAACGAAATGGACTCAACACCGCATATTAAACGCCTAAGAATGTACCTGACTAGTAAGTATCTTAAAACCTATGGATTGCTATGTCTCCGAAAGAGAATCAAGCATGTGTACAGGGGCATAAACGCAGCAGTGATAGGATTGGAGAGGTTCGGTGAGCAAATGAAGACCCTTTAAAGTCATATTGCATGGTACCCATTCCACGGGTTTCAACTACCCAGGTTTAAGGTATTCTTCCTTCAGCTAAAACATGCATGTGGAACCCGGAGTATGATCAACCATGTGATCGGGAGACGTGTTCAAATATGTCTCAGTTTTCGTACCCTGGTACTCGGGTGCAACATTCCAGACGCTTTACTAACACTCTCCCAACTTGGAGAGTCAGTCCCTTTAACCTCCTGTTTGGCCCAGTTTGCAATTTCTGCGGAAGATGAACAGGAATAGCGAGAACCAATGAGAGACTAGCTGGAGGTGTCTGGACGGGCAAATTTAACTCTCATTTCCCACCAGGAAGAGGAATTAACCAAAGGCTCAGCGTGCCGTGCCGGAACCAGATTAGGGCCTGAAGCCATCCTGCGGTGTTGCGGCCAGCTCACAAGAAAGCGAGTTGAAGAAAGGAGCTCAGGGGCACTGTAATTCACAAACCTGCAGAGTTATAAATGACAGCTATCGTCCAAAAATAGACTGAAGTAAGGCTGCCAAGAGGACTTGAAAGCGGGGCAGAATTGCAGGAAACCGATTTCAGGAGGTACACTGGAATTGCATTGAAAGCATAGGAAAAGAGGCAGAACGTCCACAATGATGCACTTGGCCAAAAAGGGCGTATGCGTTTTTTCCTGAATATATTCAGGAAAAAACGCATGCGCCCTTTTTGGCCAACCAAGCAAGCTTGCAAAGGAAATCTGCACTACAATGAAGTCTCACTTCCCCCCGGTCAAAAGGGCCATCTGAAAAAAGTGTAAAATCCAGAAAGGCAGGACAGGCCATGGAGAACTGGGAGCCTTGTTATAGTGATGGGCGGGATGTAAATTGCCAACAACCACTGGGTAGAAGTGTATGGTGTTTCCTGAAACATCTAAAAAACAAAGCAACAGAACCTAGGGCACTTCCACTTATGGTCCTATAGCTTAGGGAAATTAAAATAAAAAAGACACAGCCACCCCAAAGTTTGGAACGGCTCTGTTTACAAGAACCTCGTTTACCGTACAAGTTCAACATCGCAGAAAGTGAAAAATGGAGAAAGAAGTTGTGGTATTTACTTACAAAGCAATATCACTCAGCAATGAAATCTGTGTCATCAGGCCCTTAGCAGCACAATGAGTGGATTCAGGTATGATGATTCTAACTGAAATAAGTCACACAGAAAAAGAAACATCATAAGATATCAGTAATACACGGAATGTAAACTTGGCTACACAGGAACTGAATTACAGAACAGAACAGGGTTTCAAATTTAGAAAACCAACTTATGCTTGCTTAAGGGTAAAGGTGAGTTGGGGTGCTGCATAAAACCAGAGATTGAAATGAGCACAGATAAAGTTCCTTAAGCCAAATATGGAATAGACAAGAGCTACTCCTTGCTCAATGAAATGGACTCAACACCGCATATTAAACGCCTAAGAATGTACCTGACTTGTAAGTATCTTAAAACCTATGGATTGCTATGTCTCCGAAAGAGAATCAAGCATGTGTACAGGGGCATAATCGCAGCAGTGATAGGATTGGAGACGTTCGGTGAGCAAATGAAGACCCTTTAAAGTCATATTGCATGGTACCCATTCCACGGGTTTCAACTACCCAGGTTTATGGTATTCTTCCTTCAGCTAAAACATGCATGTGGAACCCAGAGTATGATCAACCATGTGATCGGGAGACGTGTTCAAATATGTCTCAGTTTTCGTACCCTGGTACTCGGGTGCAACATTCCAGACGCTTTACTAACACTCTCCCGACTTGGAGAGTCAGTCCCTTTAACCTCCTGTTTGGCCCAGTTTGCAATTTCTGCGGAAGATGAACAGGAATAGCGAGAACCAATGAGAGACTAGCTGGAGGTGTCTGGACGGGCAAATTTAACTCTCATTTCCCACCAGGAAGAGGAATTAACCAAAGGCTCAGCGTGCCGTGCCGGAACCAGATTAGGGCCTGAAGCCATCCTGCGGTGTTGCGGCCAGCTCACAAGAAAGCGAGTTGAAGAAAGGAGCTCAGGGGCACTGTAATTCACAAACCTGCAGAGTTATAAATGACAGCTATCGTCCAAAAATATACTGAAGTAAGGCTGCCAAGAGGACTTGAAAGCGGGGCAGAATTGCAGGAAACCGATTTCAGGAGGTAGACTGGAATTGCATTGAAAGCATAGGAAAAGAGGCAGAACGTCCACAATGATGCACTTGGCCAAAAAGGGCGTATGCGTTTTTTCCTGAATATATTCAGGAAAAAACGCATACGCCCTTTTTGGCCAACCAAGCAAGCTTGCAAAGGAAATCTGCACTACAATGAAGTCTCACTTCCCCCCGGTCAAAATGGCCATCAGAATAAAGTGTAAAATCCAGAAAGGCAGGACAGGCCATGGAGAACTGGGAGCCTTCTTATGCTGATGGGCGGGATGTAAATTGCCAACAGCCACTCTGGAGAAGTGTATGGTGTTTCCTGAAACATCTAAAAAACAAAGCAACAGAGCCTAGGGCACTTCCACTTATGGTCCTATAGCTTAGGGAAATTAATATCAAAAAGACACAGCAACCCCAAAATTTGGGACGGCTCTTTTTACAGGAATCTCTTCTACGGCACAAGTTAAATATCCCAGAGAGCAAATAATGGATAAAGAAGTTGCGGTACTTATGTACAACAGAATACCACTCAGCAATGAAATCTATGTCACCAGGCCCGTACCAGCATAATGAATGGATTGAGGCACGATGATTCTAAGTGAAATAAGTCACACAGAAAAAGAAACTTCATGAGGTATCACTAATACACGGAATGTGAACTTGGCTACACATGACCTGAATTACAAAACAGAACAGGGTCTCAAGTTTAGAAAACCAACTTATGCCTGCTTAAGGGGGAAGGTGAGTTGGGGTGCTGCATAAAAGCAGACTGTGAAATTAGCACAGATACCGTTCCATAAGCCAAATATGTAATAGACAAGAGCTACCCCTTGCTCAACGAAATGGGTTCAACAATGAGGTATCACCTCACACCTGGTAGAATAGGCATCATTGAAAATCTACAAAAAAAAAATGCTGGGAAGGGTGTGGAGAAAAGGAACCCTCTTCCACTATTGTTGGGAATATAAATTGATACAGTCATTATGGAGAACAATATGGAATTTCTTAAGAAACTAACAATAGAATTACCATATGATACAGCAATCCCAGTACTGGACATATACCCAGACAAAACCATAAATCAAAAAGAGTCATTCACCGCAATGTTCATTGCATCACTATTTACAATATCGAGGTAATGGAAGCAACCTAAATGCCCACAGACAGACGAATGCATAAAGCTGTGGTACATATATAAAATGGAATATTACTAAGCCATGAAAAGGAATGAAATTGGGTCATTTGTAGAGACGTCGATGGATCTAGAGACTGTCATACAGAGTGAAGTAAGTCAGAAAGAGAAAAACAAATCTTGTATATTCATGCATATATGTGGAACCTAGAAAAACTGTACAGATTAACCATTTTGCAAGGCATAAATAGAGCAACAGATGTAGACAACAAACGTATGGACAACAAGGGGGGAAAGCTGTTGGGGGGGTGGTGGTGGGAGGAGTTGAGAGACTGGGATTGGCATGTATACATTTATATGTATAAAATAGATAACCAATAAGAACCTGCTGTATAAAAATATAAAATAAAATTCAAAATTAAAAAGAAGTAAAATTTAAAAAATAAAACAGAAAAAACAATTATTCCCTGCACATACATGTATTTATATGAATAAATTATTTCCATGCTTATATCTGTAAATACAAAAAAGAGGAATAAAATCTACCTTGAACCAAAAACGAAAAAGAGAAAAAAAACACAGAACCCACCAGTTACACAGAGGAAAACCGTATCAGGGCACTTGCTCCAGTTGTAAACAATTCTGAAGTTGGTCAGTGGTGGGGAATCGTCTCCCATTCAGCCAGCAGCCCCCACGCAACAAGCGTCCTCATTGCAAAGCTGGGGCACCGTGCCGAGGCATCTGTGAGTAAACGTGAGCTGAGCCCCAGGCCAGTTGCTGCTGAACTATTCCCACCCGTCCCAGGTAAAACACCTGAATATATACAAGGACTTGAAAGCCTAGAGGAAGGGCCATAGAGCCACACGAGTGACAGCATGCCGGCCGACTTGGTGCCTGCAGGCCAGCCAGGATGGTCCTGGCCCTGGGTGCTCTTCTGGAAGATTTCCATTTCCCTGCCTGAGATACCCGTCCTGTCCCTGCCCCCACTGCTTTTTTCCTTCCTCACCTCTGCCCAGGGAGAAATTCCAGCAGCAGGTATGGGTGACACATCCTCTTCTTTAGCAGGTGGCAGCCTGGCAACTGCTGCAGAAAGTCCAGCAGAGCCCCACTCACACTGGGCCACCCACAAAGCCGTGGCCTCTCACTCCCTCCCACCAGCCCAGCCCCGAGACTGCTGACAGGGCAGAGAAAATGGCGTCAGGCACGGCTGCAGGGGCTCTTGCTGCCTGGAGTGGTATTTATATTGATCTCAACCCAGGCACACCTGGGGAGGGCTGGCCGGCACGGTAAGGCTGCCCAGGTCAGCCAATCATCACCCCTCAGGGGCTCACAGTTGCAGAAAATGGAACTTGCTGAACCGGCCAGGTCCAAGGAACAGGTGTGGGCTCCTGAGAGTCAGGATAGACAAGGGGCTGCAGCTTTGGCTTGTTTTCTAATCATTTTATCTGACCCATGAGTGGGAGACAACGTCAAGAAAACCCTCTCCTAATGAGAGGAACCCAGGAGTCAGGGAGAGGAGGGGTGGGTGGTGGTTGGAGACAGAGGCCTGGTGCCCCGGGTGCAGTGGAAGTCTCTGGAAGACCAGGTGGAGGGAGGCCTCACGGAGTGATGCCCAGGGTCACAGACCTGTCGCAGCTGCTGTTTGTTAGTTCAAGTCCTGCTCTGAGGTGCTCTGTGTCAGCTCTGAGCGACAGGTGAGCTGGGGGTGCTCTGCAATGAGGGCTATGTGCACGGTTCCTGTGTGTCCAGCCCTGCCACGGTACCTGCAAGGGTAGCTCTGTATCCTGGGAGGGGCCTGACCACGAGAGCCCCGTGGGCTGGGGTGGGGGTGGGGTACCTGCCCAGGTGAGCTCCATATTCTGGGATTGGTCTGACCACGAGAGCCCCATGGGCTGCTGGGGACCTGGTAAAGGATGTCAGGACAGTCAGTGAAGCCACCGAGGATATACCTCCAGTTGCTCCTAATTCCTACACCCTGTTGGTCATTCTACCAACCACCAGGACATGGTATTCTGTATTAGTCTTCAATGATGCCTTCTTTTGTATTCCATTAGTCCCAGAGTCACAAGAAATTTTGGCTTGTGAGTGGCAGGACTCAACATACAACTAAAACAATACTTCCGGGCCGTCTGGCCCCAAGGGTGCAAAAATTCCCACACCATCTTTGGGGAAAGCTTAGCTAAAGACCTAAAAGTTCTACCTCTGGAAAAGGAAACCCTCCTTCAATATGCAGACGACATTCTGATCACCAGCCCTACTAAGGAGGCCTCTGAACTACCAAGCCAATAAAGGATAGAAGTTGTCCAAGAAAAAGCTCAAATATCACAGACTGCGGTGACCTGCCTGGGCTTCATTCTCACAGAAGGTCAGAGAAGCCCATCCCAGGAAAGGGAAGAAACCATTTTCAGCCTTACCCCTTTCTAAAACTAGAAGACAGCTTAGGGGTTCCTGGGGAGGCCAGGGTTTGCTGCTTCTGGATCCCTAGCTACAGTCTACTAGCTGGGCCTCTATATGAAACACTGAAAGGAAAAGATGATGATCCTTTTGAATAGAATCCAGAAGTGGCCTTTCAAGAATGGAAAGAGCAGTCAATTCAGACCCTTGCCCTGGAACTCCCTAATTTAGCTAAACCCTTTGACCTTTACATTCCCGGTGAAAGGTGAATCGCCATTGGAGAATTAGTGCAAAAACTGGGACCACTTGAAATGGAACAATGCAAGAATGCCATCCAGGTAGGATAAACTACGGTCACTAAGGGGCTTGGCCCACTGCCACATCTGGCCAAGATACTGGCGGTATCTAAAAACCTGGAAATCAGCAGCCCAAAAGGCCACCTCCCTCCTAAGGGAAAAGGACCCCACGTGGTGATCCTAACCACCAACCATGCCCTGAAGTTGCAGGGTTCGCTCCGTGGGCACACCGACCTCGAGTGAGGAGGCCCTCCAACTCCAACATCCAGAGAGATAACCGGGGGCAACAGGGCACCATGACGACTCGTGTGAACATCACTTGACCTGGAGTTTCTCTCATAAAACAACAAGAGTGTGTCCCAAAAGAGTAGACTACTGCTTGCAGGACTTACTGCACCCAGAGGGGAGCTAATAATCTTGGCGGGGGAACAGTATACCACACTGTCACCATAGAAAAGCCTACAGACACCGTGATGATGGTGGCCAATAAGACCGGCTGGACTCCTGTTTACTTCAAAAGGCTGTTGACTCAGTAGCCATCATGGTCCTTGGTCACCACTGACCCTGGACTGTCTGGGAGTTGAGCGGGCAGGGCTCTGACACCTGGTGCTGTTTGTACGTTAATTCAGGGGCCTAATTGAAGAAAGCGCAGACTACTGGTCAGAGCATCTAGGCTGGCAGAGACGGTCAGCCTAAGGTGGCCGAACAAATGTGGGGCGGGGTGAAACCGGCCCCCACAGCGTCTCTGCACATCTCTTTCCTGGACCCTTAAAGGTCATTAGAATCTATAACACTTCCAATGCTGGTGCTCAGGTGGACGAGCAGGGAGGCAGGGGTCCTGGGGACAATCAACGTCACCGGGAGGCTGCTGGGGAGAAGCTCTGACCCTCGCCCCAGGGTATGAGGGCTCCCAACTCAGCACTCAGCAGTTACAGAAGAAGGGTCTGCACCCTCAGCACTCCAAGAATGAGGAACGGGACAAAAGGCAGAGGAGGGGTTTGTCCCCAGCAAAGCCCATTAAAAATCCCTGGGAGATAAAAGTAGAATCTGGGCAATAAAGGCAAGTCTAACCTTTTTTATCCTTTGTGCTTTGTCTAATTTCACGTGCTCCTAGGGTCCCGCATGCAGAGGTTCCACACCTGGCACTTCAGACCAGATTTCCTAGTGCAGAATGGCTGGGTCGACACCTCAGCTCCTGGGGCCCAGTGCAGACTCCACGATATAGAGCCTGAGCTACAGCCAACCCGGCCCTCGAGAGCTCCGCCGCCTCCCTCCCTCCCACTGACTCTGACAGGATCTCTACACAGCAGCCCAGCCCACAGCCCACGGGGTAGTGCATGCTCTCACCTCTCCATTCTCTGATCAAAATATAAAGTTTCCTTTGCTTGTGAACCAAACTCAGTCTCGATCTGTTGGCCCCAATGACACTGGGCAGGGGGACACTTGTTGGGGTCCACTCTGGAGGATCAGTAACAGAAATTGAGACTATTGTAACCTCAATGAACAGATGTGTGAGCCAAACTGTAGTTAACATAGAACAGTGTATAAGGCTCGGGTAAAATAAGATGTTTTTAACACTTCCATTTGATATTTCCATCACTTTTTATAAGCAAGTTCAGTGAAAAGGTTTGTCTTATTTGTCAGGTCAATATTAGAGAAACGAAGTGATTTCTTTCCAAGGATGTACATCTAATAATCTTGGTTAAACCTTCAATCTTGTTTTAAATGCTTTTCCATTGAAAATGATACCTCTCTTTCAGCTCCCCCATTTCTGAGAAGTATAAAATCTTATAATTTATTATTACCAAAGGGGAAAGGTGGGAGGAGGGATAAATTAACAGTTTGGAATGAACACATACACACTGCTATGTATAAAATAGATCATCAACAAGGAACTACTGTATAGCACAGGGAACTACACTCAACATTTTGCAATAACCTATAAGGGGAAATAATCTGAAAAAGAATAGATATTTTTATTGACATCATCTATCAATGACAGTTAAAGTGTAGCCTAAGGGAAGCTGGTGGTGAGTGCTTCTGACCCTGAAGACTTCAATCATCTAAAGTTTGGGCTCTGCCTACTTCCCAAGGCCCTTAATGAACATATGTGTAGCCGTAGCTTAAAAAATTCCCCAGTTTGGGTTTCGGGGAGACACTGATTTTGAAAAAGCCCTGGTGTTCTCCTTACATGAATGGGACTCTTCCTACTGCTAAAACATGTCTGTCACACCCAGAGGATGGTATACCGTCTGATCGGGAAGAGTTTGGAAAAGGCATCTCATCTCCTCATCTCCTGGTGCTCGGGTTCACCCCTCCAGCGTCTTTACTAACAGTCTCCCCACTTGGAGATGTCAGCACTGTCAACATCCTGTTGCGTACAGTTTGGAATTTGTCCAGAGGATGAAGCGGAAGGATGAGGAACAATGAGAGACAAGTCCTAGGTGTTCAGACAGGCACATGTCACTCTAATTTCCAATCAGGAAGACGAATTGACCAAAGGCTAGGGTTGCCCATGGAAACAGTATAGGGCTTGAGGAAATCCCGCTGCTTTGTGGCCAGTTCCCATAAACACGAGTTGAACAATGGAACTCAGGGGCAGTAAAACTCACAAAACTGCAGAGTTGAAAATATCCATCACTGAAAAATGTCTTGAGGAAAGTCAGAGAAAAGGACTTGTAAGCAAGGGAGAATGGCAGGAAAGGGATTTGAGGAGGTAGAAAGGACTCGCCATTAAGCACAAGAAAAGGAGCTGAACATTGCCAACATTGCAGTTGGCCAAAAAGGGTGTATGCGTTCTTTTCTGTATATATTCAAGAAAAGGGCATACACTTTTTTAGCCAACCAAACAGGTGGGCACTGGAAGTCAATACCACAAAAGATATCACTTCGCATCAGTCAGAAGAGCCATCCTCATAAAGCGTAAACAACAGAAATGCAGGACAGGGCAACGAGAAGAGGGAGCCCTGTGAGACTTATAGTGGAAATGTATATTGCCAACGGCCATTCTGGAGAAGTGTATTGTGTTTACTAAAGCATCTAAAAAATGAGCTACAGAGCATAGGGCACTTGCACTCACGGGCGTATATCTTGGGAAAAACAAAAATCGAGAGGACACAGGCACCCCAATGTTTACCCCCTCTCTGTTTAAAAGATCCTCGACTAGGATATAACTTAAATGTCTCTGGAGGGAAAAAATGGATAGAGATGTGGTACTTAGGTAGAGTGGAATATTATTCAGCCTGGAAATCAATGAAATATGGCCAGTTGTAACAACTCCGGAGGAGTTACGTATGATCATTCTAAGTGACAGAATTCAAAAAGAAAAAGACACATATCATAAGATATCACTTAAAGGTGGAATCCAAAATGGCTACACATGAAATAAATTACAAAACAAAAACATAGTCAAATATGTAGAAAACACGCATAAGGCTGCTAAACGGGAAAGGTGGGGAGGGGTGAGGCATCATCCAGGAGGTTGAAATTAGCAAAGATACCATTCCAAATACCAAACTGATAATCAACAAGGCCTACACGGTAGCTAAAAGAACTGCACTCAGCACACTCAAGTCACCGGAAAAGAATATATACGACTGGTAAGAATCTGAAAAAGAATTTATTGATGTCTCTCTGTACGTGAATCAAGTGGATGTACAGCAGCAAGAAACAGAGCTTTGAAAATCAGCTGTAACCAATATAGTAATAAATTGAAAAAAATAAACGACAGAGAGACAGAGAAAACCTCTTACAACTTTTCCTCAGGGACGGTGATGCAACATGGATTGAACACACCTAGACCCACAGCAGGATGAGACATAAGGCTGGAAACTGTTTGCGCTAAGAGAAATGTGAGGTTGGGTGAGGAAATGCACACCCTTTAAAGTAATACTACCTGGTACCCATTCAATGGGTCCCAAATCTGCAGGTTCAAGGGATCTTCCTACAGCTAAAACATGCATGGAAAACCCAGAGGACTGTACACCATGTGATCGGGAGATGTGTCTAAAATGCACCTCATTTATCCTCTCCTGGTGCTCCTGTTCACCATTCCAGCCACGCTACTTAGAATCTCCCCACTTGGAGAATCAGCACATTTAAACTTCTGTTTCACACATTTTGCAAATTGTGAGGAGGATGAACGGGAAGAGGGGGAACCAATGAGAGAAGAGTTGTAGGGGTTTGGACGGGCACATATCACTCTAATTTCCCATTAAGAATAAGAATTAAAGAAAGGCTCAGCCTGCCTTGCCGGAGCCAAAATAGGGCCTGAAGCAATCCTGCGGGTTTGAGGCCAGCTCACAAAAGAGCAACTTAAAAAATGGAGCTCAGGGTCACTGCAATTCACAAACCTGCAGAGTTATAAATGAAAACTAACGTCCAAAAATATGTTGAGGTAAGGCAAAGAAGAGGATCTGAATGCAAGACAGAATTGCAAGAAACAGATTTCAAGAGATAGATTGGACTCGTCTTTAACGCACATGAAAAGCGGCAGAATTTCGACAATGATGCAGTTGGCCCAAAAGGGCGTATGCGTTTTTTCCTGATTATATCCAGGAAAAAACGCATACGCACTTTATGGGCAACGAAGCAAGCAAGCAATGCAAATGTGCACAACAAAGAAGTCTCACTTCCCACCGGTCAAAAGGGCCATCCTAAAAAATTGTAAAAACCAGAAATGCAGGACAGGCCATGGAGAACAGGGAGCCTTTATACGCTGATGGGCAGTGTGTGAACTGCCGAGAGCCACTCTGGAGAAGTGTATGGTGGTTCCTAAATCATCTAAAAAACAGAGCTACAGAGCATAGGACACTTCCAATCATGGGAGTATATCTAGGGAAGTCTAAAAATCAACAAGACACAAGCACACCACAGTTTAGGGCTACTCTGTTTACAAGAACCTCAACTTCAGTACACCTTAAATATCCCAGGAAAGAGAACAATGGATAAAGAAGATGTGGTACTTATGTACAATGGAATATCTCTTCACCATGAAATCAATGTAATAAGGCTAGTAGAAGGATAAAGAGTGGATTTAGGTCCGATAATACTACTTGAAATAAGTCAAACAGAAAAAGAAACATATCATAAGATATCACTTATAGAGGGAGGGTAAATATGGCTGCACAAGAAATGAATTACAGAACAGAACAGTGTCTCACATTTAGAAAACACACTTATGTCAGCTTAAGGGGAAAGGAGAGGTGGGGTGATGCATAAAACCAGAGTTTGAAATTAGCACAGATACCGTTCAATAAACCAAATAGGTATTAGACAAGATCTACACCTTGCTCAATGAACAGGCCTCAACACACCCTATACACTGCAGAGAAATATATCTGAGGAATAAGAATCTTAAAACCCATGTATTGATATATCTCCATAAGGGAATCAAGTGTGTGCAGAGCGGCACAAACACAGCAGTGAAAAGGAGCTAAACCCCATTATAGAAATAAATTTTAAAAACAAAACGCTGAAACAATGAAAGAGAGAAAAATTCTTACAAAATTCGCTCAGGGGCTGTGATGCAACCTGGATTGACCACATATAAACCCACAGCTGGATAAGACATAAGGCTGGACACTTGGGGCTGACAGGATTGGTGAGCTTTGGTGAGCAACTGCCGAAAGTTTAATGCAATACTTCATGCTACTCATTCCAAGGGTCCCAACACTCCAGGTTGAAGGGAATCTTCCTACAGCTAAACCATGCTTGGGAAACCCAGCGACTGGTATACCATATGATCGGGAAAGGTTTCTAAAACGCACCTCATTTTTCCTCTCCTGGGGCTCCGGATCGACATTCCAGCCGCTTTACTAACAACATCCCCACATGGAGTCAATGCCTTTAAGTTCTGGTATCGCACAGTCTGCAGTTAGTGCAGAGGATGAATGGGAATAGGGGGAACCAGTGAGAAACTAGCTGTAGCGGTTTCAATGGGCATATGTCACTCTAATATCACATCAGTAAGAAGAATTAACCAAAGGCACAGCAAGGTGCCCCAGAAGAAAAATAGGGCTTCAAGGAATCCTGTGGTTATGGGGCAAGACCACAAAAATAAGAGCTAAAAAATGGAGCTAAGGGCCACTGCAATTCAAAAACCTGCAGAGTTATAAAGGCCAACTATTTTTAAAAAATGTATTGATAAGGCTATGAAGAGGCATTGAAAGCAAGGCAGAATGCAGGAAACCGATTTCAGGAGGTAGACTGGAATTGCATTGAAAGCATATGAAGAGAGTCAGAAACTCGACAATGACACACTTGGCCAAAAAGGGCATATGTGTTTTTTCCTGAATATATTCAGGAAAAAACGCATACGCATTTTTTGGCCAACCAAGCAAGCTTGCAAAGGAAATCTGCACTACAATGAAGTCTCACTTCCACCTGGTCAAAAGGGCCATCTGAAAAAAGTGTAAAATCTATAAAGGCACGACAGGCCATGGAGAACTGGGAGCCTTCTTATGCTGATGGGCGGGATGTAAATTGCCAACAGCCACTCAGGAGAAGTGTATGGTGTTTCCTGAAACATCTAAAAAACAAAGCAACAGAGCCTAGGGCACTTCCACTTATGGTCCTATAGCTTAGGGAAATTAACATCAAAAAGACACAGCCACCCCAAAGTTTGGGACGGCTCTGTTTACAAGAACCTCGTTTAAGGTACAAGTTCAATATCGCAGAAAGTAAAAAATGGATAAAGAACTTGTGGTACTTACGTACAATGCAATATCACTCAGCAATGAAATCTATGTAATCAGGCCCATAGCAGCATAATGAGTGGATTCAGGTATGATGATTCGAACTGAAATAAGTCACACAGAAAAGAAACATCATAAGGTATCACTAATACACAGAATGTGAACTTGGCTACACATGAACTGAATTACAAAACAGAACAGTGTCTCAAGTTTAGAAAACCAACTTATGCTTGCTTAAGGGGGAAGGTGAGTTGGGGTGCTGCATAAAACCAGAGATTGAAATGAGCACAGATAAAGTTCCTTAAGCCAAATATGGAATAGACAAGAGCTACTCCTTGCTCAACGAAATGGACTCAACACCGCATATTAAACGCCTAAGAATGTACCTGACTAGTAAGTACCTTAAAACCTATGGATTGCTATGTCTCCGAAAGAGAATCAAGCATGTGTACAGGGGCATAAACGCAGCAGTGATAGGATTGGAGAGGTTCGGTGAGCAAATGAAGACCCTTTGAAGTCATATTGCATGGTACCCATTCCACGGGTTTCAACTACCCAGGTTTAAGGTATTCTTCCTTCAGCTAAAACATGCATGTGGAACCCAGAGTATGATCAACCGTGTGAACGGGAGACGTGTTCAAATATGTCTCAGTTTTCCTCCCCTGGTACTCGGGTGCAACATTCCAGATGCTTTACTAACACTCTCCCCACTTGGAGAGTCAGCACCTTTAACCTCCTGTTTGGCCCCGTTTGCAATTTCTGCGGAAGATGAACAGGAATAGGGAGAACCAATGAGAGACTAGCTGGAGGTGTCTGGACGGGCAAATTTAACTCTCATTTCCCACCAGAAAGAGGAAATAAGCAAAGGCTCAGCATGCCGTGCCGGAACCAGATTAGGGCCTCAAGCCATCCTGCGGTGTTGCAGCCATCTCACAAGAAAACGAGTTGAAGAAAGGAGCTCAGGGGCACTGTAATTCACAAACCTGCAGAGTTATAAATAACAGCTATCGTCCAAAAATATACTGAAGTAAGGCTGCCAAGAGGACTTGAAAGCGAGGCAGAATTGCAGGAACCGATTTCAGGAGGTAGACTGGAATTGCATTGAAAGCATAGGAAAAGAGGCAGAACGTCCACAATGATGCACTTAGCCAAAAAGGGCGTATGTGTTTTTTCCTGAATATATTCAGGAAAAAACGCATACGCCCTTTTTGGCCAACCAAGCAAACTTGCAAAGGAAATCTGCACTACAATGAAGCCTCACTTCCCCCCGGTCAAATGGGCCATCTGAAAAAAGTGTAAAATCCAGAAAGGCAGGACAGGCCATGGAGAACTGGGAGCCTTGTTATGCTGATGGGTGGGATGTAAATTGCCAACAGACACTTGGGATAAGTGTATGGTGTTTCCTGAAACATCTAAAAAACAAAGCAACAGAGCCTAGGGCACTTCCACTTATGGTCCTATAGCTTAGGAAAATTAAAATCAAAAAGACACAGCCACCCCAAAGTTTGGGACGCCTCTGTTTACAAGAACCTCGTTTACAGTACAAGTTCAACATCGCAGAAAGTGAAAAATGGATAAAGAAGTTGTGGTATTCACTTACAAAGCAATATCACTCAGCAATGAAATCTATGTCATCAGGCCCTTAGCAGCACAATGAGTGGATTCAGGTATGATGATTCTAACTGAAATAAGTCACACAGAAAAAGAAACATCATAAGATATCAGTAATACACGGAATGGAAACTTGGCTACACAGGAACTGAATTACAGAACAGAACAGGGTTTCAAATTTAGAAAACCAACTTATGCTTGCTTAAGGGTAAAGGTGAGTTGGGGTGCTGCATAAAACCAGAGATTGAAATGAGCACAGATAAAGTTCCTTAAGCCAAATATGGAATAGACAAGAGCTACTCCTTGCTCAACGAAATGGACTCAACACCGCATATTAAACGCCTAAGAATGTACCTGACTAGTAAGTATCTTAAAACCTATGGATTGCTATGTCTCCGAAAGAGAATCAAGCATGTGTACAGGAGCATAAACGCAGCAGTGATACGATTGGAGAGGTTCGGTGAGCAAATGAAGACCCTTTGAAGTCATATTGCATGGTACCCATTCCACGGGTTTCAACTACCCAGGTTTAAGGTATTCTTCCTTCAGCTAAAACATGCATGTGGAACCTAGAGTATGATCAACCATGTGATCGGGAGACGTGTTCAAATATGTCTCAGTTTTCGTACCCTGGTACTCGGGTGCAACATTCCAGACGCTTTACTAACACTCTCCCGACTTGGAGAGTCAGTCCCTTTAACCTCCTGTTTGGCCCAGTTTGCAATTTCTGCGGAAGATGAACAGGAATAGCGAGAACCAATGAGAGACTAGCTGGAGGTGTCTGGACGGGCAAATTTAACTCTCATTTCCTACCAGGAAGAGGAATTAACCAAAGGCTCAGCGTGACGTGCCGGAACCAGTTTATGGCCTGAAGCCATCCTGCAGTGTTGCGGCCAGGTCACAAGAAAGCGAGTTGAAGAAAGGAGCTCAGGGGCACTGTAATTCACAAACCTGCAGAGTTATAAATGACAGCTATCGTCCAAAAATAGACTGAAGTAAGGCTGCCAAGAGGACTTGAAAGCGGGGCAGAATTGCAGGAAACCGATTTCAGGAGGTACACTGGAATTGCATTGAAAGCATAGGAAAAGAGGCAGAACGTCCACAATGATGCACTTGGCCAAAAAGGGCGTATGCGTTTTTTCCTGAATATATTCAGGAAAAAACGCATACGCCCTTTTTGGCCAACCAAGCAAGCTTGCAAAGGAAATCTGCACTACAATGAAGTCTCACTTCCCCCCGGTCAAAAGGGCCATCTGAAAAAAGTGTAAAATCCAGAAAGGCAGGACAGGCCATGGAGAACTGGGAGCCTTGTTATAGTGATGGGCGGGATGTAAATTGCCAACAACCACTGGGTAGAAGTGTATGGTGTTTCCTGAAACATCTAAAAAACAAAGCAACAGAACCTAGGGCACTTCCACTTATGGTCCTATAGCTTAGGGAAATTAAAATAAAAAAGACACAGCCACCCCAAAATTTGGAACGGCTCTGTTTACAAGAACCTCGTTTACAGTACAAGTTCAACATCGCAGAAAGTGAAAAATGGAGAAAGAAGTTGTGGTATTTACTTACAAAGCAATATCACTCAGCAATGAAATCTGTGTCATCAGGCCCTTAGCAGCACAATGAGTGGATTCAGGTATGATGATTCTAACTGAAATAAGTCACACAGAAAAAGAAACATCATAAGATATCAGTAATACACGGAATGTAAACTTGGCTACACAGGAACTGAATTACAGAACAGAACAGGGTTTCAAATTTAGAAAACCAACTTATGCTTGCTTAAGGGTAAAGGTGAGTTGGGGTGCTGCATAAAACCAGAGATTGAAATGAGCACAGATAAAGTTCCTTAAGCCAAATATGGAATAGACAAGAGCTACTCCTTGCTCAACGAAATGGACTCAACACCGCATATTAAACGCCTAAGAATGTACCTGACTTGTAAGTATCTTAAAACCTATGGATTGCTATGTCTCCGAAAGAGAATCAAGCATGTGTACAGGGGCATAAACGCAGCAGTGATAGGATTGGAGACGTTCGGTGAGCAAATGAAGACCCTTTAAAGTCATATTGCATGGTACCCATTAAACGGGTTTCAACTACCCAGGTTTAAGGTATTCTTCCTTCAGCTAAAACATGCATGTGGAACCCAGAGTATGATCAACCATGTGATCGGGAGACGTGTTCAAATATGTCTCAGTTTTCGTACCCTGGTACTCGGGTGCAACATTCCAGACGCTTTACTAACACTCTCCCGACTTGGAGAGTCAGTCCCTTTAACCTCCTGTTTGGCCCAGTTTGCAATTTCTGCGGAAGATGAACAGGAATAGCGAGAACCAATGAGAGACTAGCTGGAGGTGTCTGGACGGGCAAATTTAACTCTCATTTCCCACCAGGAAGAGGAATTAACCAAAGGCTCAGCGTGCCGTGCCGGAACCAGATTAGGGCCTGAAGCCATCCTGCGGTGTTGCGGCCAGCTCACAAGAAAGCGAGTTGAAGAAAGGAGCTCAGGGGCACTGTAATTCACAAACCTGCAGAGTTATAAATGACAGCTATCGTCCAAAAATAGACTGAAGTAAGGCTGCCAAGAGGACTTGAAAGTGGGGCAGAGTTGCAGGAAACCGATTTCAGGAGGTAGACTGGAATTGCATTGAAAGCATAGGAAAAGAGGCAGAACGTCCACAATGATGCACTTGGCCAAAAAGGGCGTATGCGTTTTTTCCTGAATATATTCAGGAAAAAACGCATACGCCCTTTTTGGCCAACCAAGCAAGCTTGCAAAGGAAATCTGCACTACAATGAAGTCTCACTTCCCCCTGGTCAAAAGGGCCATCTGAAAAAAGTGTAAAATCCAGAAAGGCAGGACAGGCCATGGAGAACTGGGAGCCTTCTTATGCTGATGGGCGGGATGTAAATTGCCAACAGCCACTCTGGAGAAGTGTATGGTGTTTCCTGAAACATCTAAAAAACAAAGCAACAGAGCCTAGGGCACTTCCACTTATGGTCCTATAGCTTAGGGAAATTAATATCAAAAAGACACAGCAACCCCAAAATTTGGGACGGCTCTTTTTACAGGAATCTCTTATACGGCACAAGTTAAATATCCCAGAGAGCAAATAATGGATAAAGAAGTTGCGGTACTTATGTACAACAGAATACCACTCAGCAATGAAATCTATGTCACCAGGCCCGTACCAGCATAATGAATGGATTGAGGCACGATGATTCTAAGTGAAATAAGTCACACAGAAAAAGAAACTTCATGAGGTATCACTAATACACGGAATGTGAACTTGGCTACACATGAACTGAATTACAAAACAGAACAGGGTGTCAAGTTTAGAAAACCAACTTATGCCTGCTTAAGGGGGAAGGTGAGTTGGGGTGCTGCATAAAAGCAGACTGTGAAATTAGCACAGATACCGTTCCATAAGCCAAATATGTAATAGACAAGAGCTACCCCTTGCTCAACGAAATGGGTTCAACAATGAGGTATCACCTCACACCTGGTAGAATAGGCATCATTGAAAATCTACAAAAAAAAAATGCTGGGAAGGGTGTGGAGAAAAGGAACCCTCTTCCACTATTGTTGGGAATATAAATTGATACAGTCATTATGGAGAACAATATGGAATTTCTTAAGAAACTAACAATAGAATTACCATATGATACAGCAATCCCAGTACTGGACATATACCCAGACAAAACCATAAATCAAAAAGAGTCATTCACCGCAATGTTCATTGCATCACTATTTACAATATCGAGGTAATGGAAGCAACCTAAATGCCCACAGACAGACGAATGCATAAAGCTGTGGTACATATATAAAATGGAATATTACTAAGCCATGAAAAGGAATGAAATTGGGTCATTTGTAGAGACGTCGATGGATCTAGAGACTGTCATACAGAGTGAAGTAAGTCAGAAAGAGAAAAACAAATCTTGTATATTCATGCATATATGTGGAACCTAGAAAAACTGTACAGGTTAACCATTTTGCAAGGCATAAATAGAGCAACAGATGTAGACAACAAACGTATGGACAACAAGGGGGGAAAGCTGTTGGGGGGGTGGTGGTGGGAGGAGTTGAGAGACTGGGATTGGCATGTATACATTTATATGTATAAAATAGATAACCAATAAGAACCTGCTGTATAAAAATATAAAATAAAATTCAAAATTAAAAAGAAGTAAAATTTAAAAAATAAAACAGAAAAAACAATTATTCCCTGCACATACATGTATTTATATGAATAAATTATTTCCATGCTTATATCTGTAAATACAAAAAAGAGGAATAAAATCTACCTTGAACCAAAAACGAAAAAGAGAAAAAAAACACAGAACCCACCAGTTACACAGAGGAAAACCGTATCAGGGCACTTGCTCCAGTTGTAAACAATTCTGAAGTTGGTCAGTGGTGGGGAATCGTCTCCCATTCAGCCAGCAGCCCCCACGCAACAAGCGTCCTCATTGCAAAGCTGGGGCACCGTGCCGAGGCATCTGTGAGTAAACGTGAGCTGAGCCCCAGGCCAGTTGCTGCTGAACTATTCCCACCCGTCCCAGGTAAAACACCTGAATATATACAAGGACTTGAAAGCCTAGAGGAAGGGCCATAGAGCCACACGAGTGACAGCATGCCGGCCGACTTGGTGCCTGCAGGCCAGCCAGGATGGTCCTGGCCCTGGGTGCTCTTCTGGAAGATTTCCATTTCCCTGCCTGAGATACCCGTCCTGTCCCTGCCCCCACTGCTTTTTTCCTTCCTCACCTCTGCCCAGGGAGAAATTCCAGCAGCAGGTATGGGTGACACATCCTCTTCTTTAGCAGGTGGCAGCCTGGCAACTGCTGCAGAAAGTCCAGCAGAGCCCCACTCACACTGGGCCACCCACAAAGCCGTGGCCTCTCACTCCCTCCCACCAGCCCAGCCCCGAGACTGCTGACAGGGCAGAGAAAATGGCGTCAGGCACGGCTGCAGGGGCTCTTGCTGCCTGGAGTGGTATTTATATTGATCTCAACCCAGGCACACCTGGGGAGGGCTGGCCGGCACGGTAAGGCTGCCCAGGTCAGCCAATCATCACCCCTCAGGGGCTCACAGTTGCAGAAAATGGAACTTGCTGAACCGGCCAGGTCCAAGGAACAGGTGTGGGCTCCTGAGAGTCAGGATAGACAAGGGGCTGCAGCTTTGGCTTGTTTTCTAATCATTTTATCTGACCCATGAGTGGGAGACAACGTCAAGAAAACCCTCTCCTAATGAGAGGAACCCAGGAGTCAGGGAGAGGAGGGGTGGGTGGTGGTTGGAGACAGAGGCCTGGTGCCCCGGGTGCAGTGGAAGTCTCTGGAAGACCAGGTGGAGGGAGGCCTCACGGAGTGATGCCCAGGGTCACAGACCTGTCGCAGCTGCTGTTTGTTAGTTCAAGTCCTGCTCTGAGGTGCTCTGTGTCAGCTCTGAGCGACAGGTGAGCTGGGGGTGCTCTGCAATGAGGGCTATGTGCACGGTTCCTGTGTGCCCAGCCCTGCCACGGTACCTGCAAGGGTAGCTCTGTATCCTGGGAGGGGCCTGACCACGAGAGCCCCGTGGGCTGGGGTGGGGGTGGGGTACCTGCCCAGGTGAGCTCCATATTCTGGGATTGGTCTGACCACGAGAGCCCCATGGGCTGCTGGGGACCTGGTAAAGGATGTCAGGACAGTCAGTGAAGCCACCGAGGATATACCTCCAGTTGCTCCTAATTCCTACACCCTGTTGGTCATTCTACCAACCACCAGGACATGGTATTCTGTATTAGTCTTCAATGATGCCTTCTTTTGTATTCCATTAGTCCCAGAGTCACAAGAAATTTTGGCTTGTGAGTGGCAGGACTCAACATACAACTAAAACAATACTTCCGGGCCGTCTGGCCCCAAGGGTGCAAAAATTCCCACACCATCTTTGGGGAAAGCTTAGCTAAAGACCTAAAAGTTCTACCTCTGGAAAAGGAAACCCTCCTTCAATATGCAGACGACATTCTGATCACCAGCCCTACTAAGGAGGCCTCTGAACTACCAAGCCAATAAAGGATAGAAGTTGTCCAAGAAAAAGCTCAAATATCACAGACTGCGGTGACCTGCCTGGGCTTCATTCTCACAGAAGGTCAGAGAAGCCCATCCCAGGAAAGGGAAGAAACCATTTTCAGCCTTACCCCTTTCTAAAACTAGAAGACAGCTTAGGGGTTCCTGGGGACGCCAGGGTTTGCTGCTTCTGGATCCCTAGCTACAGTCTACTAGCTGGGCCTCTATATGAAACACTGAAAGGAAAAGATGATGATCCTTTTGAATAGAATCCAGAAGTGGCCTTTCAAGAATGGAAAGAGCAGTCAATTCAGACCCTTGCCCTGGAACTCCCTAATTTAGCTAAACCCTTTGACCTTTACATTCCCGGTGAAAGGTGAATCGCCATTGGAGAATTAGTGCAAAAACTGGGACCACTTGAAATGGAACAATGCAAGAATGCCATCCAGGTAGGATAAACTACGGTCACTAAGGGGCTTGGCCCACTGCCACATCTGGCCAAGATACTGGCGGTATCTAAAAACCTGGAAATCAGCAGCCCAAAAGGCCACCTCCCTCCTAAGGGAAAAGGACCCCACGTGGTGATCCTAACCACCAACCATGCCCTGAAGTTGCAGGGTTCGCTCCGTGGGCACACCGACCTCGAGTGAGGAGGCCCTCCAACTCCAACATCCAGAGAGATAACCGGGGGCAACAGGGCACCATGACGACTCGTGTGAACATCACTTGACCTGGAGTTTCTCTCATAAAACAACAAGAGTGTGTCCCAAAAGAGTAGACTACTGCTTGCAGGACTTACTGCACCCAGAGGGGAGCTAATAATCTTGGCGGGGGAACAGTATACCACACTGTCACCATAGAAAAGCCTACAGACACCGTGATGATGGTGGCCAATAAGACCGGCTGGACTCCTGTTTACTTCAAAAGGCTGTTGACTCAGTAGCCATCATGGTCCTTGGTCACCACTGACCCTGGACTGTCTGGGAGTTGAGCGGGCAGGGCTCTGACACCTGGTGCTGTTTGTACGTTAATTCAGGGGCCTAACTGAAGAAAGCGCAGACTACTGGTCAGAGCATCTAGGCTGGCAGAGACGGTCAGCCTAAGGTGGTCGAACAAATGTGGGGCGGGGTGAAACCGGCCCCCACAGCGTCTCTGCACATCTCTTTCCTGGACCCTTAAAGGTCATTAGAATCTATAACACTTCCAATGCTGGTGCTCAGGTGGACGAGCAGGGAGGCAGGGGTCCTGGGGACAATCAACGTCACCGGGAGGCTGCTGGGGAGAAGCTCTGACCCTCGCCCCAGGGTATGAGGGCTCCCAACTCAGCACTCAGCAGTTACAGAAGAAGGGTCTGCACCCTCAGCACTCCAAGAATGAGGAACGGGACAAAAGGCAGAGGAGGGGTTTGTCCCCAGCAAAGCCCATTAAAAATCCCTGGGAGATAAAAGTAGAATCTGGGCAATAAAGGCAAGTCTAACCTTTTTTATCCTTTGTGCTTTGTCTAATTTCACGTGCTCCTAGGGTCCCGCATGCAGAGGTTCCACACCTGGCACTTCAGACCAGATTTCCTAGTGCAGAATGGCTGGGTCGACACCTCAGCTCCTGGGGCCCAGTGCAGACTCCACGATATAGAGCCTGAGCTACAGCCAACCCGGCCCTCGAGAGCTCCGCCGCCTCCCTCCCTCCCACTGACTCTGACAGGATCTCTACACAGCAGCCCAGCCCACAGCCCACGGGGTAGTGCATGCTCTCACCTCTCCATTCTCTGATCAAAATATAAAGTTTCCTTTGCTTGTGAACCAAACTCAGTCTCGATCTGTTGGCCCCAATGACACTGGGCAGGGGGACACTTGTTGGGGTCCACTCTGGAGGATCAGTAACAGAAATTGAGACTATTGTAACCTCAATGAACAGATGTGTGAGCCAAACTGTAGTTAACATAGAACAGTGTATAAGGCTCGGGTAAAATAAGATGTTTTTAACACTTCCATTTGATATTTCCATCACTTTTTATAAGCAAGTTCAGTGAAAAGGTTTGTCTTATTTGTCAGGTCAATATTAGAGAAACGAAGTGATTTCTTTCCAAGGATGTACATCTAATAATCTTGGTTAAACCTTCAATCTTGTTTTAAATGCTTTTCCATTGAAAATGATACCTCTCTTTCAGCTCCCCCATTTCTGAGAAGTATAAAATCTTATAATTTATTATTACCAAAGGGGAAAGGTGGGAGGAGGGATAAATTAACAGTTTGGAATGAACACATACACACTGCTATGTATAAAATAGATCATCAACAAGGAACTACTGTATAGCACAGGGAACTACACTCAACATTTTGCAATAACCTATAAGGGGAAATAATCTGAAAAAGAATAGATATTTTTATTGACATCATCTATCAATGACAGTTAAAGTGTAGCCTAAGGGAAGCTGGTGGTGAGTGCTTCTGACCCTGAAGACTTCAATCATCTAAAGTTTGGACTCTGCCTACTTCCCAAGGCCCTTAATGAACACATGTGTAGCCATAGCTTAAAAAATTCCCCAGTTTGGGTTTCGGGGAGACACTGATTTTGAAAAAGCCCTGGTGTTCTCCTTACATGAATGGGACTCTTCCTACTGCTAAAACATGTCTGTCACACCCAGAGGATGGTATACCGTCTGATCGGGAAGAGTTTGGAAAAGGCATCTCATCTCCTCATCTCCTGGTGCTCGGGTTCACCCCTCCAGCGTCTTTACTAACAGTCTCCCCACTTGGAGATGTCAGCACTGTCAACATCCTGTTGCGTACAGTTTGGAATTTGTCCAGAGGATGAAGCGGAAGGATGAGGAACAATGAGAGACAAGTCCTAGGTGTTCAGACAGGCACATGTCACTCTAATTTCCAATCAGGAAGACGAATTGACCAAAGGCTAGGGTTGCCCATGGAAACAGTATAGGGCTTGAGGAAATCCCGCTGCTTTGTGGCCAGTTCCCATAAACACGAGTTGAACAATGGAACTCAGGGGCAGTAAAATTCACAAAACTGCAGAGTTGAAAATATCCATCACTGAAAAATGTCTTGAGGAAAGTCAGAGAAAAGGACTTGTAAGCAAGGGAGAATGGCAGGAAAGGGATTTGAGGAGGTAGAAAGGACTCGCCATTAAGCACAAGAAAAGGAGCTGAACATTGCCAACATTGCAGTTGGCCAAAAAGGGTGTATGCGTTCTTTTCTGTATATATTCAAGAAAAGGGCATACACTTTTTTAGCCAACCAAACAGGTGGGCACTGGAAGTCAATACCACAAAAGATATCACTTCGCATCAGTCAGAAGAGCCATCCTCATAAAGCGTAAACAACAGAAATGCAGGACAGGGCAACGAGAAGAGGGAGCCCTGTGAGACTTATAGTGGAAATGTATATTGCCAACGGCCATTCTGGAGAAGTGTATTGTGTTTACTAAAGCATCTAAAAAATGAGCTACAGAGCATAGGGCACTTGCACTCATGGGCGTATATCTTGGGAAAAACAAAAATCGAGAGGACACAGGCACCCCAATGTTTACCCCCTCTCTGTTTAAAAGATCCTCGACTAGGATATAACTTAAATGTCTCTGGAGGGAAAAAATGGATAGAGATGTGGTACTTAGGTAGAGTGGAATATTATTCAGCCTGGAAATCAATGAAATATGGCCAGTTGTAACAACTCCGGAGGAGTTACGTATGATCATTCTAAGTGACAGAATTCAAAAAGAAAAAGACACATATCATAAGATATCACTTAAAGGTGGAATCCAAAATGGCTACACATGAAATAAATTACAAAACAAAAACATAGTCAAATATGTAGAAAACACGCATAAGGCTGCTAAACGGGAAAGGTGGGGAGGGGTGAGGCATCATCCAGGAGGTTGAAATTAGCAAAGATACCATTCCAAATACCAAACTGATAATCAACAAGGCCTACACGGTAGCTAAAAGAACTGCACTCAGCACACTCAAGTCACCGGAAAAGAATATATACGACTGGTAAGAATCTGAAAAAGAATTTATTGATGTCTCTCTGTACGCGAATCAAGTGGATGTACAGCAGCAAGAAACAGAGCTTTGAAAATCAGCTATAACCAATATAGTAATAAATTGAAAAAAATAAACGACAGAGAGACAGAGAAAACCTCTTACAACTTTTCCTCAGGGACGGTGATGCAACATGGATTGAACACATCTAGACCCACAGCAGGATGAGACATAAGGCTGGAAACTGTTTGCGCTAAGAGAAATGTGAGGTTGGGTGAGGAAATGCACGCCCTTTAAAGTAATACTACCTGGTACCCATTCAATGGGTCCCAAATCTGCAGGTTCAAGGGATCTTCCTACAGCTAAAACATGCATGGAAAACCCAGAGGACTGTACACCATGTGATCGGGAGATGTGTCTAAAATGCACCTCATTTAGCCTCTCCTGGTGCTCCTGTTCACCATTCCAGCCACGCTACTTAGAATCTCCCCACTTGGAGAATCAGCACATTTAAACTTCTGTTTCACACATTTTGCAAATTGTGAGGAGGATGAACGGGAAGAGGGGGAACCAATGAGAGAAGAGTTGTAGGGGTTTGGACGGGCACATATCACTCTAATTTCCCATTAAGAATAAGAATTAAAGAAAGGCTCAGCCTGCCTTGCCGGAGCCAAAATAGGGCCTGAAGCAATCCTGCGGGTTTGAGGCCAGCTCACAAAAGAGCAACTTAAAAAATGGAGCTCAGGGTCACTGCAATTCACAAACCTGCAGAGTTATAAATGAAAACTAACGTCCAAAAATATGTTGAGGTAAGGCAAAGAAGAGGATCTGAATGCAAGACAGAATTGCAAGAAACAGATTTCAAGAGATAGATTGGACTCGTCTTTAACGCACATGAAAAGCGGCAGAATTTCGACAATGATGCAGTTGGCCCAAAAGGGCGTATGCGTTTTTTCCTGATTATATCCAGGAAAAAACGCATACGCACTTTATGGGCAACGAAGCAAGCAAGCAATGCAAATGTGCACAACAAAGAAGTCTCACTTCCCACCGGTCAAAAGGGCCATCCTAAAAAATTGTAAAAACCAGAAATGCAGGACAGGCCATGGAGAACAGGGAGCCTTTATACGCTGATGGGCAGTGTGTGAACTGCCGAGAGCCACTCTGGAGAAGTGTATGGTGGTTCCTAAATCATCTAAAAAACAGAGCTACAGAGCATAGGACACTTCCAATCATGGGAGTATATCTAGGGAAGTCTAAAAATCAACAAGACACAAGCACACCACAGTTTAGGGCTACTCTGTTTACAAGAACCTCAACTTCAGTACACCTTAAATATCCCAGGAAAGAGAACAATGGATAAAGAAGATGTGGTACTTATGTACAATGGAATATCTCTTCACCATGAAATCAATGTAATAAGGCTAGTAGAAGGATAAAGAGTGGATTTAGGTCCGATAATACTACTTGAAATAAGTCAAACAGAAAAAGAAACATATCATAAGATATCACTTATAGAGGGAGGGTAAATATGGCTGCACAAGAAATGAATTACAGAACAGAACAGTGTCTCACATTTAGAAAACACACTTATGTCAGCTTAAGGGGAAAGGAGAGGTGGGGTGATGCATAAAACCAGAGTTTGAAATTAGCACAGATACCGTTCAATAAACCAAATAGGTATTAGACAAGATCTACACCTTGCTCAATGAACAGGCCTCAACACACCCTATACACCGCAGAGAAATATATCTGAGGAATAAGAATCTTAAAACCCATGTATTGATATATCTCCATAAGGGAATCAAGTGTGTGCAGAGCGGCACAAACACAGCAGTGAAAAGGAGCTAAACCCCATTATAGAAATAAATTTTAAAAACAAAACGCTGAAACAATGAAAGAGAGAAAAATTCTTACAAAATTCGCTCAGGGGCTGTGATGCAACCTGGATTGACCACATATAAACCCACAGCTGGATAAGACATAAGGCTGGACACTTGGGGCTGACAGGATTGGTGAGCTTTGGTGAGCAACTGCCGAAAGTTTAATGCAATACTTCATGCTACTCATTCCAAGGGTCCCAACACTCCAGGTTGAAGGGAATCTTCCTACAGCTAAACCATGCTTGGGAAACCCAGCGACTGGTATACCATATGATCGGGAAAGGTTTCTAAAACGCACCTCATTTTTCCTCTCCTGGGGCTCCGGATCGACATTCCAGCCGCTTTACTAACAACATCCCCACATGGAGTCAATGCCTTTAAGTTCTGGTATCGCACAGTCTGCAGTTAGTGCAGAGGATGAATGGGAATAGGGGGAACCAGTGAGAAACTAGCTGTAGCGGTTTCAATGGGCACATGTCACTCTAATATCACATCAGTAAGAAGAATTAACCAAAGGCACAGCAAGGTGCCCCAGAAGAAAAATAGGGCTTCAAGGAATCCTGTGGTTATGGGGCAAGACCACAAAAATAAGAGCTAAAAAATGGAGCTAAGGGCCACTGCAATTCAAAAACCTGCAGAGTTATAAAGGCCAACTATTTTTAAAAAATATATTGAGGTAAGGCTATGAAGAGGCATTGAAAGCAAGGCAGAATTGCAGGAAACCGATTTCAGGAGGTAGACTGGAATTGCATTGAAAGAATATGAAGAGAGTCAGAAACTCGACAATGATGCACTTGGCCAAAAAGGGCGTATGCGTTTTTTCCTGAATATATTCAGGAAAAAACGCATACGCACTTTTTGGCCAACCAAGCAAGCTTGCAAAGGAAATCTGCACTACAATGAAGTCTCACTTCCACCTGGTCAAAAGGGCCATCTGAAAAAAGTGTAAAATCCAGAAAGGCAGGACAGGCCATGGAGAACTGGGAGCCTTCTTATGCTGATGGGCGGGATGTAAATTGCCAACAGCCACTCTGGAGAAGTGTATGGTGTTTCCTGAAACATCTAAAAAACAAAGCAACAGAACCTAGGGCACTTCCACTTATGGTCCTATAGCTTAGGGAATTTAAAATCAAAAAGACACAGCCACCCCAAAGTTTGGGACGCCTCTGTTTACAAGAACCTCGTTTACAGTACAAGTTCAACATCGCAGAAAGTGAAAAATGGATAAAGAAGTTGTGGTATTTACTTACAAAGCAATATCACTCAGCAATGAAATCTATGTCATCAGGACCTTAGCATCACAATGAGTGGGTTCAGATATGATGATTCTAACTGAAATAAGTCACACAGAAAAAGAAACATCATAAGATATCAGTAATACACGGAATGTACACTTGGCTACACAGGAACTGAATTACAGAACAGAACAGCGTCTCAAATTTAGAAAACCAACTTATGCTTGCTTAAGGGTAAAGGTGAGTTGGGGTGCTGCATAAAACCAGAGATTGAAATGAGCACAGATAAAGTTCCTTAAGTCAAATATGGAATAGACAAGAGCTACTCCTTGCTCAACGAAATGGACTCAACACCGCATATTAAACGCCTAAGAATGTACCTGACTAGTAAGTATCGTAAAACCTATGGATTGCTATGTCTCCAAAAGAGAATCAAGCATGTGTACAGGGGCATAAACGCAGCAGTGATAGGATTGGAGAGGTTCGGTGAGCAAATGAAGACCCTTTGAAGACATATTGCATGGTACCCATTACACGGGTCTCAACTCTCCAGGTTTAAGGTATTCTTCCTTCAGCTAAAACATGCATGTGGAACCCAGAGTATGATCAACCATGTGAACGGGAGACGTGTTCAAATATGTCTCAGTTTTCGTACCCTGGTATTCGGGTGCAACATTCCAGATGCTTTACTAACACTCTCCCCACTTGGAGAGTCAGCGCCTTTAACCTCCTGTTTGGCCCAGTTTGCAATTTCTGCGGAAGATGAACAGGAATAGCGAGAACCAATGAGAGGCTAGCTGGAGGTGTCTGGACGGGCAAATTTAACTCTCATTTCCCACCAGGAAGAGGAATTAACCAAAGGCTCAGCGTGCCGTGCCGGAACCAGATTAGGGCCTGAAGCCATCCTGCGGTGTTTCGTCCAGCTCAAAAGAAAGCGAGTTGAAGAAAGGAGCTCAGGGGCACTGTAATTCACAAACCTGCAGAGTTATAAATGACAGCTATCATCCAAAAATAGACTGAAGTAAGGCTGCCAAGAGGACTTGAAAGCGGGGCAGAATTGCAGGAAACCGATTTCAGGAGGTAGACTGGAATTGCATTGAAAGCATAGGAAAAGAGGCAGAACGTCCACAATGATGCACTTGGCCAAAAAGGGCGTATGCGTTTTTTCCTGAATATATTCAGGAAAAAACGCATACGCCCTTTTTGGCCAACCAAGCAAGCTTGCAAAGGAAATCTGCACTACAATGAAGTCTCACTGGCCCCCGGTCGAAAGGGCCATCTGAAAAAAATGTAAAATCCGGAAAGGCAGGACAGGCCATGGAGAACTGGGAGCCTTTTTATGCTGATGTGCGGGATGTAAATTGCCAACAGACACTCGGGAGAAGTGTATGGTGTTTCCTGAAACATCTAAAAAACAAAGCAACAGAGCCTAGGGCACTTCCACTTATGGTCCTATAGCTTAGGGAATTTAAAATCAAAAAGACACAGCCACCCCAAAGTTTGGGACGCCTCTGTTTACAAGAACCTCGTTTACAGTACAAGTTCAACATCGCAGAAAGTGAAAAATGGATAAAGAAGTTGTGGTATTTACTTACAAAGCAATATCACTCAGCAATGAAATCTGTGTCATCAGGCCCTTAGCAGCACAATGAGTGGATTCAGGTATGATGATTCTAACTGAAATAAGTCACACAGAAAAAGAAACATCATAAGATATCAGTAATACACGGAATGTAAACTTGGCTACACAGGAACTGAATTACAGAACAGAACAGGGTCTCATATTTAGAAAACCAACTTATGCTTGCTTAAGGGGAAAGGTGAGTTGGGGTGCTGAATAAAACCAGAGATTGAATTGAGCACAGATAAATTTCCTTAAGTCAAATATGGAATAGACAAGAGCTACTCCTTGCTCAACGAAATGGATTCAACACCGCATATTAAACGCCTAAGAATGTACCTGACTAGTAAGTATCTTAAAACCTATGGATTGCTATGTCTCCAAAAGAGAATCAAGCATGTGTACAGGGGCATAAACGCAGCAGTGATAGGATTGCAGAGGTTCGGTGAGCAAATGAAGACCCTTTGAAGTCATATTGCATGGTACCCTTTACACGGGTCTCAACTCTCCAGGTTTAAGGTATTCTTCCTTCAGCTAAAAATGCATGTGGAACCCAAGTATGATCAACCATGTGAACGGGAGACGTGTTCAAATATGTCTCAGTTTACCTCCCCTGGTACTCGGGTGCAACATTCCAGACGCTTTACTAACACTCTCCAGACTTGGAGAGTCAGTCCCTTTAACCTCCTGTTTGGCCCAGTTTGCAATTTCTGCGGAAGATGAACAGGAATAGCGAGAACCAATGAGAGGCTAGCTGGAGGTGTCTGGACGGGCAAATTTAACTCTCATTTCCCACCAGGAAGAGGAATTAACCAAAGGCTCAGCGTGCCGTACCGGAACCAGATTAGGGCCTGAAGCCATCCTGCGGTGTTGCGGCCAGCTCAAAATAAAGCGAGTTGAAGAAAGGAGCTCAGGGGCACTGTAATTCACAAACCTGCAGAGTTATAAATGACAGCTATCGTCCAAAAATAGACTGAAGTAAGGCTGCCAAGAGGACTTGAAAGCGGGGCAGAATTGCAGGAAACCGATTTCAGGAGGTACACTGGAATTGCATTGAAAGCATAGGAAAAGAGGCAGAACGTCCACAATGATGCACTTGGCCAAAAAGGGCGTATGCGTTTTTTCCTGAATATATTCAGGAAAAAACACATACGCCCTTTTTGGCCAACCAAGCAAGCTTGCAAAGGAAATCTGCACTACAATGAAGTCTCACTGCCCCCCGGTCGAAAGGGCCATCTGAAAAAAATGTAAAATCCGGAAAGGCAGGACAGGCCATGGAGAACTGGGAGCCTTTTTATGCTGATGTGCGGGATGTAAATTGCCAACAGACACTCGGGAGAAGTGTATGGTGTTTCCTGAAACATCTAAAAAACAAAGCAACAGAGCCTAGGGCACTTCCACTTATGGTCCTATAGCTTAGGGAATTTAAAATCAAAAAGACACAGCCACCCCAAAGTTTGGGACGCCTCTGTTTACAAGAACCTCGTTTACAGTACAAGTTCAACATCGCAGAAAGTGAAAAATGGATAAAGAAGTTGTGGTATTTACTTACAAAGCAATATCACTCAGCAATGAAATCTGTGTCATCAGGCCCTTAGCAGCACAATGAGTGGATTCAGGTATGATGATTCTAACTGAAATAAGTCACACAGAAAAAGAAACATCATAAGATATCAGTAATACACGGAATGTAAACTTGGCTACACAGGAACTGAATTACAGAACAGAACAGGGTCTCATATTTAGAAAACCAACTTATGCTTGCTTAAGGGGAAAGGTGAGTTGGGGTGCTGAATAAAACCAGAGATTGAATTGAGCACAGATAAATTTCCTTAAGTCAAATATGGAATAGACAAGAGCTACTCCTTGCTCAACGAAATGGATTCAACACCGCATATTAAACGCCTAAGAATGTACCTGACTAGTAAGTATCTTAAAACCTATGGATTGCTATGTCTCCAAAAGAGAATCAAGCATGTGTACAGGGGCATAAACGCAGCAGTGATAGGATTGCAGAGGTTCGGTGAGCAAATGAAGACCCTTTGAAGTCATATTGCATGGTACCCTTTACACGGGTCTCAACTCTCCAGGTTTAAGGTATTCTTCCTTCAGCTAAAAATGCATGTGGAACCCAAGTATGATCAACCATGTGAACGGGAGACGTGTTCAAATATGTCTCAGTTTACCTCCCCTGGTACTCGGGTGCAACATTCCAGACGCTTTACTAACACTCTCCAGACTTGGAGAGTCAGTCCCTTTAACCTCCTGTTTGGCCCAGTTTGCAATTTCTGCGGAAGATGAACAGGAATAGCGAGAACCAATGAGAGGCTAGCTGGAGGTGTCTGGACGGGCAAATTTAACTCTCATTTCCCACCAGGAAGAGGAATTAACCAAAGGCTCAGCGTGCCGTACCGGAACCAGATTAGGGCCTGAAGCCATCCTGCGGTGTTGCGGCCAGCTCAAAATAAAGCGAGTTGAAGAAAGGAGCTCAGGGGCACTGTAATTCACAAACCTGCAGAGTTATAAATGACAGCTATCGTCCAAAAATAGACTGAAGTAAGGCTGCCAAGAGGACTTGAAAGCGGGGCAGAATTGCAGGAAACCGATTTCAGGAGGTACACTGGAATTGCATTGAAAGCATAGGAAAAGAGGCAGAACGTCCACAATGATGCACTTGGCCAAAAAGGGCGTATGCGTTTTTTCCTGAATATATTCAGGAAAAAACACATACGCCCTTTTTGGCCAACCAAGCAAGCTTGCAAAGGAAATCTGCACTACAATGAAGTCTCACTTCCCCCCGGTCAAAAGGGCCATCTGAAAAAAGTGTAAAATCCAGAAAGGCAGGACAGGCCATGGAGAACTGGGAGCCTTGTTATGCTGAAGGGCGGGATGTAAATTGCCAACAACCACTCGGGAGAAGTGTATGGTGTTTCCTGAAACATCTAAAAAACAAAGCAACAGAGCCTAGGGCACTTCCACTTATGGTCCTATAGATTAGGGAATTTAAAATCAAAAAGACACAGCCACCCCAAAGTTTGGGACGCCTCTGTTTACAAGAACCTCGTTTACAGTACAAGTTCAACATTGCAGAAAGTGAAAAATGGATAAAGAAGTTGTGGTATTTACTTACAAAGCAATATCACTCAGCAATGAAATCTATGTCATCAGGCCCTTAGCATCACAATGAGTGGGTTCAGATATGATGATTCTAACTGAAATAAGTCACACAGAAAAAGAAACATCATAAGATATCAGTAATACACGGAATGTACACTTGGCTACACAGGAACTGAATTACAGAACAGAACAGCGTCTCAAATTTAGAAAACCAACTTATGCTTGCTTAAGGGGAAAGGTGAGTTGGGGTGCTGCATAAAACCAGAGATTGAAATGAGCACAGATAAAGTTCCTTAAGTCAAATATGGAATAGACAAGAGCTACTCCTTGCTCAACGAAATGGACTCAACACCGCATATTAAACGCCTAAGAATGTACCTGACTAGTAAGTATCGTAAAACCTATGGATTGCTATGTCTCCAAAAGAGAATCAAGCATGTGTACAGGGGCATAAACGCAGCAGTGATAGGATTGGAGAGGTTCGGTGAGCAAATGAAGACCCTTTGAAGTCATATTGCATGGTACCCATTCCACGGGTCTCAACTCTCCAGGTTTAAGGTATTCTTCCTTCAGCTAAAAATGCATGTGGAACCCAAGTATGATCAACCATGTGAACGGGAGACGTGTTCAAATATGTCTCAGTTTTCGTACCCTGGTATTCGGGTGCAACATTCCAGACGCTTTACTAACACTCTCCCCACTTGGAGAGTCAGCGCCTTTAACCTCCTGTTTGGCCCAGTTTGCAATTTCTGCGGAAGATGAACAGGAATAGTGAGAACCAATGAGAGGCTAGCTGGAGGTGTCTGGACGGGCAAATTTAACTCTCATTTCCCACCAGGAAGAGTAAATAACCAAAGGCTCAGCGTGCCGTGCCGGAACCAGATTTGGGCTTGAAGCCATCCTGCGGTGTTGCGGCCAGCTCAAAAGAAAGCGAGTTGAAGAAAGGAGCTCAGGGGCACTGTAATTCACAAACCTGCAGAGTTATAAATGACAGCTATCGTCCAAAAATAGACTGAAGTAAGGCTGCCAAGAGGACTTGAAAGCGGGGCAGAATTGCAGGAAACCGATTTCAGGAGGTAGACTGGAATTGCATTGAAAGCATAGGAAAAGAGGCAGAACGTCCACAATGATGCACTTGGCCAAAAAGGGCGTATGCGTTTTTTCCTGAATATATTCAGGAAAAAACGCATACGCCCTTTTTGGCCAACCAAGCAAGCTTGCAAAGGAAATCTGCACTACAATGAAGTCTCACTTCCCCCCGGTCAAAAGGGCCATCTGAAAAAAGTGTAAAATCCAGAAAGGCAGGACAGGCCATGGAGAACTGGGAGCCTTGTTATGCTGATGGGCGGGATGTAAATTGCCAACAGACACTCGGGAGAAGTGTATGGTGTTTCCTGAAACATCTAAAAAACAAAGCAACAGAGCCTAGGGCACTTCCACTTATGGTCATATAGCTTAGGGAAATTAAAATCAAAAAGACACAGCCACCAGAAAGTTTGGGACGCCTCTGTTTACAAGAACCTCGTTTACAGTACAAGTTCAACATCGCAGAAAGTGAAAAATGGATAAAGAAGTTGTGGTATTTACTTACAAAGCAATATCACTCAGCAATGAAATCTATGTCATCAGGCCCTTAGCATCACAATGAGTGGATTCAGGTATGATGATTCTAACTGAAATAAGTCACACAGAAAAAGAAACATCATAAGATATCAGTAATACACGGAATGTAAACTTGGCTACACAGGAACTGAATTACAGAGCAGAACAGGGTCTCAAATTTAGAAAACCAACTTATGCTTGCTTAAGGGTAAAGGTGAGTTGGGGTGCTGCATAAAACCAGAGATTGAAATGAGCACAAATAAAGTTCCTTAAGTCAAATATGGAATAGACAAGAGCTACTCCTTGCTCAACGAAATGGACTCAACACCGCATATTAAACGCCTAAGAATGTACCTGACTAGTAAGTATCGTAAAACCTATGGATTGCTATGTCTCCAAAAGAGAATCAAGCATGTGTACAGGGGCATAAACGCAGCAGTGATAGGATTGGAGAGGTTCGGTGAGCAAATGAAGACCCTTTGAAGTCATATTGCATGGTACCCATTCCACGGGTTTCAACTACCCAGGTTTAAGGTATTGTTCCTTCAGCTAAAACATGCATGTGGAACCCAAGTATGATCAACCATGTGATCGGGAGACGTGTTCAAATATGTCTCAGTTTTCCTCCCCTGGTACTCGGGTGCAACATTCCAAACGCTTTACTAACACTCTCCAGACTTGGAGAGTCAGTCCCTTTAACCTCCTGTTTGGCCCAGTTTGCAATTTCTGCGGAAGATGAACACGAATAGCGAGAACCAATGAGAGGCTAGCTGGAGGTGTCTGGACGGGCAAATTTAACTCTCATTTCCCACCAGGAAGAGGAAATAACCAAAGGCTCAGCGTGCCGTGCCGGAACCAGATTAGGGCCTGAAGCCATCCTGCGGTGTTTCGGCCAGCTCACAAGAAAGCGAGTTGAAGAAAGGAGCTCAAGGGCACTGTAATTCACAAACCTGCAGAGTTATAAATGACAGCTATCGTCCAAAAATATTCTGAAGTAAGGCTGCCAAGAGGACTTGAAAGCGGGGCAGAATTGCAGGAAACCGATTTCAGGAGGTAGACTGGAATTGCATTGAAAGCATAGGAAAAGAGGCAGAACGTCCACAATGATGCACTTGGCCAAAAAGGGCGTATGCGTTTTTTCCTGAATATATTCAGGAAAAAACGCATACGCCCTTTTTGGCCAACCAAGCAAGCTTGCAAAGGAAATCTGCACTACAATGAAGTCTCACTTCCTCCCGGTCAAAAGGGCCATCTGAAAAAAGTGTAAAATCCAGAAAGGCAGGACAGGCCATGGAGAACTGGGAGCCTTGTTATGCTGAAGGGCGGGATGTAAATTGCCAACAACCACTCAGGAGAAGTGTATGGTGTTTCCTGAAACATCTAAAAAACAAAGCAACAGAGCCTAGGGCACTTCCACTTATGGTCCTATAGCTTAGGGAATTTGAAATCAAAAAGACACAGCCACCCCAAAGTTTGGAACGGCTCTGTTTACAAGAACCTCGTTTACAGTACAAGTTCAACATCGCAGAAAGTGAAAAATGGATAAAGAAGTTGTGGTATTTACTTACAAAGCAATATCACTCAGCAATGAAATCTGTGTCATCAGGCCCTTAGCAGCACAATGAGTGGATTCAGGTATGATGATTCTAACTGAAATAAGTCACACAGAAAAAGAAACATCATAAGATATCAGTAATACACGGAATGTAAACTTGGCTACACAGGAACTGAATTACAGAACAGAACAGGGTCTCAAATTTAGAAAACCAACTTATTCTTGCTTAAGGGTAAAGGTGAGTTGGGGTGCTGCATAAAACCAGAGATTGAAATGAGCACAGATAAATTTCCTTAAGCCATATATGGAATAGACAAGAGCTACTCCTTGCTCAACGAAATGGACTCAACACCGCATATTAAACGCCTAAGAATGTACCTGACTAGTAAGTATCTTAAAACCTATGGATTGCTATGTCTCCGAAAGAGAATCAAGCATGTGTACAGGGGCATAAACGCAGCAGTGATAGGATTGGAGAGGTTCGGTGAGCAAATGAAGACCCTTTGAAGTCATATTGCATGGTACCCATTCCACGGGTTTCAACTACCCAGGTTTAAGGTATTCTTCCTTCAGCTAAAACATGCATGTGGAACCCAGAGTATGATCAACCATGTGATCGGGAGACGTGTTCAAATATGTCTCAGTTTTCGTACCCTGGTACTCGGGTGCAACATTCCAGAAGCTTTACTAACACTCTCCCGACTTGGAGAGTCAGTCCCTTTAACCTCCTGTTTGGCCCAGTTTGCAATTTCTGCGGAAGATGAACAGGAATAGCGAGAACCAATTAGAGGCTAGCTGGAGGTGTCTGGACGGGCAAATTTAACTCTCATTTCCCACCAGGAAGAGGAATTAACCAAAGGCTCAGCGTGCCGTACCGGAACCAGATTAGGGCCTGAAGCCATCCTGCGGTGTTGCGGCCAGCTCAAAATAAAGCGAGTTGAAGAAAGGAGCTCAGGGGCACTGTAATTCACAAACCTGCAGAGTTATAAATGACAGCTACCGTCCAAAAATAGACTGAAGTAAGGCTGCCAAGAGGACTTGAAAGCGGGGCAGAATTGCAGGAAACCGATTTCAGGAGGTAGACTGGAATTGCATTCAAAGCATAGGAAAAGAGGTAGAACGTCCACAATGATGCACTTGGCCGAAATAGGCGTATGCGTTTTTTCCTGAATATATTCAGGAAAAAACGCATACGCCCTTTTTGGCCAACCAAGCAAGCTTGCAAAGGAAATCTGCACTACAATGAAGTCTCACTTCCCCCCGGTCAAAAGGGCCATCTGAAAAAAGTGTAAAATCCAGAAAGGCAGGACAGGCCATGGAGAACTGGGAGCCTTTTTATGCTGATGGGCGGGATGTAAATTGGCAACAGACACTCAGGAGAAGTGTATGGTGTTTCCTGAAACATCTAAAAAACAAAGCAACAGAGCATAGGGCACTGCCACTTATGGTCCTATAGCTTAGGGAAATTAAAATAAAAAAGACAGAGCCACCCCAAAGTTTGGGACGCCTCTGTTTACAAGAACCTCGTTTACAGTACAAGTTCAACATCGCAGAAAGTGAAAAATGGATAAAGAAGTTGTGGTATTTACTTACAAAGCAATATCACTCAGCAATGAAATCTGTGTCATCAGGCCCTTAGCAGCACAATGAGTGGATTCAGGTATGATGATTCTAACTGAAATAAGTCACACAGAAAAAGAAACATCATAAGATATCAGTAATACACGCAACGGAAACTTGGCTACACAGGAACTGAATTACAGAACAGAACAGGGTCTCAAATTTAGAAAACCAACTTATTCTTGCTTAAGGGTAAAGGTGAGTTGGGGTGCTGCATAAAACCAGAGATTGAAATGAGCACAGATAAATTTCCTTAAGCCAAATATGGAATAGACAAGAGCTACTCCTTGCTCAACGAAATGGACTCAACACCGCATATTAAACGCCTAAGAATGTACCTGACTAGTAAGTATCTTAAAACCTATGGATTGCTATGTCTCCGAAAGAGAATCAAGCATGTGTACAGGGGCATAAACGCAGCAGTGATAGGATTGGAGAGGTTCGGTGAGCAAATGAAGACCCTTTGAAGTCATATTGCATGGTACCCATTCCACGGGTTTCAACTACCCAGGTTTAAGGTATTCTTCCTTCAGCTAAAACATGCATGTGGAACCCAGAGTATGATCAACCATGTGATCGGGAGACGTGTTCAAATATGTCTCAGTTTTCGTACCCTGGTACTCGGGTGCAACATTCCAGAAGCTTTACTAACACTCTCCCGACTTGGAGAGTCAGTCCCTTTAACCTCCTGTTTGGCCCAGTTTGCAATTTCTGCGGAAGATGAACAGGAATAGCGAGAACCAATTAGAGGCTAGCTGGAGGTGTCTGGACGGGCAAATTTAACTCTCATTTCCCACCAGGAAGAGGAATTAACCAAAGGCTCAGCGTGCCGTACCGGAACCAGATTAGGGCCTGAAGCCATCCTGCGGTGTTGCGGCCAGCTCAAAATAAAACGAGTTGAAGAAAGGAGCTCAGGGGCACTGTAATTCACAAACCTGCAGAGTTATAAATGACAGCTACCGTCCAAAAATAGACTGAAGTAAGGCTGCCAAGAGGACTTGAAAGCGGGGCAGAATTGCAGGAAACCGATTTCAGGAGGTAGACTGGAATTGCATTCAAAGCATAGGAAAAGAGGTAGAACGTCCACAATGATGCACTTGGCCGAAATAGGCGTATGCGTTTTTTCCTGAATATATTCAGGAAAAAACGCATACGCCCTTTTTGGCCAACCAAGCAAGCTTGCAAAGGAAATCTGCACTACAATGAAGTCTCACTTCCCCCCGGTCAAAAGGGCCATCTGAAAAAAGTGTAAAATCCAGAAAGGCAGGACAGGCCATGGAGAACTGGGAGCCTTTTTATGCTGATGGGCGGGATGTAAATTGGCAACAGACACTCAGGAGAAGTGTATGGTGTTTCCTGAAACATCTAAAAAACAAAGCAACAGAGCATAGGGCACTGCCACTTATGGTCCTATAGCTTAGGGAAATTAAAATAAAAAAGACACAGCCACCCCAAAGTTTGGGACGCCTCTGTTTACAAGAACCTCGTTTACAGTACAAGTTCAACATCGCAGAAAGTGAAAAATGGATAAAGAAGTTGTGGTATTTACTTACAAAGCAATATCACTCAGCAATGAAATCTGTGTCATCAGGCCCTTAGCAGCACAATGAGTGGATTCAGGTATGTTGATTCTAACTGAAATAAGTCACACAGAAAAAGAAACATCATAAGATATCAGTAATACACGGAACGGAAACTTGGCTACACAGGAACTGAATTACAGAACAGAACAGGGTCTCAAATTTAGAAAACCAACTTATGCTTGCTTAAGGGTAAAGGTGAGTTGGGGTGCTGCATAAAACCAGAGATTGAAATGAGCACAGATAAAGTTCCTTAAGCCAGATATGGAATAGACAAGAGCTACTCCTTGCTCAACGAAATGGACTCAACACCGCATATTAAACGCCTAAGAATGTACCTGACTAGTAAGTATCTTAAAACCTATGGATTGCTATGTCTCCGAAAGAGAATCAAGCATGTGTACAGGGGCATAAACGCAGCAGTGATAGGATTGCAGAGGTTCGGTGAGCAAATGAAGACCCTTTGAAGTCATATTGCATGGTACCCTTTACACGGGTGTCAACTCTCCAGGTTTAAGGTATTCTTCCTTCAGCTAAAACATGCATGTGGAACCCAAGTATGATCAACCATGTGAACGGGAGACGTGTTCAAATATGTCTCAGTTTACCTCCCCTGGTACTCGGGTGCAACATTCCAGACGCTTTACTAACACTCTCCAGACTTGGAGAGTCAGTCCCTTTAACCTCCTGTTTGGCCCAGTTTGCAATTTCTGCGGAAGATGAACAGGAATAGCGAGAACCAATGAGAGACTAGCTGGAGGTGTCTGGACGGGCAAATTTAACTCTCATTTCCCACCAGGAAGAGGAATTAACCAAAGGCTCAGCGTGCCGTGCCGGAAACAGATTAGGGCCTGAAGCCATCCTGCGGTGTTTCGGCCAGCTCACAAGAAAGCGAGTTGAAGAAAGGAGCTCAAGGGCACTGTAATTCACAAACCTGCAGAGTTATAAATGACAGCTATCGTCCAAAAATATTCTGAAGTAAGGCTGCCAAGAGGACTTGAAAGCGGGGCAGAATTGCAGGAAACCGATTTCAGGAGGTAGACTGGAATTGCATTGAAAGCATAGGAAAAGAGGCAGAACGTCCACAATGATGCACTTGGCCAAAAAGGGCGTATGCGTTTTTTCCTGAATATATTCAGGAAAAAACGCATACGCCCTTTTTGGCCAACCAAGCAAGCTTGCAAAGGAAATCTGCACTAAAATGAAGTCTCACTTCCCCCCGGTCAAAAGGGCCATCTGAAAAAAGTGTAAAATCCAGAAAGGCAGGACAGGCCATGGAGAACTGGGAGCCTTGTTATGCTGATGGGCGGGATGTAAATTGCCAACAGACACTCGGGAGAAGTGTATGGTGTTTCCTGAAACATCTAAAAAACAAAGCAACAGAGCCTAGGGCACTGCCACTTATGGTCCTATAGCTTAGGGAAATTAAAATCAAAAAGACACAGCCACCCCAAAGTTTTGAACGGCTCTGTTTACAAGAACCTCGTTTACAGTACAAGTTCAACATCGCAGAAAGTGAAAAATGGATAAAGAAGTTGTGGTATTTACTTACAAAGCAATATCACTCAGCAATGAAATCTGTGTCATCAGGCCCTTAGCAGCACAATGAGTGGATTCAGGTATGATGATTCTAACTGAAATAAGTGACACAGAAAAAGAAACATCATAAGATATCAGTAATACACGGAATGTAAACTTGGCTACACAGGAACTGAATTACAGAACAGAACAGGGTCTCAAATTTAGAAAACCAACTTATGCTTGCTTAAGGGGAAAGGTGAGTTGGGGTGCTGCATAAAACCAGAGATTGAAATGAGCACAGATAAAGTTCCTTAAGCCAAATATGGAATAGACAAGAGCTACTCCTTGCTCAACGAAATGGACTCAACACCGCATATTAAACGCCTAAGAATGTACCTGACTAGTAAATATCTTAAAACCTATAGATTGCTATGTCTCCGAAAGAGAATCAAGCATGTGTACAGGGGCATAAGCGCAGCAGTGATAGGATTGGAGAGGTTCGGTGAGCAAATGAAGACCCTTTGAAGTCATATTGCATGGTACCCATTCCACGGGTTTCAACTACCCAGGTTTTAGGTATTCTTCCTTCAGCTAAAACATGCATGTGGAACCCAGAGTATGATCAACCATGTGATCGGGAGACGTGTTCAAATATGTCTCAGTTTTCGTACTTTGGTACTCGGGTGCAACATTCCAGACGCTTTACTAACCCTCTCCCGACTTGGAGAGTCAGTCCCTTTAACCTCCTGTTTGGCCCAGTTTGCAGTTTCTGCGGAAGATGAACAGGAATAGCGAAAACCAATGAGAGGCTAGCTGGAGGTGTCTGGACGGGCAAATTTAACTCTCATTTCCCACCAGGAAGAGGAAATAACCAAAGGCTCAGCGTGCCGTGCCGGAACCAGATTAGGGCCTGAAGCCATCCTGCGGTGTTGCGGCCAGGTCACAAGAAACAAGTTGAAGAAAGGAGCTCAGGGGCACTGTAATTCACAAACCTGCAGAGTTATAAATGACAGCTATCGTCCAAAAATAGACTGAAGTAAGGCTGCCAAGAGGACTTGAAAGTGGGGCAGAATTGCAGGAAACCGATTTCAGGAGGTAGACTGGAATTGCATTGAAAGCATAGGAAAAGAGGCAGAACGTCCACAATGATGCACTTGGCCAAAAAGGGCGTATGCGTTTTTTCCTGAATATATTCAGGAAAAAACGCATACGCCCTTTTTGGCCAACCAAGCAAGCTTGCAAATGAAATCTGCACTACAATGAAGTCTCACTTCCCCCCGGTTAAAAGGGCCATCTGAAAAAAGTTTAAAATCCAGAAAGGCAGGACAGGCCATGGAGAACTGGGAGCCTTGTTATGCTGAAGGGCGGGATGTAAATTGCCAACAACCACTCAGGAGAAGTGTATGGTGTTTCCTGAAACATCTAAAAAACAAAGCAACAGAGCCTAGGGCACTTCCACTTATGGTCCTATAGCTTAGGGAATTTGAAATCAAAAAGACACAGCCACCCCAAAGTTTGGAACGGCTCTGTTTACAAGAACCTCGTTTACAGTACAAGTTCAACATTGCAGAAAGTGAAAAATGGAGAAAGAAGTTGTGGTATTTACTTACAAAGCAATATCACTCAGCAATGAAATCTGTGTCATCAGGCCCTTAGCAGCACAATGAGTGGATTCAGGTATGATGATTCTAACTGAAATAAGTCACACAGAAAAAGAAACATCATAAGATATCAGTAATACACGGAATGGAAACTTGGCTACACAGGAACTGAATTACAGAACAGAACAGGGTCTCAAATTTAGAAAACCAACTTATGCTTGCTTAAGGGTAAAGGTGAGTTGGAGTGCTGCATAAAACCAGAGATTGAAATGAGCACAGATAAAGTTCCTTAAGCCAGATATGGAATAGACAAGAGCTACTCCTTGCTCAACGAAATGGACTCAACACCGCATATTAAACGCCTAAGAATGTACCTGACTAGTAAGTATCTTAAAACCTATGGATTGCTATGTCTCCGAAAGAGAATCAAGCATGTGTACAGGGGCATAAACGCAGCAGTGATAGGATTGGAGAGGTTCGGTGAGCAAATGAAGACCCTTTGAAGTCATATTGCATGGTATCCATTCCACGGGTTTCAACTACCAAGGTTTTAGGTATTCTTCCTTCAGCTAAAACATGCATGTGGAACCCAGAGTATGATCAACCATGTGATCGGGAGACGTGTTCAAATATGTCTCAGTTTTCGTACTTTGGTACTCGGGTGCAACATTCCAGACGCTTTACTAACCCTCTCCCGACTTGGAGAGTCAGTCCCTTTAACCTCCTGTTTGGCCCAGTTTGCAGTTTCTGCGGAAGATGAACAGGAATAGCGAAAACCAATGAGAGGCTAGCTGGAGGTGTCTGGACGGGCAAATTTAACTCTCAATTCCCACCAGGAAGAGGAAATAACCAAAGGCTCAGCGTGCCGTTCCGGAACCAGATTAGGGCCTGAAGCCATCCTGCGGTGTTGCGGCCAGGTCACAAGAAACAAGTTGAAGAAAGGAGCTCAGGGGCACTGTAATTCACAAACCTGCAGAGTTATAAATGACAGCTATCGTCCAAAAATAGACTGAAGTAAGGCTGCCAAGAGGACTTGAAAGTGGGGCAGAATTGCAGGAAACCGATTTCAGGAGGTAGACTGGAATTGCATTGAAAGCATAGGAAAAGAGGCAGAACGTCCACAATGATGCACTTGGCCAAAAAGGGCGTATGCGTTTTTTCCTGAATATATTCAGGAAAAAACGCATACGCCCTTTTTGGCCAACCAAGCAAGCTTGCAAAGGAAATCTGCACTACAATGAAGTCTCACTTCCCCCCGGTTAAAAGGGCCATCTGAAAAAAGTGTAAAATCCAGAAAGGCAGGACAGGCCATGGAGAACTGGGAGCCTTGTTATGCTGAAGGGCGGGATGTAAATTGCCAACAACCACTCAGGAGAAGTGTATGGTGTTTCCTGAAACATCTAAAAAACAAAGCAACAGAGCCTAGGGCACTTCCACTTATGGTCCTATAGCTTAGGGAATTTGAAATCAAAAAGACACAGCCACCCCAAAGTTTGGAACGGCTCTGTTTACAAGAACCTCGTTTACAGTACAAGTTCAACATTGCAGAAAGTGAAAAATGGAGAAAGAAGTTGTGGTATTTACTTACAAAGCAATATCACTCAGCAATGAAATCTGTGTCATCAGGCCCTTAGCAGCACAATGAGTGGATTCAGGTATGATGATTCTAACTGAAATAAGTCACACAGAAAAAGAAACATCATAAGATATCAGTAATACACGGAATGGAAACTTGGCTACACAGGAACTGAATTACAGAACAGAACAGGGTCTCAAATTTAGAAAACCAACTTATGCTTGCTTAAGGGTAAAGGTGAGTTGGGGTGCTGCATAAAACCAGAGATTGAAATGAGCACAGATAAAGTTCCTTAAGCCAGATATGGAATAGACAAGAGCTACTCCTTGCTCAACGAAATGGACTCAACACCGCATATTAAACGCCTAAGAATGTACCTGACTAGTAAGTATCTTAAAACCTATGGATTGCTATGTCTCCGAAAGAGAATCAAGCATGTGTACAGGGGCATAAACGCAGCAGTGATAGGATTGGAGAGGTTCGGTGAGCAAATGAAGACCCTTTGAAGTCATATTGCATGGTACCCATTCCACGGGTCTCAACTCTCCAGGTTTAAGGTATTCTTCCTTCAGCTAAAACATGCATGTGGAACCCAGAGTATGATCAACCGTGTGAACGGGAGACGTGTTCAAATATGTCTCAGTTTTCCTCCCCTGGTACTCGGGTGCAACATTCCAGACGCTTTACTAACACTCTCCACACTTGGAGAGTCAGCGCCTTTAACCTCCTGTTTGGCCCAGTTTGCAATTTCTGCGGAAGATGAACAGGAATAGCGAGAACCAATGAGAGGCTAGCTGGAGGTGTCTGGACGGGCAAATTTAACTCTCATTTCCCACCAGGAAGAGGAATTAACCAAAGGCTCAGCGTGCCGTGCCGGAACCAGATTAGGGCCTGAAGCCATCCTGCGGTGTTGCGGCCAGCTCAAAAGAAAGCGAGTTGAAGAAAGGAGCTCAGGGGCACTGTAATTCACAAACCTGCAGAGTTATAAATGACAGCTATCGTCCAAAAATAGACTGAAGTAAGGCTGCCAAGAGGACTTGAAAGTGGGGCAGAATTGCAGGAAACCGATTTCAGGAGGTAGACTGGAATTGCATTGAAAGCATAGGAAAAGAGGCAGAATGTCCACAATGATGCACTTGGCCAAAAAGGGCGTATGCGTTTTTTCCTGAATATATTCAGGAAAAAACGCATACGCCCTTTTTGGCCAACCAAGCAAGCTTGCAAAGGAAATCTGCACTACAATGAAGTCTCACTTCCCCCCGGTTAAAAGGGCCATCTGAAAAAAGTGTAAAATCCAGAAAGGCAGGACAGGCCATGGAGAACTGGGAGCCTTGTTATGCTGATGGGCGGGATGTAAATTGCAAACAGACACTCCAGAGAAGTGTATGGTGTTTCCTGAAACATCTAAAAAACAAAGCAACAGAGGCTAGGGCACTGTCACTTATGGTCCTATAGCTTAGGGAAATTAAAATAAAAAAGACAGAGCCACCCCAAAGTTTGGGACGCCTCTGTTTACAAGAACCTCGTTTACAGTACAAGTTCAACATCGCAGAAAGTAAAAAATGGATAAAGAAGTTGTGGTATTTACTTACAAAGCAATATCACTCAGCAATGAAATCTGTGTCATCAGGCCCTTAGCAGCACAATGAGTGGATTCAGGTATGTTGATTCTAACTGAAATAAGTCACACAGAAAAAGAAACATCATAAGATATCAGTAATACACGGAATGGAAACTTGGCTACACAGGAACTGAATTACAGAACAGAACAGGGTCTCAAATTTAGAAAACCAACTTATGCTTGCTTAAGGGGAAAGGTGAGTTGGGGTGCTGCATAAAACCAGAGATTGAAATGAGCACAGATAAAGTTCCTTAAGCCAGATATGGAATAGACAAGAGCTACTCCTTGCTCAACGAAATGGACTCAACACCGCATATTAAACGCCTAAGAATGTACCTGACTAGTAAGTATCTTAAAACCTATGGATTGCTATGTCTCCGAAAGAGAATCAAGCATGTGTACAGGGGCATAAACGCAGCAGTGATAGGATTGGAGAGGTTCGGTGAGCAAATGAAGACCCTTTGAAGTCATATTGCATGGTACCCATTCCACGGGTCTCAACTCTCCAGGTTTAAGGTATTCTTCCTTCAGCTAAAACATGCATGTGGAACCCAGAGTATGATAAACCGTGTGAACGGGAGACGTGTTCAAATATGTCTCAGTTTTCCTCCCCTGGTACTCGGGTGCAACATTCCAGACGCTTTACTAACACTCTCCACACTTGGAGAGTCAGCGCCTTTAACCTCCTGTTTGGCCCAGTTTGCAATTTCTGCGGAAGATGAACAGGAATAGCGAGAACCAATGAGAGGCTAGCTGGAGGTGTCTGGACGGGCAAATTTAACTCTCATTTCCCACCAGGAAGAGGAATTAACCAAAGGCTCAGCGTGCCGTGCCGGAACCAGATTAGGGCCTGAAGCCATCCTGCGGTGTTGCGGCCAGCTCAAAAGAAAGCGAGTTGAAGAAAGGAGCTCAGGGGCACTGTAATTCACAAACCTGCAGAGTTATAAATGACAGCTATCGTCCAAAAATAGACTGAAGTAAGGCTGCCAAGAGGACTTGAAAGCGGGGCAGAATTGCAAGAAACCGATTTCAGGAGGTAGACTGGAATTGCATTGAAAGCATAGGAAAAGAGGCAGAACGTCCATAATGATGCACTTGGCCAAAAAGGGCGTATGCGTTTTTTCCTGAATATATTCAGGAAAAAACGCATACGCACTTTTTGGCCAACCAAGCAAGCTTGCAAAGGAAATCTGCACTAAAATGAAGTCTCACTTCCCCCCGGTCAAAAGGGCCATCTGAAAAAAGTGTAAAATCCAGAAAGGCAGGACAGGCCATGGAGAACTGGGAGCCTTGTTATGCTGATGGGCGGGATGTAAATTGCCAACAGACACTCAGGAGAAGTGTATGGTGTTTCCTGAAACATCTAAAAAACAAAGCAACAGAGGCTAGGGCACTGCCACTTATGGTCCTATAGCTTAGGGAAATTAAAATAAAAAAGACAGAGCCACCCCAAAGTTTGGGACGCCTCTGTTTACAAGAACCTCGTTTACAGTACAAGTTCAACATCGCAGAAAGTAAAAAATGGATAAAGAAGTTGTGGTATTTACTTACAAAGCAATATCACTCAGCAATGAAATCTGTGTCATCAGGCCCTTAGCAGCACAATGAGTGGATTCAGGTATGTTGATTCTAACTGAAATAAGTCACACAGAAAAAGAAACATCATAAGATATCAGTAATACACGGAATGGAAACTTGGCTACACAGGAACTGAATTACAGAACAGAACAGGGTCTCAAATTTAGAAAACCAACTTATGCTTGCTTAAGGGGAAAGGTGAGTTGGGGTGCTGCATAAAACCAGAGATTGAAATGAGCACAGATAAAGTTCCTTAAGCCAGATATGGAATAGACAAGAGCTACTCCTTGCTCAACGAAATGGACTCAACACCGCATATTAAACGCCTAAGAATGTACCTGACTAGTAAGTATCTTAAAACCTATGGATTGCTATGTCTCCGAAAGAGAATCAAGCATGTGTACAGGGGCATAAACGCAGCAGTGATAGGATTGGAGAGGTTCGGTGAGCAAATGAAGACCCTTTGAAGTCATATTGCATGGTACCCATTCCACGGGTCTCAACTCTCCAGGTTTAAGGTATTCTTCCTTCAGCTAAAACATGCATGTGGAACCCAGAGTATGATAAACCGTGTGAACGGGAGACGTGTTCAAATATGTCTCAGTTTTCCTCCCCTGGTACTCGGGTGCAACATTCCAGACGCTTTACTAACACTCTCCACACTTGGAGAGTCAGCGCCTTTAACCTCCTGTTTGGCCCAGTTTGCAATTTCTGCGGAAGATGAACAGGAATAGCGAGAACCAATGAGAGGCTAGCTGGAGGTGTCTGGACGGGCAAATTTAACTCTCATTTCCCACCAGGAAGAGGAATTAACCAAAGGCTCAGCGTGCCGTGCCGGAACCAGATTAGGGCCTGAAGCCATCCTGCGGTGTTGCGGCCAGCTCAAAAGAAAGCGAGTTGAAGAAAGGAGCTCAGGGGCACTGTAATTCACAAACCTGCAGAGTTATAAATGACAGCTATCGTCCAAAAATAGACTGAAGTAAGGCTGCCAAGAGGACTTGAAAGCGGGGCAGAATTGCAAGAAACCGATTTCAGGAGGTAGACTGGAATTGCATTGAAAGCATAGGAAAAGAGGCAGAACGTCCATAATGATGCACTTGGCCAAAAAGGGCGTATGCGTTTTTTCCTGAATATATTCAGGAAAAAACGCATACGCACTTTTTGGCCAACCAAGCAAGCTTGCAAAGGAAATCTGCACTAAAATGAAGTCTCACTTCCCCCCGGTCAAAAGGGCCATCTGAAAAAAGTGTAAAATCCAGAAAGGCAGGACAGGCCATGGAGAACTGGGAGCCTTGTTATGCTGATGGGCGGGATGTAAATTGCCAACAGACACTCAGGAGAAGTGTATGGTGTTTCCTGAAACATCTAAAAAACAAAGCAACAGAGGCTAGGGCACTGCCACTTATGGTCCTATAGCTTAGGGAAATTAAAATAAAAAAGACAGAGCCACCCCAAAGTTTGGGACGCCTCTGTTTACAAGAACCTCGTTTACAGTACAAGTTCAACATCGCAGAAAGTAAAAAATGGATAAAGAAGTTGTGGTATTTACTTACAAAGCAATATCACTCAGCAATGAAATCTGTGTCATCAGGCCCTTAGCAGCACAATGAGTGGATTCAGGTATGTTGATTCTAACTGAAATAAGTCACACAGAAAAAGAAACATCATAAGATATCAGTAATACACGGAATGGAAACTTGGCTACACAGGAACTGAATTACAGAACAGAACAGGGTCTCAAATTTAGAAAACCAACTTATGCTTGCTTAAGGGTAAAGGTGAGTTGGGGTGCTGCATAAAACCAGAGATTGAAATGAGCACAGATAAAGTTCCTTAAGCCAGATATGGAATAGACAAGAGCTACTCCTTGCTCAACGAAATGGACTCAACACCGCATATTAAACGCCTAAGAATGTACCTGACTAGTAAGTATCTTAAAACCTATGGATTGCTATGTCTCCGAAAGAGAATCAAGCATGTGTACAGGGGCATAAACGCAGCAGTGATAGGATTGGAGAGGTTCGGTGAGCAAATGAAGACCCTTTGAAGTCATATTGCATGGTACCCATTCCACGGGTCTCAACTCTCCAGGTTTAAGGTATTCTTCCTTCAGCTAAAACATGCATGTGGAACCCAGAGTATGATAAACCGTGTGAACGGGAGACGTGTTCAAATATGTCTCAGTTTTCCTCCCCTGGTACTCGGGTGCAACATTCCAGACGCTTTACTAACACTCTCCACACTTGGAGAGTCAGCGCCTTTAACCTCCTGTTTGGCCCAGTTTGCAATTTCTGCGGAAGATGAACAGGAATAGCGAGAACCAATGAGAGGCTAGCTGGAGGTGTCTGGACGGGCAAATTTAACTCTCATTTCCCACCAGGAAGAGGAATTAACCAAAGGCTCAGCGTGCCGTGCCGGAACCAGATTAGGGCCTGAAGCCATCCTGCGGTGTTGCGGCCAGCTCAAAAGAAAGCGAGTTGAAGAAAGGAGCTCAGGGGCACTGTAATTCACAAACCTGCAGAGTTATAAATGACAGCTATCGTCCAAAAATAGACTGAAGTAAGGCTGCCAAGAGGACTTGAAAGCGGGGCAGAATTGCAAGAAACCGATTTCAGGAGGTAGACTGGAATTGCATTGAAAGCATAGGAAAAGAGGCAGAACGTCCATAATGATGCACTTGGCCAAAAAGGGCGTATGCGTTTTTTCCTGAATATATTCAGGAAAAAACGCATACGCACTTTTTGGCCAACCAAGCAAGCTTGCAAAGGAAATCTGCACTAAAATGAAGTCTCACTTCCCCCCGGTCAAAAGGGCCATCTGAAAAAAGTGTAAAATCCAGAAAGGCAGGACAGGCCATGGAGAACTGGGAGCCTTGTTATGCTGATGGGCGGGATGTAAATTGCCAACAGACACTCAGGAGAAGTGTATGGTGTTTCCTGAAACATCTAAAAAACAAAGCAACAGAGGCTAGGGCACTGCCACTTATGGTCCTATAGCTTAGGGAAATTAAAATAAAAAAGACAGAGCCACCCCAAAGTTTGGGACGCCTCTGTTTACAAGAACCTCGTTTACAGTACAAGTTCAACATCGCAGAAAGTAAAAAATGGATAAAGAAGTTGTGGTATTTACTTACAAAGCAATATCACTCAGCAATGAAATCTGTGTCATCAGGCCCTTAGCAGCACAATGAGTGGATTCAGGTATGTTGATTCTAACTGAAATAAGTCACACAGAAAAAGAAACATCATAAGATATCAGTAATACACGGAATGGAAACTTGGCTACACAGGAACTGAATTACAGAACAGAACAGGGTCTCAAATTTAGAAAACCAACTTATGCTTGCTTAAGGGGAAAGGTGAGTTGGGGTGCTGCATAAAACCAGAGATTGAAATGAGCACAGATAAAGTTCCTTAAGCCAGATATGGAATAGACAAGAGCTACTCCTTGCTCAACGAAATGGACTCAACACCGCATATTAAACGCCTAAGAATGTACCTGACTAGTAAGTATCTTAAAACCTATGGATTGCTATGTCTCCGAAAGAGAATCAAGCATGTGTACAGGGGCATAAACGCAGCAGTGATAGGATTGGAGAGGTTCGGTGAGCAAATGAAGACCCTTTGAAGTCATATTGCATGGTACCCATTCCACGGGTCTCAACTCTCCAGGTTTAAGGTATTCTTCCTTCAGCTAAAACATGCATGTGGAACCCAGAGTATGATAAACCGTGTGAACGGGAGACGTGTTCAAATATGTCTCAGTTTTCCTCCCCTGGTACTCGGGTGCAACATTCCAGACGCTTTACTAACACTCTCCACACTTGGAGAGTCAGCGCCTTTAACCTCCTGTTTGGCCCAGTTTGCAATTTCTGCGGAAGATGAACAGGAATAGCGAGAACCAATGAGAGGCTAGCTGGAGGTGTCTGGACGGGCAAATTTAACTCTCATTTCCCACCAGGAAGAGGAATTAACCAAAGGCTCAGCGTGCCGTGCCGGAACCAGATTAGGGCCTGAAGCCATCCTGCGGTGTTGCGGCCAGCTCAAAAGAAAGCGAGTTGAAGAAAGGAGCTCAGGGGCACTGTAATTCACAAACCTGCAGAGTTATAAATGACAGCTATCGTCCAAAAATAGACTGAAGTAAGGCTGCCAAGAGGACTTGAAAGCGGGGCAGAATTGCAAGAAACCGATTTCAGGAGGTAGACTGGAATTGCATTGAAAGCATAGGAAAAGAGGCAGAACGTCCATAATGATGCACTTGGCCAAAAAGGGCGTATGCGTTTTTTCCTGAATATATTCAGGAAAAAACGCATACGCACTTTTTGGCCAACCAAGCAAGCTTGCAAAGGAAATCTGCACTAAAATGAAGTCTCACTTCCCCCCGGTCAAAAGGGCCATCTGAAAAAAGTGTAAAATCCAGAAAGGCAGGACAGGCCATGGAGAACTGGGAGCCTTGTTATGCTGATGGGCGGGATGTAAATTGCCAACAGACACTCAGGAGAAGTGTATGGTGTTTCCTGAAACATCTAAAAAACAAAGCAACAGAGGCTAGGGCACTGCCACTTATGGTCCTATAGCTTAGGGAAATTAAAATAAAAAAGACAGAGCCACCCCAAAGTTTGGGACGCCTCTGTTTACAAGAACCTCGTTTACAGTACAAGTTCAACATCGCAGAAAGTAAAAAATGGATAAAGAAGTTGTGGTATTTACTTACAAAGCAATATCACTCAGCAATGAAATCTGTGTCATCAGGCCCTTAGCAGCACAATGAGTGGATTCAGGTATGTTGATTCTAACTGAAATAAGTCACACAGAAAAAGAAACATCATAAGATATCAGTAATACACGGAATGGAAACTTGGCTACACAGGAACTGAATTACAGAACAGAACAGGGTCTCAAATTTAGAAAACCAACTTATGCTTGCTTAAGGGTAAAGGTGAGTTGGGGTGCTGCATAAAACCAGAGATTGAAATGAGCACAGATAAAGTTCCTTAAGCCAGATATGGAATAGACAAGAGCTACTCCTTGCTCAACGAAATGGACTCAACACCGCATATTAAACGCCTAAGAATGTACCTGACTAGTAAGTATCTTAAAACCTATGGATTGCTATGTCTCCGAAAGAGAATCAAGCATGTGTACAGGGGCATAAACGCAGCAGTGATAGGATTGGAGAGGTTCGGTGAGCAAATGAAGACCCTTTGAAGTCATATTGCATGGTACCCATTCCACGGGTCTCAACTCTCCAGGTTTAAGGTACTCTTCCTTCAGCTAAAACATGCATGTGGAACCCAGAGTATGATCAACCGTGTGAACGGGAGACGTGTTCAAATATGTCTCAGTTTTCGTACCCTGGTACTCGGGTGCAACATTCCAGACGCTTTACTAACCCTCTCCCGACTTGGAGAGTCAGTCCCTTTAACCTCCTGTTTGGCCCAGTTTGCAGTTTCTGCGGAAGATGAACAGGAATAGCGAAAACCAATGAGAGGCTAGCTGGAGGTGTCTGGACGGGCAAATTTAACTCTCATTTCCCACCAGGAAGAGGAATTAACCAAAGGCTCAGCGTGCCGTGCCGGAACCAGATTAGGGCCTGAAGCCATCCTGCGGTGTTTCGTCCAGCTCAAAAGAAAGCGAGTTGAAGAAAGGAGCTCAGGGGCACTGTAATTCACAAACCTGCAGAGTTATAAATGACAGCTATCATCCAAAAATAGACTGAAGTAAGGCTGCCAAGAGGACTTGAAAGCGGGGCAGAATTGCAGGAAACCGATTTCAGGAGGTAGACTGGAATTGCATTGAAAGCATAGGAAAAGAGGCAGAACGTCCACAATGATGCACTTGGCCAAAAAGGGCGTATGCGTTTTTTCCTGAATATATTCAGGAAAAAACGCATACGCCCTTTTTGGCCAACCAAGCAAGCTTGCAAAGGAAATCTGCACTACAATGAAGTCTCACTGGCCCCCGGTCGAAAGGGCCATCTGAAAAAAATGTAAAATCCGGAAAGGCAGGACAGGCCATGGAGAACTGGGAGCCTTTTTATGCTGATGTGCGGGATGTAAATTGCCAACAGACACTCGGGAGAAGTGTATGGTGTTTCCTGAAACATCTAAAAAACAAAGCAACAGAGCCTAGGGCACTTCCACTTATGGTCCTATAGCTTAGGGAATTTAAAATCAAAAAGACACAGCCACCCCAAAGTTTGGGACGCCTCTGTTTACAAGAACCTCGTTTACAGTACAAGTTCAACATCGCAGAAAGTGAAAAATGGATAAAGAAGTTGTGGTATTTACTTACAAAGCAATATCACTCAGCAATGAAATCTGTGTCATCAGGCCCTTAGCAGCACAATGAGTGGATTCAGGTATGATGATTCTAACTGAAATAAGTCACACAGAAAAAGAAACATCATAAGATATCAGTAATACACGGAATGTAAACTTGGCTACACAGGAACTGAATTACAGAACAGAACAGGGTCTCATATTTAGAAAACCAACTTATGCTTGCTTAAGGGGAAAGGTGAGTTGGGGTGCTGAATAAAACCAGAGATTGAATTGAGCACAGATAAATTTCCTTAAGTCAAATATGGAATAGACAAGAGCTACTCCTTGCTCAACGAAATGGATTCAACACCGCATATTAAACGCCTAAGAATGTACCTGACTAGTAAGTATCTTAAAACCTATGGATTGCTATGTCTCCAAAAGAGAATCAAGCATGTGTACAGGGGCATAAACGCAGCAGTGATAGGATTGCAGAGGTTCGGTGAGCAAATGAAGACCCTTTGAAGTCATATTGCATGGTACCCTTTACACGGGTCTCAACTCTCCAGGTTTAAGGTATTCTTCCTTCAGCTAAAAATGCATGTGGAACCCAAGTATGATCAACCATGTGAACGGGAGACGTGTTCAAATATGTCTCAGTTTACCTCCCCTGGTACTCGGGTGCAACATTCCAGACGCTTTACTAACACTCTCCAGACTTGGAGAGTCAGTCCCTTTAACCTCCTGTTTGGCCCAGTTTGCAATTTCTGCGGAAGATGAACAGGAATAGCGAGAACCAATGAGAGGCTAGCTGGAGGTGTCTGGACGGGCAAATTTAACTCTCATTTCCCACCAGGAAGAGGAATTAACCAAAGGCTCAGCGTGCCGTACCGGAACCAGATTAGGGCCTGAAGCCATCCTGCGGTGTTGCGGCCAGCTCAAAAGAAAGCGAGTTGAAGAAAGGAGCTCAGGGGCACTGTAATTCACAAACCTGCAGAGTTATAAATGACAGCTATCGTCCAAAAATAGACTGAAGTAAGGCTGCCAAGAGGACTTGAAAGCGGGGCAGAATTGCAGGAAACCGATTTCAGGAGGTACACTGGAATTGCATTGAAAGCATAGGAAAAGAGGCAGAACGTCCACAATGATGCACTTGGCCAAAAAGGGCGTATGCGTTTTTTCCTGAATATATTCAGGAAAAAACACATACGCCCTTTTTGGCCAACCAAGCAAGCTTGCAAAGGAAATCTGCACTAAAATGAAGTCTCACTTCCCCCCGGTCAAAAGGGCCATCTGAAAAAAGTGTAAAATCCAGAAAGGCAGGACAGGCCATGGAGAACTGGGAGCCTTGTTATGCTGATGGGCGGGATGTAAATTGCCAACAGACACTCAGGAGAAGTGTATGGTGTTTCCTGAAACATCTAAAAAACAAAGCAACAGAGGCTAGGGCACTGCCACTTATGGTCCTATAGCTTAGGGAAATTAAAATAAAAAAGACAGAGCCACCCCAAAGTTTGGGACGCCTCTGTTTACAAGAACCTCGTTTACAGTACAAGTTCAACATCGCAGAAAGTAAAAAATGGATAAAGAAGTTGTGGTATTTACTTACAAAGCAATATCACTCAGCAATGAAATCTGTGTCATCAGGCCCTTAGCAGCACAATGAGTGGATTCAGGTATGTTGATTCTAACTGAAATAAGTCACACAGAAAAAGAAACATCATAAGATATCAGTAATACACGGAATGGAAACTTGGCTACACAGGAACTGAATTACAGAACAGAACAGGGTCTCAAATTTAGAAAACCAACTTATGCTTGCTTAAGGGTAAAGGTGAGTTGGGGTGCTGCATAAAACCAGAGATTGAAATGAGCACAGATAAAGTTCCTTAAGCCAGATATGGAATAGACAAGAGCTACTCCTTGCTCAACGAAATGGACTCAACACCGCATATTAAACGCCTAAGAATGTACCTGACTAGTAAGTATCTTAAAACCTATGGATTGCTATGTCTCCGAAAGAGAATCAAGCATGTGTACAGGGGCATAAACGCAGCAGTGATAGGATTGGAGAGGTTCGGTGAGCAAATGAAGACCCTTTGAAGTCATATTGCATGGTACCCATTCCACGGGTCTCAACTCTCCAGGTTTAAGGTACTCTTCCTTCAGCTAAAACATGCATGTGGAACCCAGAGTATGATCAACCGTGTGAACGGGAGACGTGTTCAAATATGTCTCAGTTTTCGTACCCTGGTACTCGGGTGCAACATTCCAGACGCTTTACTAACCCTCTCCCGACTTGGAGAGTCAGTCCCTTTAACCTCCTGTTTGGCCCAGTTTGCAGTTTCTGCGGAAGATGAACAGGAATAGCGAAAACCAATGAGAGGCTAGCTGGAGGTGTCTGGACGGGCAAATTTAACTCTCATTTCCCACCAGGAAGAGGAATTAACCAAAGGCTCAGCGTGCCGTGCCGGAACCAGATTAGGGCCTGAAGCCATCCTGCGGTGTTTCGTCCAGCTCAAAAGAAAGCGAGTTGAAGAAAGGAGCTCAGGGGCACTGTAATTCACAAACCTGCAGAGTTATAAATGACAGCTATCATCCAAAAATAGACTGAAGTAAGGCTGCCAAGAGGACTTGAAAGCGGGGCAGAATTGCAGGAAACCGATTTCAGGAGGTAGACTGGAATTGCATTGAAAGCATAGGAAAAGAGGCAGAACGTCCACAATGATGCACTTGGCCAAAAAGGGCGTATGCGTTTTTTCCTGAATATATTCAGGAAAAAACGCATACGCCCTTTTTGGCCAACCAAGCAAGCTTGCAAAGGAAATCTGCACTACAATGAAGTCTCACTGGCCCCCGGTCGAAAGGGCCATCTGAAAAAAATGTAAAATCCGGAAAGGCAGGACAGGCCATGGAGAACTGGGAGCCTTTTTATGCTGATGTGCGGGATGTAAATTGCCAACAGACACTCGGGAGAAGTGTATGGTGTTTCCTGAAACATCTAAAAAACAAAGCAACAGAGCCTAGGGCACTTCCACTTATGGTCCTATAGCTTAGGGAATTTAAAATCAAAAAGACACAGCCACCCCAAAGTTTGGGACGCCTCTGTTTACAAGAACCTCGTTTACAGTACAAGTTCAACATCGCAGAAAGTGAAAAATGGATAAAGAAGTTGTGGTATTTACTTACAAAGCAATATCACTCAGCAATGAAATCTGTGTCATCAGGCCCTTAGCAGCACAATGAGTGGATTCAGGTATGATGATTCTAACTGAAATAAGTCACACAGAAAAAGAAACATCATAAGATATCAGTAATACACGGAATGTAAACTTGGCTACACAGGAACTGAATTACAGAACAGAACAGGGTCTCATATTTAGAAAACCAACTTATGCTTGCTTAAGGGGAAAGGTGAGTTGGGGTGCTGAATAAAACCAGAGATTGAATTGAGCACAGATAAATTTCCTTAAGTCAAATATGGAATAGACAAGAGCTACTCCTTGCTCAACGAAATGGATTCAACACCGCATATTAAACGCCTAAGAATGTACCTGACTAGTAAGTATCTTAAAACCTATGGATTGCTATGTCTCCAAAAGAGAATCAAGCATGTGTACAGGGGCATAAACGCAGCAGTGATAGGATTGCAGAGGTTCGGTGAGCAAATGAAGACCCTTTGAAGTCATATTGCATGGTACCCTTTACACGGGTCTCAACTCTCCAGGTTTAAGGTATTCTTCCTTCAGCTAAAAATGCATGTGGAACCCAAGTATGATCAACCATGTGAACGGGAGACGTGTTCAAATATGTCTCAGTTTACCTCCCCTGGTACTCGGGTGCAACATTCCAGACGCTTTACTAACACTCTCCAGACTTGGAGAGTCAGTCCCTTTAACCTCCTGTTTGGCCCAGTTTGCAATTTCTGCGGAAGATGAACAGGAATAGCGAGAACCAATGAGAGGCTAGCTGGAGGTGTCTGGACGGGCAAATTTAACTCTCATTTCCCACCAGGAAGAGGAATTAACCAAAGGCTCAGCGTGCCGTACCGGAACCAGATTAGGGCCTGAAGCCATCCTGCGGTGTTGCGGCCAGCTCAAAATAAAGCGAGTTGAAGAAAGGAGCTCAGGGGCACTGTAATTCACAAACCTGCAGAGTTATAAATGACAGCTATCGTCCAAAAATAGACTGAAGTAAGGCTGCCAAGAGGACTTGAAAGCGGGGCAGAATTGCAGGAAACCGATTTCAGGAGGTACACTGGAATTGCATTGAAAGCATAGGAAAAGAGGCAGAACGTCCACAATGATGCACTTGGCCAAAAAGGGCGTATGCGTTTTTTCCTGAATATATTCAGGAAAAAACACATACGCCCTTTTTGGCCAACCAAGCAAGCTTGCAAAGGAAATCTGCACTACAATGAAGTCTCACTGCCCCCCGGTCGAAAGGGCCATCTGAAAAAAATGTAAAATCCGGAAAGGCAGGACAGGCCATGGAGAACTGGGAGCCTTTTTATGCTGATGTGCGGGATGTAAATTGCCAACAGACACTCGGGAGAAGTGTATGGTGTTTCCTGAAACATCTAAAAAACAAAGCAACAGAGCCTAGGGCACTTCCACTTATGGTCCTATAGCTTAGGGAATTTAAAATCAAAAAGACACAGCCACCCCAAAGTTTGGGACGCCTCTGTTTACAAGAACCTCGTTTACAGTACAAGTTCAACATCGCAGAAAGTGAAAAATGGATAAAGAAGTTGTGGTATTTACTTACAAAGCAATATCACTCAGCAATGAAATCTGTGTCATCAGGCCCTTAGCAGCACAATGAGTGGATTCAGGTATGATGATTCTAACTGAAATAAGTCACACAGAAAAAGAAACATCATAAGATATCAGTAATACACGGAATGTAAACTTGGCTACACAGGAACTGAATTACAGAACAGAACAGGGTCTCATATTTAGAAAACCAACTTATGCTTGCTTAAGGGGAAAGGTGAGTTGGGGTGCTGAATAAAACCAGAGATTGAATTGAGCACAGATAAATTTCCTTAAGTCAAATATGGAATAGACAAGAGCTACTCCTTGCTCAACGAAATGGATTCAACACCGCATATTAAACGCCTAAGAATGTACCTGACTAGTAAGTATCTTAAAACCTATGGATTGCTATGTCTCCAAAAGAGAATCAAGCATGTGTACAGGGGCATAAACGCAGCAGTGATAGGATTGCAGAGGTTCGGTGAGCAAATGAAGACCCTTTGAAGTCATATTGCATGGTACCCTTTACACGGGTCTCAACTCTCCAGGTTTAAGGTATTCTTCCTTCAGCTAAAAATGCATGTGGAACCCAAGTATGATCAACCATGTGAACGGGAGACGTGTTCAAATATGTCTCAGTTTACCTCCCCTGGTACTCGGGTGCAACATTCCAGACGCTTTACTAACACTCTCCAGACTTGGAGAGTCAGTCCCTTTAACCTCCTGTTTGGCCCAGTTTGCAATTTCTGCGGAAGATGAACAGGAATAGCGAGAACCAATGAGAGGCTAGCTGGAGGTGTCTGGACGGGCAAATTTAACTCTCATTTCCCACCAGGAAGAGGAATTAACCAAAGGCTCAGCGTGCCGTACCGGAACCAGATTAGGGCCTGAAGCCATCCTGCGGTGTTGCGGCCAGCTCAAAATAAAGCGAGTTGAAGAAAGGAGCTCAGGGGCACTGTAATTCACAAACCTGCAGAGTTATAAATGACAGCTATCGTCCAAAAATAGACTGAAGTAAGGCTGCCAAGAGGACTTGAAAGCGGGGCAGAATTGCAGGAAACCGATTTCAGGAGGTACACTGGAATTGCATTGAAAGCATAGGAAAAGAGGCAGAACGTCCACAATGATGCACTTGGCCAAAAAGGGCGTATGCGTTTTTTCCTGAATATATTCAGGAAAAAACACATACGCCCTTTTTGGCCAACCAAGCAAGCTTGCAAAGGAAATCTGCACTACAATGAAGTCTCACTTCCCCCCGGTCAAAAGGGCCATCTGAAAAAAGTGTAAAATCCAGAAAGGCAGGACAGGCCATGGAGAACTGGGAGCCTTGTTATGCTGAAGGGCGGGATGTAAATTGCCAACAACCACTCGGGAGAAGTGTATGGTGTTTCCTGAAACATCTAAAAAACAAAGCAACAGAGCCTAGGGCACTTCCACTTATGGTCCTATAGATTAGGGAATTTAAAATCAAAAAGACACAGCCACCCCAAAGTTTGGGACGCCTCTGTTTACAAGAACCTCGTTTACAGTACAAGTTCAACATTGCAGAAAGTGAAAAATGGATAAAGAAGTTGTGGTATTTACTTACAAAGCAATATCACTCAGCAATGAAATCTATGTCATCAGGCCCTTAGCATCACAATGAGTGGGTTCAGATATGATGATTCTAACTGAAATAAGTCACACAGAAAAAGAAACATCATAAGATATCAGTAATACACGGAATGTACACTTGGCTACACAGGAACTGAATTACAGAACAGAACAGCGTCTCAAATTTAGAAAACCAACTTATGCTTGCTTAAGGGGAAAGGTGAGTTGGGGTGCTGCATAAAACCAGAGATTGAAATGAGCACAGATAAAGTTCCTTAAGTCAAATATGGAATAGACAAGAGCTACTCCTTGCTCAACGAAATGGACTCAACACCGCATATTAAACGCCTAAGAATGTACCTGACTAGTAAGTATCGTAAAACCTATGGATTGCTATGTCTCCAAAAGAGAATCAAGCATGTGTACAGGGGCATAAACGCAGCAGTGATAGGATTGGAGAGGTTCGGTGAGCAAATGAAGACCCTTTGAAGTCATATTGCATGGTACCCATTCCACGGGTCTCAACTCTCCAGGTTTAAGGTATTCTTCCTTCAGCTAAAAATGCATGTGGAACCCAAGTATGATCAACCATGTGAACGGGAGACGTGTTCAAATATGTCTCAGTTTTCGTACCCTGGTATTCGGGTGCAACATTCCAGACGCTTTACTAACACTCTCCCCACTTGGAGAGTCAGCGCCTTTAACCTCCTGTTTGGCCCAGTTTGCAATTTCTGCGGAAGATGAACAGGAATAGTGAGAACCAATGAGAGGCTAGCTGGAGGTGTCTGGACGGGCAAATTTAACTCTCATTTCCCACCAGGAAGAGTAAATAACCAAAGGCTCAGCGTGCCGTGCCGGAACCAGATTTGGGCTTGAAGCCATCCTGCGGTGTTGCGGCCAGCTCAAAAGAAAGCGAGTTGAAGAAAGGAGCTCAGGGGCACTGTAATTCACAAACCTGCAGAGTTATAAATGACAGCTATCGTCCAAAAATAGACTGAAGTAAGGCTGCCAAGAGGACTTGAAAGCGGGGCAGAATTGCAGGAAACCGATTTCAGGAGGTAGACTGGAATTGCATTGAAAGCATAGGAAAAGAGGCAGAACGTCCACAATGATGCACTTGGCCAAAAAGGGCGTATGCGTTTTTTCCTGAATATATTCAGGAAAAAACGCATACGCCCTTTTTGGCCAACCAAGCAAGCTTGCAAAGGAAATCTGCACTACAATGAAGTCTCACTTCCCCCCGGTCAAAAGGGCCATCTGAAAAAAGTGTAAAATCCAGAAAGGCAGGACAGGCCATGGAGAACTGGGAGCCTTGTTATGCTGATGGGCGGGATGTAAATTGCCAACAGACACTCGGGAGAAGTGTATGGTGTTTCCTGAAACATCTAAAAAACAAAGCAACAGAGCCTAGGGCACTTCCACTTATGGTCATATAGCTTAGGGAAATTAAAATCAAAAAGACACAGCCACCAGAAAGTTTGGGACGCCTCTGTTTACAAGAACCTCGTTTACAGTACAAGTTCAACATCGCAGAAAGTGAAAAATGGATAAAGAAGTTGTGGTATTTACTTACAAAGCAATATCACTCAGCAATGAAATCTATGTCATCAGGCCCTTAGCATCACAATGAGTGGATTCAGGTATGATGATTCTAACTGAAATAAGTCACACAGAAAAAGAAACATCATAAGATATCAGTAATACACGGAATGTAAACTTGGCTACACAGGAACTGAATTACAGAGCAGAACAGGGTCTCAAATTTAGAAAACCAACTTATGCTTGCTTAAGGGTAAAGGTGAGTTGGGGTGCTGCATAAAACCAGAGATTGAAATGAGCACAAATAAAGTTCCTTAAGTCAAATATGGAATAGACAAGAGCTACTCCTTGCTCAACGAAATGGACTCAACACCGCATATTAAACGCCTAAGAATGTACCTGACTAGTAAGTATCGTAAAACCTATGGATTGCTATGTCTCCAAAAGAGAATCAAGCATGTGTACAGGGGCATAAACGCAGCAGTGATAGGATTGGAGAGGTTCGGTGAGCAAATGAAGACCCTTTGAAGTCATATTGCATGGTACCCATTCCACGGGTTTCAACTACCCAGGTTTAAGGTATTCTTCCTTCAGCTAAAACATGCATGTGGAACCCAAGTATGATCAACCATGTGATCGGGAGACGTGTTCAAATATGTCTCAGTTTTCCTCCCCTGGTACTCGGGTGCAACATTCCAAACGCTTTACTAACACTCTCCAGACTTGGAGAGTCAGTCCCTTTAACCTCCTGTTTGGCCCAGTTTGCAATTTCTGCGGAAGATGAACACGAATAGCGAGAACCAATGAGAGGCTAGCTGGAGGTGTCTGGACGGGCAAATTTAACTCTCATTTCCCACCAGGAAGAGGAAATAACCAAAGGCTCAGCGTGCCGTGCCGGAACCAGATTAGGGCCTGAAGCCATCCTGCGGTGTTTCGGCCAGCTCACAAGAAAGCGAGTTGAAGAAAGGAGCTCAAGGGCACTGTAATTCACAAACCTGCAGAGTTATAAATGACAGCTATCGTCCAAAAATATTCTGAAGTAAGGCTGCCAAGAGGACTTGAAAGCGGGGCAGAATTGCAGGAAACCGATTTCAGGAGGTAGACTGGAATTGCATTGAAAGCATAGGAAAAGAGGCAGAACGTCCACAATGATGCACTTGGCCAAAAAGGGCGTATGCGTTTTTTCCTGAATATATTCAGGAAAAAACGCATACGCCCTTTTTGGCCAACCAAGCAAGCTTGCAAAGGAAATCTGCACTACAATGAAGTCTCACTTCCTCCCGGTCAAAAGGGCCATCTGAAAAAAGTGTAAAATCCAGAAAGGCAGGACAGGCCATGGAGAACTGGGAGCCTTGTTATGCTGAAGGGCGGGATGTAAATTGCCAACAACCACTCAGGAGAAGTGTATGGTGTTTCCTGAAACATCTAAAAAACAAAGCAACAGAGCCTAGGGCACTTCCACTTATGGTCCTATAGCTTAGGGAATTTGAAATCAAAAAGACACAGCCACCCCAAAGTTTGGAACGGCTCTGTTTACAAGAACCTCGTTTACAGTACAAGTTCAACATCGCAGAAAGTGAAAAATGGATAAAGAAGTTGTGGTATTTACTTACAAAGCAATATCACTCAGCAATGAAATCTGTGTCATCAGGCCCTTAGCAGCACAATGAGTGGATTCAGGTATGATGATTCTAACTGAAATAAGTCACACAGAAAAAGAAACATCATAAGATATCAGTAATACACGGAATGTAAACTTGGCTACACAGGAACTGAATTACAGAACAGAACAGGGTCTCAAATTTAGAAAACCAACTTATTCTTGCTTAAGGGTAAAGGTGAGTTGGGGTGCTGCATAAAACCAGAGATTGAAATGAGCACAGATAAATTTCCTTAAGCCATATATGGAATAGACAAGAGCTACTCCTTGCTCAACGAAATGGACTCAACACCGCATATTAAACGCCTAAGAATGTACCTGACTAGTAAGTATCTTAAAACCTATGGATTGCTATGTCTCCGAAAGAGAATCAAGCATGTGTACAGGGGCATAAACGCAGCAGTGATAGGATTGGAGAGGTTCGGTGAGCAAATGAAGACCCTTTGAAGTCATATTGCATGGTACCCATTCCACGGGTTTCAACTACCCAGGTTTAAGGTATTCTTCCTTCAGCTAAAACATGCATGTGGAACCCAGAGTATGATCAACCATGTGATCGGGAGACGTGTTCAAATATGTCTCAGTTTTCGTACCCTGGTACTCGGGTGCAACATTCCAGAAGCTTTACTAACACTCTCCCGACTTGGAGAGTCAGTCCCTTTAACCTCCTGTTTGGCCCAGTTTGCAATTTCTGCGGAAGATGAACAGGAATAGCGAGAACCAATTAGAGGCTAGCTGGAGGTGTCTGGACGGGCAAATTTAACTCTCATTTCCCACCAGGAAGAGGAATTAACCAAAGGCTCAGCGTGCCGTACCGGAACCAGATTAGGGCCTGAAGCCATCCTGCGGTGTTGCGGCCAGCTCAAAATAAAGCGAGTTGAAGAAAGGAGCTCAGGGGCACTGTAATTCACAAACCTGCAGAGTTATAAATGACAGCTACCGTCCAAAAATAGACTGAAGTAAGGCTGCCAAGAGGACTTGAAAGCGGGGCAGAATTGCAGGAAACCGATTTCAGGAGGTAGACTGGAATTGCATTCAAAGCATAGGAAAAGAGGTAGAACGTCCACAATGATGCACTTGGCCGAAATAGGCGTATGCGTTTTTTCCTGAATATATTCAGGAAAAAACGCATACGCCCTTTTTGGCCAACCAAGCAAGCTTGCAAAGGAAATCTGCACTACAATGAAGTCTCACTTCCCCCCGGTCAAAAGGGCCATCTGAAAAAAGTGTAAAATCCAGAAAGGCAGGACAGGCCATGGAGAACTGGGAGCCTTTTTATGCTGATGGGCGGGATGTAAATTGGCAACAGACACTCAGGAGAAGTGTATGGTGTTTCCTGAAACATCTAAAAAACAAAGCAACAGAGCATAGGGCACTGCCACTTATGGTCCTATAGCTTAGGGAAATTAAAATAAAAAAGACAGAGCCACCCCAAAGTTTGGGACGCCTCTGTTTACAAGAACCTCGTTTACAGTACAAGTTCAACATCGCAGAAAGTGAAAAATGGATAAAGAAGTTGTGGTATTTACTTACAAAGCAATATCACTCAGCAATGAAATCTGTGTCATCAGGCCCTTAGCAGCACAATGAGTGGATTCAGGTATGATGATTCTAACTGAAATAAGTCACACAGAAAAAGAAACATCATAAGATATCAGTAATACACGCAACGGAAACTTGGCTACACAGGAACTGAATTACAGAACAGAACAGGGTCTCAAATTTAGAAAACCAACTTATTCTTGCTTAAGGGTAAAGGTGAGTTGGGGTGCTGCATAAAACCAGAGATTGAAATGAGCACAGATAAATTTCCTTAAGCCAAATATGGAATAGACAAGAGCTACTCCTTGCTCAACGAAATGGACTCAACACCGCATATTAAACGCCTAAGAATGTACCTGACTAGTAAGTATCTTAAAACCTATGGATTGCTATGTCTCCGAAAGAGAATCAAGCATGTGTACAGGGGCATAAACGCAGCAGTGATAGGATTGGAGAGGTTCGGTGAGCAAATGAAGACCCTTTGAAGTCATATTGCATGGTACCCATTCCACGGGTTTCAACTACCCAGGTTTAAGGTATTCTTCCTTCAGCTAAAACATGCATGTGGAACCCAGAGTATGATCAACCATGTGATCGGGAGACGTGTTCAAATATGTCTCAGTTTTCGTACCCTGGTACTCGGGTGCAACATTCCAGAAGCTTTACTAACACTCTCCCGACTTGGAGAGTCAGTCCCTTTAACCTCCTGTTTGGCCCAGTTTGCAATTTCTGCGGAAGATGAACAGGAATAGCGAGAACCAATTAGAGGCTAGCTGGAGGTGTCTGGACGGGCAAATTTAACTCTCATTTCCCACCAGGAAGAGGAATTAACCAAAGGCTCAGCGTGCCGTACCGGAACCAGATTAGGGCCTGAAGCCATCCTGCGGTGTTGCGGCCAGCTCAAAATAAAACGAGTTGAAGAAAGGAGCTCAGGGGCACTGTAATTCACAAACCTGCAGAGTTATAAATGACAGCTACCGTCCAAAAATAGACTGAAGTAAGGCTGCCAAGAGGACTTGAAAGCGGGGCAGAATTGCAGGAAACCGATTTCAGGAGGTAGACTGGAATTGCATTCAAAGCATAGGAAAAGAGGTAGAACGTCCACAATGATGCACTTGGCCGAAATAGGCGTATGCGTTTTTTCCTGAATATATTCAGGAAAAAACGCATACGCCCTTTTTGGCCAACCAAGCAAGCTTGCAAAGGAAATCTGCACTACAATGAAGTCTCACTTCCCCCCGGTCAAAAGGGCCATCTGAAAAAAGTGTAAAATCCAGAAAGGCAGGACAGGCCATGGAGAACTGGGAGCCTTTTTATGCTGATGGGCGGGATGTAAATTGGCAACAGACACTCAGGAGAAGTGTATGGTGTTTCCTGAAACATCTAAAAAACAAAGCAACAGAGCATAGGGCACTGCCACTTATGGTCCTATAGCTTAGGGAAATTAAAATAAAAAAGACACAGCCACCCCAAAGTTTGGGACGCCTCTGTTTACAAGAACCTCGTTTACAGTACAAGTTCAACATCGCAGAAAGTGAAAAATGGATAAAGAAGTTGTGGTATTTACTTACAAAGCAATATCACTCAGCAATGAAATCTGTGTCATCAGGCCCTTAGCAGCACAATGAGTGGATTCAGGTATGTTGATTCTAACTGAAATAAGTCACACAGAAAAAGAAACATCATAAGATATCAGTAATACACGGAACGGAAACTTGGCTACACAGGAACTGAATTACAGAACAGAACAGGGTCTCAAATTTAGAAAACCAACTTATGCTTGCTTAAGGGTAAAGGTGAGTTGGGGTGCTGCATAAAACCAGAGATTGAAATGAGCACAGATAAAGTTCCTTAAGCCAGATATGGAATAGACAAGAGCTACTCCTTGCTCAACGAAATGGACTCAACACCGCATATTAAACGCCTAAGAATGTACCTGACTAGTAAGTATCTTAAAACCTATGGATTGCTATGTCTCCGAAAGAGAATCAAGCATGTGTACAGGGGCATAAACGCAGCAGTGATAGGATTGCAGAGGTTCGGTGAGCAAATGAAGACCCTTTGAAGTCATATTGCATGGTACCCTTTACACGGGTGTCAACTCTCCAGGTTTAAGGTATTCTTCCTTCAGCTAAAACATGCATGTGGAACCCAAGTATGATCAACCATGTGAACGGGAGACGTGTTCAAATATGTCTCAGTTTACCTCCCCTGGTACTCGGGTGCAACATTCCAGACGCTTTACTAACACTCTCCAGACTTGGAGAGTCAGTCCCTTTAACCTCCTGTTTGGCCCAGTTTGCAATTTCTGCGGAAGATGAACAGGAATAGCGAGAACCAATGAGAGACTAGCTGGAGGTGTCTGGACGGGCAAATTTAACTCTCATTTCCCACCAGGAAGAGGAATTAACCAAAGGCTCAGCGTGCCGTGCCGGAAACAGATTAGGGCCTGAAGCCATCCTGCGGTGTTTCGGCCAGCTCACAAGAAAGCGAGTTGAAGAAAGGAGCTCAAGGGCACTGTAATTCACAAACCTGCAGAGTTATAAATGACAGCTATCGTCCAAAAATATTCTGAAGTAAGGCTGCCAAGAGGACTTGAAAGCGGGGCAGAATTGCAGGAAACCGATTTCAGGAGGTAGACTGGAATTGCATTGAAAGCATAGGAAAAGAGGCAGAACGTCCACAATGATGCACTTGGCCAAAAAGGGCGTATGCGTTTTTTCCTGAATATATTCAGGAAAAAACGCATACGCCCTTTTTGGCCAACCAAGCAAGCTTGCAAAGGAAATCTGCACTAAAATGAAGTCTCACTTCCCCCCGGTCAAAAGGGCCATCTGAAAAAAGTGTAAAATCCAGAAAGGCAGGACAGGCCATGGAGAACTGGGAGCCTTGTTATGCTGATGGGCGGGATGTAAATTGCCAACAGACACTCGGGAGAAGTGTATGGTGTTTCCTGAAACATCTAAAAAACAAAGCAACAGAGCCTAGGGCACTGCCACTTATGGTCCTATAGCTTAGGGAAATTAAAATCAAAAAGACACAGCCACCCCAAAGTTTTGAACGGCTCTGTTTACAAGAACCTCGTTTACAGTACAAGTTCAACATCGCAGAAAGTGAAAAATGGATAAAGAAGTTGTGGTATTTACTTACAAAGCAATATCACTCAGCAATGAAATCTGTGTCATCAGGCCCTTAGCAGCACAATGAGTGGATTCAGGTATGATGATTCTAACTGAAATAAGTGACACAGAAAAAGAAACATCATAAGATATCAGTAATACACGGAATGTAAACTTGGCTACACAGGAACTGAATTACAGAACAGAACAGGGTCTCAAATTTAGAAAACCAACTTATGCTTGCTTAAGGGGAAAGGTGAGTTGGGGTGCTGCATAAAACCAGAGATTGAAATGAGCACAGATAAAGTTCCTTAAGCCAAATATGGAATAGACAAGAGCTACTCCTTGCTCAACGAAATGGACTCAACACCGCATATTAAACGCCTAAGAATGTACCTGACTAGTAAATATCTTAAAACCTATAGATTGCTATGTCTCCGAAAGAGAATCAAGCATGTGTACAGGGGCATAAGCGCAGCAGTGATAGGATTGGAGAGGTTCGGTGAGCAAATGAAGACCCTTTGAAGTCATATTGCATGGTACCCATTCCACGGGTTTCAACTACCCAGGTTTTAGGTATTCTTCCTTCAGCTAAAACATGCATGTGGAACCCAGAGTATGATCAACCATGTGATCGGGAGACGTGTTCAAATATGTCTCAGTTTTCGTACTTTGGTACTCGGGTGCAACATTCCAGACGCTTTACTAACCCTCTCCCGACTTGGAGAGTCAGTCCCTTTAACCTCCTGTTTGGCCCAGTTTGCAGTTTCTGCGGAAGATGAACAGGAATAGCGAAAACCAATGAGAGGCTAGCTGGAGGTGTCTGGACGGGCAAATTTAACTCTCATTTCCCACCAGGAAGAGGAAATAACCAAAGGCTCAGCGTGCCGTGCCGGAACCAGATTAGGGCCTGAAGCCATCCTGCGGTGTTGCGGCCAGGTCACAAGAAACAAGTTGAAGAAAGGAGCTCAGGGGCACTGTAATTCACAAACCTGCAGAGTTATAAATGACAGCTATCGTCCAAAAATAGACTGAAGTAAGGCTGCCAAGAGGACTTGAAAGTGGGGCAGAATTGCAGGAAACCGATTTCAGGAGGTAGACTGGAATTGCATTGAAAGCATAGGAAAAGAGGCAGAACGTCCACAATGATGCACTTGGCCAAAAAGGGCGTATGCGTTTTTTCCTGAATATATTCAGGAAAAAACGCATACGCCCTTTTTGGCCAACCAAGCAAGCTTGCAAATGAAATCTGCACTACAATGAAGTCTCACTTCCCCCCGGTTAAAAGGGCCATCTGAAAAAAGTTTAAAATCCAGAAAGGCAGGACAGGCCATGGAGAACTGGGAGCCTTGTTATGCTGAAGGGCGGGATGTAAATTGCCAACAACCACTCAGGAGAAGTGTATGGTGTTTCCTGAAACATCTAAAAAACAAAGCAACAGAGCCTAGGGCACTTCCACTTATGGTCCTATAGCTTAGGGAATTTGAAATCAAAAAGACACAGCCACCCCAAAGTTTGGAACGGCTCTGTTTACAAGAACCTCGTTTACAGTACAAGTTCAACATTGCAGAAAGTGAAAAATGGAGAAAGAAGTTGTGGTATTTACTTACAAAGCAATATCACTCAGCAATGAAATCTGTGTCATCAGGCCCTTAGCAGCACAATGAGTGGATTCAGGTATGATGATTCTAACTGAAATAAGTCACACAGAAAAAGAAACATCATAAGATATCAGTAATACACGGAATGGAAACTTGGCTACACAGGAACTGAATTACAGAACAGAACAGGGTCTCAAATTTAGAAAACCAACTTATGCTTGCTTAAGGGTAAAGGTGAGTTGGAGTGCTGCATAAAACCAGAGATTGAAATGAGCACAGATAAAGTTCCTTAAGCCAGATATGGAATAGACAAGAGCTACTCCTTGCTCAACGAAATGGACTCAACACCGCATATTAAACGCCTAAGAATGTACCTGACTAGTAAGTATCTTAAAACCTATGGATTGCTATGTCTCCGAAAGAGAATCAAGCATGTGTACAGGGGCATAAACGCAGCAGTGATAGGATTGGAGAGGTTCGGTGAGCAAATGAAGACCCTTTGAAGTCATATTGCATGGTATCCATTCCACGGGTTTCAACTACCAAGGTTTTAGGTATTCTTCCTTCAGCTAAAACATGCATGTGGAACCCAGAGTATGATCAACCATGTGATCGGGAGACGTGTTCAAATATGTCTCAGTTTTCGTACTTTGGTACTCGGGTGCAACATTCCAGACGCTTTACTAACCCTCTCCCGACTTGGAGAGTCAGTCCCTTTAACCTCCTGTTTGGCCCAGTTTGCAGTTTCTGCGGAAGATGAACAGGAATAGCGAAAACCAATGAGAGGCTAGCTGGAGGTGTCTGGACGGGCAAATTTAACTCTCAATTCCCACCAGGAAGAGGAAATAACCAAAGGCTCAGCGTGCCGTTCCGGAACCAGATTAGGGCCTGAAGCCATCCTGCGGTGTTGCGGCCAGGTCACAAGAAACAAGTTGAAGAAAGGAGCTCAGGGGCACTGTAATTCACAAACCTGCAGAGTTATAAATGACAGCTATCGTCCAAAAATAGACTGAAGTAAGGCTGCCAAGAGGACTTGAAAGTGGGGCAGAATTGCAGGAAACCGATTTCAGGAGGTAGACTGGAATTGCATTGAAAGCATAGGAAAAGAGGCAGAACGTCCACAATGATGCACTTGGCCAAAAAGGGCGTATGCGTTTTTTCCTGAATATATTCAGGAAAAAACGCATACGCCCTTTTTGGCCAACCAAGCAAGCTTGCAAAGGAAATCTGCACTACAATGAAGTCTCACTTCCCCCCGGTTAAAAGGGCCATCTGAAAAAAGTGTAAAATCCAGAAAGGCAGGACAGGCCATGGAGAACTGGGAGCCTTGTTATGCTGATGGGCGGGATGTAAATTGCAAACAGACACTCCAGAGAAGTGTATGGTGTTTCCTGAAACATCTAAAAAACAAAGCAACAGAGGCTAGGGCACTGTCACTTATGGTCCTATAGCTTAGGGAAATTAAAATAAAAAAGACAGAGCCACCCCAAAGTTTGGGACGCCTCTGTTTACAAGAACCTCGTTTACAGTACAAGTTCAACATCGCAGAAAGTAAAAAATGGATAAAGAAGTTGTGGTATTTACTTACAAAGCAATATCACTCAGCAATGAAATCTGTGTCATCAGGCCCTTAGCAGCACAATGAGTGGATTCAGGTATGTTGATTCTAACTGAAATAAGTCACACAGAAAAAGAAACATCATAAGATATCAGTAATACACGGAATGGAAACTTGGCTACACAGGAACTGAATTACAGAACAGAACAGGGTCTCAAATTTAGAAAACCAACTTATGCTTGCTTAAGGGGAAAGGTGAGTTGGGGTGCTGCATAAAACCAGAGATTGAAATGAGCACAGATAAAGTTCCTTAAGCCAGATATGGAATAGACAAGAGCTACTCCTTGCTCAACGAAATGGACTCAACACCGCATATTAAACGCCTAAGAATGTACCTGACTAGTAAGTATCTTAAAACCTATGGATTGCTATGTCTCCGAAAGAGAATCAAGCATGTGTACAGGGGCATAAACGCAGCAGTGATAGGATTGGAGAGGTTCGGTGAGCAAATGAAGACCCTTTGAAGTCATATTGCATGGTACCCATTCCACGGGTCTCAACTCTCCAGGTTTAAGGTATTCTTCCTTCAGCTAAAACATGCATGTGGAACCCAGAGTATGATAAACCGTGTGAACGGGAGACGTGTTCAAATATGTCTCAGTTTTCCTCCCCTGGTACTCGGGTGCAACATTCCAGACGCTTTACTAACACTCTCCACACTTGGAGAGTCAGCGCCTTTAACCTCCTGTTTGGCCCAGTTTGCAATTTCTGCGGAAGATGAACAGGAATAGCGAGAACCAATGAGAGGCTAGCTGGAGGTGTCTGGACGGGCAAATTTAACTCTCATTTCCCACCAGGAAGAGGAATTAACCAAAGGCTCAGCGTGCCGTGCCGGAACCAGATTAGGGCCTGAAGCCATCCTGCGGTGTTGCGGCCAGCTCAAAAGAAAGCGAGTTGAAGAAAGGAGCTCAGGGGCACTGTAATTCACAAACCTGCAGAGTTATAAATGACAGCTATCGTCCAAAAATAGACTGAAGTAAGGCTGCCAAGAGGACTTGAAAGCGGGGCAGAATTGCAAGAAACCGATTTCAGGAGGTAGACTGGAATTGCATTGAAAGCATAGGAAAAGAGGCAGAACGTCCATAATGATGCACTTGGCCAAAAAGGGCGTATGCGTTTTTTCCTGAATATATTCAGGAAAAAACGCATACGCACTTTTTGGCCAACCAAGCAAGCTTGCAAAGGAAATCTGCACTAAAATGAAGTCTCACTTCCCCCCGGTCAAAAGGGCCATCTGAAAAAAGTGTAAAATCCAGAAAGGCAGGACAGGCCATGGAGAACTGGGAGCCTTGTTATGCTGATGGGCGGGATGTAAATTGCCAACAGACACTCAGGAGAAGTGTATGGTGTTTCCTGAAACATCTAAAAAACAAAGCAACAGAGGCTAGGGCACTGCCACTTATGGTCCTATAGCTTAGGGAAATTAAAATAAAAAAGACAGAGCCACCCCAAAGTTTGGGACGCCTCTGTTTACAAGAACCTCGTTTACAGTACAAGTTCAACATCGCAGAAAGTAAAAAATGGATAAAGAAGTTGTGGTATTTACTTACAAAGCAATATCACTCAGCAATGAAATCTGTGTCATCAGGCCCTTAGCAGCACAATGAGTGGATTCAGGTATGTTGATTCTAACTGAAATAAGTCACACAGAAAAAGAAACATCATAAGATATCAGTAATACACGGAATGGAAACTTGGCTACACAGGAACTGAATTACAGAACAGAACAGGGTCTCAAATTTAGAAAACCAACTTATGCTTGCTTAAGGGGAAAGGTGAGTTGGGGTGCTGCATAAAACCAGAGATTGAAATGAGCACAGATAAAGTTCCTTAAGCCAGATATGGAATAGACAAGAGCTACTCCTTGCTCAACGAAATGGACTCAACACCGCATATTAAACGCCTAAGAATGTACCTGACTAGTAAGTATCTTAAAACCTATGGATTGCTATGTCTCCGAAAGAGAATCAAGCATGTGTACAGGGGCATAAACGCAGCAGTGATAGGATTGGAGAGGTTCGGTGAGCAAATGAAGACCCTTTGAAGTCATATTGCATGGTACCCATTCCACGGGTCTCAACTCTCCAGGTTTAAGGTATTCTTCCTTCAGCTAAAACATGCATGTGGAACCCAGAGTATGATAAACCGTGTGAACGGGAGACGTGTTCAAATATGTCTCAGTTTTCCTCCCCTGGTACTCGGGTGCAACATTCCAGACGCTTTACTAACACTCTCCACACTTGGAGAGTCAGCGCCTTTAACCTCCTGTTTGGCCCAGTTTGCAATTTCTGCGGAAGATGAACAGGAATAGCGAGAACCAATGAGAGGCTAGCTGGAGGTGTCTGGACGGGCAAATTTAACTCTCATTTCCCACCAGGAAGAGGAATTAACCAAAGGCTCAGCGTGCCGTGCCGGAACCAGATTAGGGCCTGAAGCCATCCTGCGGTGTTGCGGCCAGCTCAAAAGAAAGCGAGTTGAAGAAAGGAGCTCAGGGGCACTGTAATTCACAAACCTGCAGAGTTATAAATGACAGCTATCGTCCAAAAATAGACTGAAGTAAGGCTGCCAAGAGGACTTGAAAGCGGGGCAGAATTGCAAGAAACCGATTTCAGGAGGTAGACTGGAATTGCATTGAAAGCATAGGAAAAGAGGCAGAACGTCCATAATGATGCACTTGGCCAAAAAGGGCGTATGCGTTTTTTCCTGAATATATTCAGGAAAAAACGCATACGCACTTTTTGGCCAACCAAGCAAGCTTGCAAAGGAAATCTGCACTAAAATGAAGTCTCACTTCCCCCCGGTCAAAAGGGCCATCTGAAAAAAGTGTAAAATCCAGAAAGGCAGGACAGGCCATGGAGAACTGGGAGCCTTGTTATGCTGATGGGCGGGATGTAAATTGCCAACAGACACTCAGGAGAAGTGTATGGTGTTTCCTGAAACATCTAAAAAACAAAGCAACAGAGGCTAGGGCACTGCCACTTATGGTCCTATAGCTTAGGGAAATTAAAATAAAAAAGACAGAGCCACCCCAAAGTTTGGGACGCCTCTGTTTACAAGAACCTCGTTTACAGTACAAGTTCAACATCGCAGAAAGTAAAAAATGGATAAAGAAGTTGTGGTATTTACTTACAAAGCAATATCACTCAGCAATGAAATCTGTGTCATCAGGCCCTTAGCAGCACAATGAGTGGATTCAGGTATGTTGATTCTAACTGAAATAAGTCACACAGAAAAAGAAACATCATAAGATATCAGTAATACACGGAATGGAAACTTGGCTACACAGGAACTGAATTACAGAACAGAACAGGGTCTCAAATTTAGAAAACCAACTTATGCTTGCTTAAGGGTAAAGGTGAGTTGGGGTGCTGCATAAAACCAGAGATTGAAATGAGCACAGATAAAGTTCCTTAAGCCAGATATGGAATAGACAAGAGCTACTCCTTGCTCAACGAAATGGACTCAACACCGCATATTAAACGCCTAAGAATGTACCTGACTAGTAAGTATCTTAAAACCTATGGATTGCTATGTCTCCGAAAGAGAATCAAGCATGTGTACAGGGGCATAAACGCAGCAGTGATAGGATTGGAGAGGTTCGGTGAGCAAATGAAGACCCTTTGAAGTCATATTGCATGGTACCCATTCCACGGGTCTCAACTCTCCAGGTTTAAGGTATTCTTCCTTCAGCTAAAACATGCATGTGGAACCCAGAGTATGATAAACCGTGTGAACGGGAGACGTGTTCAAATATGTCTCAGTTTTCCTCCCCTGGTACTCGGGTGCAACATTCCAGACGCTTTACTAACACTCTCCACACTTGGAGAGTCAGCGCCTTTAACCTCCTGTTTGGCCCAGTTTGCAATTTCTGCGGAAGATGAACAGGAATAGCGAGAACCAATGAGAGGCTAGCTGGAGGTGTCTGGACGGGCAAATTTAACTCTCATTTCCCACCAGGAAGAGGAATTAACCAAAGGCTCAGCGTGCCGTGCCGGAACCAGATTAGGGCCTGAAGCCATCCTGCGGTGTTGCGGCCAGCTCAAAAGAAAGCGAGTTGAAGAAAGGAGCTCAGGGGCACTGTAATTCACAAACCTGCAGAGTTATAAATGACAGCTATCGTCCAAAAATAGACTGAAGTAAGGCTGCCAAGAGGACTTGAAAGCGGGGCAGAATTGCAAGAAACCGATTTCAGGAGGTAGACTGGAATTGCATTGAAAGCATAGGAAAAGAGGCAGAACGTCCATAATGATGCACTTGGCCAAAAAGGGCGTATGCGTTTTTTCCTGAATATATTCAGGAAAAAACGCATACGCACTTTTTGGCCAACCAAGCAAGCTTGCAAAGGAAATCTGCACTAAAATGAAGTCTCACTTCCCCCCGGTCAAAAGGGCCATCTGAAAAAAGTGTAAAATCCAGAAAGGCAGGACAGGCCATGGAGAACTGGGAGCCTTGTTATGCTGATGGGCGGGATGTAAATTGCCAACAGACACTCAGGAGAAGTGTATGGTGTTTCCTGAAACATCTAAAAAACAAAGCAACAGAGGCTAGGGCACTGCCACTTATGGTCCTATAGCTTAGGGAAATTAAAATAAAAAAGACAGAGCCACCCCAAAGTTTGGGACGCCTCTGTTTACAAGAACCTCGTTTACAGTACAAGTTCAACATCGCAGAAAGTAAAAAATGGATAAAGAAGTTGTGGTATTTACTTACAAAGCAATATCACTCAGCAATGAAATCTGTGTCATCAGGCCCTTAGCAGCACAATGAGTGGATTCAGGTATGTTGATTCTAACTGAAATAAGTCACACAGAAAAAGAAACATCATAAGATATCAGTAATACACGGAATGGAAACTTGGCTACACAGGAACTGAATTACAGAACAGAACAGGGTCTCAAATTTAGAAAACCAACTTATGCTTGCTTAAGGGGAAAGGTGAGTTGGGGTGCTGCATAAAACCAGAGATTGAAATGAGCACAGATAAAGTTCCTTAAGCCAGATATGGAATAGACAAGAGCTACTCCTTGCTCAACGAAATGGACTCAACACCGCATATTAAACGCCTAAGAATGTACCTGACTAGTAAGTATCTTAAAACCTATGGATTGCTATGTCTCCGAAAGAGAATCAAGCATGTGTACAGGGGCATAAACGCAGCAGTGATAGGATTGGAGAGGTTCGGTGAGCAAATGAAGACCCTTTGAAGTCATATTGCATGGTACCCATTCCACGGGTCTCAACTCTCCAGGTTTAAGGTATTCTTCCTTCAGCTAAAACATGCATGTGGAACCCAGAGTATGATAAACCGTGTGAACGGGAGACGTGTTCAAATATGTCTCAGTTTTCCTCCCCTGGTACTCGGGTGCAACATTCCAGACGCTTTACTAACACTCTCCACACTTGGAGAGTCAGCGCCTTTAACCTCCTGTTTGGCCCAGTTTGCAATTTCTGCGGAAGATGAACAGGAATAGCGAGAACCAATGAGAGGCTAGCTGGAGGTGTCTGGACGGGCAAATTTAACTCTCATTTCCCACCAGGAAGAGGAATTAACCAAAGGCTCAGCGTGCCGTGCCGGAACCAGATTAGGGCCTGAAGCCATCCTGCGGTGTTGCGGCCAGCTCAAAAGAAAGCGAGTTGAAGAAAGGAGCTCAGGGGCACTGTAATTCACAAACCTGCAGAGTTATAAATGACAGCTATCGTCCAAAAATAGACTGAAGTAAGGCTGCCAAGAGGACTTGAAAGCGGGGCAGAATTGCAAGAAACCGATTTCAGGAGGTAGACTGGAATTGCATTGAAAGCATAGGAAAAGAGGCAGAACGTCCATAATGATGCACTTGGCCAAAAAGGGCGTATGCGTTTTTTCCTGAATATATTCAGGAAAAAACGCATACGCACTTTTTGGCCAACCAAGCAAGCTTGCAAAGGAAATCTGCACTAAAATGAAGTCTCACTTCCCCCCGGTCAAAAGGGCCATCTGAAAAAAGTGTAAAATCCAGAAAGGCAGGACAGGCCATGGAGAACTGGGAGCCTTGTTATGCTGATGGGCGGGATGTAAATTGCCAACAGACACTCAGGAGAAGTGTATGGTGTTTCCTGAAACATCTAAAAAACAAAGCAACAGAGGCTAGGGCACTGCCACTTATGGTCCTATAGCTTAGGGAAATTAAAATAAAAAAGACAGAGCCACCCCAAAGTTTGGGACGCCTCTGTTTACAAGAACCTCGTTTACAGTACAAGTTCAACATCGCAGAAAGTAAAAAATGGATAAAGAAGTTGTGGTATTTACTTACAAAGCAATATCACTCAGCAATGAAATCTGTGTCATCAGGCCCTTAGCAGCACAATGAGTGGATTCAGGTATGTTGATTCTAACTGAAATAAGTCACACAGAAAAAGAAACATCATAAGATATCAGTAATACACGGAATGGAAACTTGGCTACACAGGAACTGAATTACAGAACAGAACAGGGTCTCAAATTTAGAAAACCAACTTATGCTTGCTTAAGGGTAAAGGTGAGTTGGGGTGCTGCATAAAACCAGAGATTGAAATGAGCACAGATAAAGTTCCTTAAGCCAGATATGGAATAGACAAGAGCTACTCCTTGCTCAACGAAATGGACTCAACACCGCATATTAAACGCCTAAGAATGTACCTGACTAGTAAGTATCTTAAAACCTATGGATTGCTATGTCTCCGAAAGAGAATCAAGCATGTGTACAGGGGCATAAACGCAGCAGTGATAGGATTGGAGAGGTTCGGTGAGCAAATGAAGACCCTTTGAAGTCATATTGCATGGTACCCATTCCACGGGTCTCAACTCTCCAGGTTTAAGGTACTCTTCCTTCAGCTAAAACATGCATGTGGAACCCAGAGTATGATCAACCGTGTGAACGGGAGACGTGTTCAAATATGTCTCAGTTTTCGTACCCTGGTACTCGGGTGCAACATTCCAGACGCTTTACTAACCCTCTCCCGACTTGGAGAGTCAGTCCCTTTAACCTCCTGTTTGGCCCAGTTTGCAGTTTCTGCGGAAGATGAACAGGAATAGCGAAAACCAATGAGAGGCTAGCTGGAGGTGTCTGGACGGGCAAATTTAACTCTCATTTCCCACCAGGAAGAGGAAATAACCAAAGGCTCAGCGTGCCGTGCCGGAACCAGATTAGGGCCTGAAGCCATCCTGCGGTGTTGCGGCCAGGTCACAAGAAACAAGTTGAAGAAAGGAGCTCAGGGGCACTGTAATTCACAAACCTGCAGAGTTATAAATGACAGCTATCGTCCAAAAATAGACTGAAGTAAGGCTGCCAAGAGGACTTGAAAGTGGGGCAGAATTGCAGGAAACCGATTTCAGGAGGTAGACTGGAATTGCATTGAAAGCATAGGAAAAGAGGCAGAACGTCCACAATGATGCACTTGGCCAAAAAGGGCGTATGCGTTTTTTCCTGAATATATTCAGGAAAAAACGCATACGCCCTTTTTGGCCAACCAAGCAAGCTTGCAAAGGAAATCTGCACTACAATGAAGTCTCACTTCCCCCCGGTCAAAAGGGCCATCTGAAAAAAGTGTAAAATCCAGAAAGGCAGGACAGGCCATGGAGAACTGGGAGCCTTGTTATGCTGAAGGGCGGGATGTAAATTGCCAACAACCACTCGATAGAAGTGTATGGTGTTTCCTGAAACATCTAAAAAACAAAGCAACAGAGCCTAGGGCACTTCCACTTATGGTCCTATAGCTTAGGGAATTTAAAATCAAAAAGACACAGCCACCCCAAAGTTTGGAATGGCTCTGTTTACAAGAACCTCGATTACAGTACAAGTTCAACATCACAGAAAGTGAAAAATGGATAAAAAAGTTGTGGTATTTACTTACAAAGCAATATCACTCAGCAATGAAATCTGTGTCATCAGGCCCTTAGCAGCACAATGAGTGGATTCAGGTATGATGATTCTAACTGAAATAAGTGACACAGAAAAAGAAACATCATAAGATATCAGTCATACACGGAATGTAAACTTGGCTACACAGGAACTGAATTACAGAACAGAACAGGGTCTCAAATTTAGAAAACTAACTTATGCTTGCTTAAGGGGAAAGGTGAGTTGGGGTGCTGCATCAAACCAGAGATTGAAATGAGCACAGATAAAGTTCCTTAAGCCAAATATGGAATAGACAAGAGCTACTCCTTGCTCAACGAAATGGACTCAACACCGCATATTAAACGCCTAAGAATGTACCTGACTAGTAAGTATTTTAAATCCTATGGATTGCTATGTCTCCGAAAGAGAATCAAGCATGTGTACAGGGGCATAAACGCAGCAGTGATAGGATTGGAGAGGTTCGGTGAGCAAATGAAGACCCTTTGAAGTCATATTGCATGGTACCCATTCCACGGGTTTCAACTACCCAGGTTTAAGGTATTCTTCCTTCAGCTAAAACATGCATGTGGAACCTAGAGTACGATCAACCATGTGATCGGGAGACGTGTTCAAATATGTCTCAGTTTTCGTACCCTGGTACTCGGGTGCAACATTCCAGACTCTTTACTAACACTCTCCCGACTTGGAGAGTCAGTCCCTTTAACCTCCTGTTTGGCCCAGTTTGCAATTTCTGCGGAAGATGAACAGGAATAGCAAGAACCAATGAGAGACTAGCTGGAGGTGTCTGGACGGGCAAATTTAACTCTCATTTCCCACCAGGAAGAGGAATTAACCAAAGGCTCAGCATGCCATGCCAGAACCAGATTAGGGCCTGAAGCCATTCTGCGGTGTTGCGGCCAGCTCAAAAGAAAGTGAGTTGAAGAAAGGAGCTCAGGGGCACTGTAATTCACAAACCTGCAGAGTTATAAATGACAGCTATCGTCCAAAAATAGACTGAAGTAAGGCTGCCAAGAGGACTTGAAAGCGGGGCAGAATTGCAGGAAACCGATTTCAGGAGGTAGACTGGAATTGCATTGAAAGCATAGGAAAAGAGGCAGAACGTCCACAATGATGCACTTGGCCAAAATGGGCGTATGCGTTTTTTCCTGAATATATTCAGGAAAAAACGCATACGCCCATTTTGGCCAACCAAGCAAGCTTGCAAAGGAAATCTGCACTACAATGAAGTCTCACTTCCCCCCGGTCAAAAGGGCCATCTGAAAAAAGTGTAAAATCCAGAAAGGCAGGACAGGCCATGGAGAACTGGGAGCCTTGTTATGCTGATGGGCGGGATGTAAATTGCCAACAACCACTCGGGAGAAGTGTATGGTGTTTCCCGAAACATCTAAAAAACAGAGCAACAGAACCTAGGGCACTTCCACTTATGGTCCTATAGCTTAGGGAAATTAAAATAAAAAAGACACAGCCACCCCAAAGTTTGGAACGGCTCTGTTTACAAGAACCTCGTTTACAGTACAAGTTCAACATCGCAGAAAGTGAAAAATGGATAAAGAACTTGTGGTACTTACGTACAATGCAGTATCACTCAGCAATGAAATCTATGTCATCAGGCCCGTAGCAGCATAATGAGTGGATTCAGGTACGATGATTCTAACTGAAATAAGTCACACAGAAAAAGAAACATCATAAGATATCACTAATACACGGAATGTAAACTTGGCTACACAGGAACTGCATTCCAAAACAGAATAGGGTCTCAAATTTAGAAAACCAACTTATGCTTGCTTAAGGGGAAAGGTGAGTTGGGGTGCTGCATAAAACCAGAGATTGAAATGAGCACAGATAAAGTTCCTTAAGTCAAATATGGAATAGACAAGAGCTACTCCTTGCTCAACGAAATGGACTCAAAACCCCATATTAAACGCCTAAGAATGTACCTGACTAGTAAGTATCTTAAAACCTATGGATTGCTATGTCTCCAAAAGAGAATCAAGCGTGTGTACAGGGGCATAAACGCAGCAGTGATAGGATTGGAGAGGTTCGGTGAGCAAATGAAGACCCTTTGAAGTCATAATGCATGGTACCCATTCCACGGGTCTCAACTCTCCAGGTTTAAGGTATTCTTCCTTCAGCTAAAACATGCATGTGGAACCCAGAGTATGATCAACCATGTGAACGGGAGACGTGTTCAAATATGTCTCAGTTTTTGTACCCTGGTACTCGGGTGCAACATTCCAGACGCTTTACTAACACTCTCCCGACTTGGAGAGTCCGTCCCTTTAACCTCCTGTTTGGCCCAGTTTGCAATTTCTCCGGAAGATGAACAGGAATAGCGAGAACCAATGAGAGGCTAGCTGGAGGTGTCTGGACGGGCAAATTTAACTCTCATTTCCCACCAGGAAGAGGAATTAACCAAAGGCTCAGTATGCCGGGCCGGAACCAGATTAGGGCCTGAAGCCATCCTGCGGTGTTGCGGCCAACTCAAAAGAAAGCGAGTTGAAGAAAGGAGCTCAGGGGCACTGTAATTCACAAACCTGCAGAGTTATAAATGACAGCTATCGTCCAAAAATAGACTGAAGTAAGGCTGCCAAGAGGACTTGAAAGCGGGGCAGAATTGCAGGAAACCGATTTCAGGAGGTAGACTGGAATTGCATTGAAAGCATAGGAAAAGAGGCAGAACGTCCACAATGATGCACTTGGCCAGAAAGGGCGTATGCGTTTTTTCCTGAATATATTCAGGAAAAAACGCATACGCCCTTTTTGGCCAACCAAGCAAGCTTGCAAAGGAAATCTGCACTACAATGAAGTCTCACTTCTCCCCGGTCAAAAGGGCCATCTGAAAAAAGTGTAAAATCCAGAAAGGCAACAGGCCATTGAGAACTGGGAGCCTTGTTATGCTGATGGGCGGGATGTAAATTGCCAACAGACACTTGGGAGAAGTGTATGGTGTTTCCTGAAACATCTAAAAAACAAAGCAACAGAGCCTAGAGCACTTCCACTTATGGTCCTATAGCTTAGGGAAATTAAAATCAAAAAGACACAGCCACCCCAATGTTTGGAATGGCTCTGTTTACAAGAACCTCGTTTACAGTACAAGTTCAACATCGCAGAAAGTGAAAAATGGATAAAGAAGTTGTGGTATTTACTTACAAAGCAATATCACTCAGCAATGAAAACTGTGTCATCAGGCCCTTAGCAGCACAATGAGTGGATTCAGGTATGATGATTCTAACTGAAATAAGGCACACAGAAAAGGAAACATCATAATATATCAGTAATACACGGAATGTAAACTTGGCTACACAGGAACTGAATTACAGAGCAGAACAGGGTCTCAAATTTAGAAAACCAACTTATGCTTGCTTAAGGGGAAAGGTGAGTTGGGGTGCTGCATAAAACCAGAGATTGAAATGAGCACAGATAAAGTTCCTTAAGCCAAATATGGAATAGACAAGAGCTACTCCTTGCTCAACGAAATGGACTCAACACCCCATATTAAACGCCTAAGAATATACCTGACTAGTAAGTATCTTAAAACCTATGGATTGCTATGTCTCCGAAAGAGAATCAAGCATGTGTACAGGGGCATAAACGCAGCAGTGATAGGATTGGAGAGGTTCGGTGAGCAAATGAAGACCCTTTGAAGTCATATTGCATGGTACCCATTCCACGGGTTTCAACTACCCAGGTTTAAGGTATTCTTCCTTCAGTTGAAACATGCATGTGGAACCTAGAGTATGATCAACCATGTGATCGGGAGACGTGTTCAAATATGTCTCAGTTTTCCTCCCCTGTTACTCGGGTGCAACATTCCAGACGCTTTACTAACACTCTCCCCACTTGGAGAGTCAGCGCCGTTAACCTCCTGTTTGGCCCAGTTTGCAATTTCTGCGGGAGATGAACAGGAATAGTGAGAACAAATGAGAGGCTAGCTGGAGGTGTCTGGACGGGCAAATTTAACTCTCATTTGCCATCAGGAAGAGGAAATAACCAAAGGATCAGTGTGCCGTGCCGGAACCAGATTAGGGCCTGAAGCCATCCTGCGGTGTTGCGGCCAGCTCAAAAGAAAGCGAGTTGAAGAATGGAGCTCAGGGTCACTGTAATTCACAAACCTGCAGAGTTATAAATGACAGCTATCGTCCAAAAATACACTGAAGTAAGGCTGCCAAGAGGACTTGAAAGCGGGGCAGAATTGCAGGAAACCAATTGCAGGAGGTAGACTGGAATTGCATTGAAAGCATAGGAAAAGAGGCAGAACGTCCACAATGATGCACTTGGCCAAAAAGGGCGTATGCGTTTTTTCCTGAATATATTCAGGAAAAAACGCATACGCCCTTTTTGGCCAACCAAGCAAGCTTGCAAAGGAAATCTGCACTACAATGAAGTCTCACTTCCCCCCGGTCAAAAGGGCCATCTGAAAAAAGTGTAAAATCCAGAAAGGCAGGACAGGCCATGGAGAACTGGGAGCCTTGTTATGCTGAAGGTCGGGATGTAAATTGCCAACAACCACTCGATAGAAGTGTATGGTGTTTCCTGAAACATGTAAAAAACAAAGCAACAGAGCCTAGGGCACTTCCACTTATGGTCCTATAGCTTAGGGAATTTAAAATCAAAAAGACACAGCCACCCCAAAGTTTGGAACAGCTCTGTTTACAAGAACCTCGTTTACAGTACAAGTTCAACATCGCAGAAAGTGAAAAATGGATAAAGAAGTTGTGGTATTTACTTACAAAGCAATATCACTCAGCAATGAAAACTGTGTCATCAGGCCCTTAGCAGCACAATGAGTGGATTCAGGTATGATGATTCTAACTGAAATAAGGCACACAGAAAAGGAAACATCATAAGATATCAGTAATACACGGAATGTAAACTTGGCTACACAGGAACTGAATTACAGAACAGAACAGGGTCTCAAATTTAGAAAACCAACTTATGCTTGCTTAAGGGGAAAGGTGAGTTGGGGTGCTGCATAAAACCAGAGATTGAAATGAGCACAGATAAAGTTCTTTAAGCCAAATATGGAATAGACAAGAGCTACTCCTTGCTCAACGAAATGGACTCAACACCGCATATTAAACGCCTAAGAATGTACCTGACTAGTAAGTATCTTAAAACCTATGGATTGCTATGTCTCCGAAAGAGAATCAAGCATGTGTACAGGGGCATAAACGCAGCAGTGATAGGATTGGAGAGGTTCGGTGAGCAAATGAAGACCCTTTGAAGTCATATTGCATGGTACCCATTCCACGGGTTTCAACTACCCAGGTTTTAGGTATTCTTCCTTCAGCTAAAACATGCATGTGGAACCCAGAGTATGATCAACCATGTGATCGGGAGACGTGTTCAAATATGTCTCAGTTTTCGTACCCTGGTACTCGGGTGCAACATTCCAGACGCTTTACTAACACTCTCCCCACTTGGAGAGTCAGTCCCTTTAACCTCCTGTTTGGCCCAGTTTGCAATTAATGTGGAAGATGAACAGGAATAGCGAGAACCAATGAGAGGCTAGCTGGAGATGTCTGGACGGGCAAATTTAACTTTCATTTCCCACCAGGAAGAGGAAATAACCAAAGGCTCAGCGTGCCGTGCCGGAACCAGATTAGGGCCTGAAGCCATCCTGCGGTGTTGCGGCCAGGTCACAAGAAAGCGAGTTGAAGAATGGAGCTCAGGGGCACTGTAATTCACAAACCTGCAGAGTTATAAATGACAGCTATCGTCCAAAAATACACTGAAGTAAGGCTGCCAAGAGGACTTGAAAGCGGGGCAGAATTGCAGGAAACCAATTTCAGGAGGTAGACTGGAATTGCATTGAAAGCATAGGAAAAGAGGCAGAACGTCCACAATGATGCACTTGGCCAAAAAGGGCGTATGCGTTTTTTCCTGAATATATTCAGGAAAAAACGCATACGCCCTTTTTGGCCAACCAAGCAAGCTTGCAAAGGAAATCTGCACTACAATGAAGTCTCACTTCCCCCCGGTCAAAAGGGCCATCTGAAAAAAGTGTAAAATCCAGAAAGGCAGGACAGGCCATGGAGAACTGGGAGCCTTGTTATGCTGATGGGCGGGATGTAAATTGCCAACAACCACTCGGGAGAAGTGTATGGTGTTTCCTGAAACATCTAAAAAAAAAAGCAACAGAACCTAGGGCACTTCCACTTATGGTCCTATAGCTTAGGGAAATTAAAATCAAAAAGACACAGCCACCCCAAAGTTTGGAACGGCTCTGTTTACAAGAACCTCGTTTACAGTACAAGTTCAACATCGCAGAAAGTGAAAAATGGATAAAGAAATTGTGGTACTTACGTACAATGCAGTATCACTCAGCAATGAAATCTATGTCATCAGGCCCGTAGCAGCATAATGAGTGGATTCAGGTACGATGATTCTAACTGAAATAAGTCACACAGAAAAAGAAACATCATAAGATATCACTAATACACGGAATGTAAACTTGGCTACAGAGGAACTGAATTCCAAAACAGAACAGGGTCTCAAATTTAGAAAACCAACTTATGCTTGCTTAAGGGGAAAGGTGAGTTGGGGTGCTGCATAAAACCAGAGATTGAAATGAGCACAGATAAAGTTCCTTAAGTCAAATATGGAATAGACAAGAGCTACTCCTTGCTCAACGAAATGGACTCAACACCGCATATTAAACGCCTAAGAATGTACCTGATTAGTAAGTATCGTAAAACCTATGGATTGCTATGTCTCCAAAAGAGAATCAAGCATGTGTACAGGGGCATAAACACAGCAGTGATAGGATTGGAGAGGTTCGGTGAGCAAATGAAGACCCTTTGAAGTCATATTGCATGGTACCCATTCCACGGGTTTCAACTACCCAGGTTTTAGGTATTCTTCCTTCAGCTAAAACATGCATGTGGAACCCAGAGTATGATCAACCAAGTGATTGGGAGACGTGTTCAAACATGTCTCAGTTTTCCTCCCCTGGTACTCGGGTGCAACATTCCAGAGGCTTTACTAACACTCTCCCCACTTGGAGAGTCAGCGCCGTTAAACCCTGTTTGGCCCAGTTTGCAATTTCTGCGGAAGATGAACAGGAATAGGGAGAGCCAATGAGAGGCTAGCTGAAGGTGTCTGGACGGGCAAATTTTACTCTCATTTCCCACCAGGAAGAAGAAATAACCAAAGGCTCAGTGTGCCGTGCCGGAACCAGATTAGGGCCTGAAGCCATCCTGCGGTGTTGCGGCCAGCTCACAAGAAAGCGAGTTGAAGAAAGGAGCTCAGGGGCACTGTAATTCACAAACCTGCAGAGTTATAAATGACAGCTATCGTCCAAAAATAAACTGAAGTAAGGCTGCCAAGAGGACTTGAAAGCGGGGCAGAATTGCAGGAAACAGATTTCAGGAGGTAGACTGGAATTGCATTGAAAGCATAGGAAAAGAGGCAGAACGTCCACAACGATGCACTTGGCCAAAAAGGGCGTATGCGTTTTTTCCTGAATATATTCAGGAAAAAACGCATACGCACTTTTTGGCCAACCAAGCAAGCTTGCAAAAGAAATCTGCACTACAATGAAGTCTCACTTCCCCCGGTCAAAAGGGCCATCTGAAAAAAGTGTAAAATCCAGAAAGGCAGGACAGGCCATGGAGAACTGGGAGCCTTGTTATGCTGATGGGCGGGATGTAAATTGCCAACAGACACTCGGGAGAAGTGTATGGTGTTTCCTGAAACATCTAAAAAACAAAGCAACAGAGCCTAGGGCACTTCCACTTATGGTCCTATAGCTTAGGGAAATTAAAATCAAAAAGACACAGCCACCACAAAGTTTGGGACGCCTCTGTTTACAAGAACCTCGTTTACAGTACAAGTTCAACATCGCAGAAAGTGAAAAATGGATAAAGAAGTTGTGGTATTTACTTACAAAGCAGTATCACTCAGCAATGAAATCTGTGTCATCAGGCCCTTAGCAGCACAATGAGTGGATTCAGGTATGATGATTCTAACTGAAATAAGTCACACAGAAAAAGAAACATCATAAGATATCAGTAATACACGGAATGTAAACTTGGCTACACAGGAACTGAATTACAGAACAGAACAGGGTCTCAAATTCAGAAAACCAACTTATGCTTGCTTAAGGGTAAAGGTGAGTTGGGGTGCTGCATAAAACCAGAGATTGAAATGAGCACAGATAAAGTTCCTTAAGCCAAATATGGAATAGACAAGAGCTACTCCTTGCTCAACGAAATGGACTCAACACCGCATATTAAACGTCTAAGAATGTACCTGACTAGTAAGTATCTTAAAACCTATGGATTGCTATGTCTCCGAAAGAGAATCAAGTATGTGTACAGGGGCATAAACGCAGCAGTGATAGGATTGGAGAGGTTCGTGAGCAAATGAAGACCCTTTGAAGTCATATTGCATGGTACCCATTCCACGGGTTTCAACTACCCAGGTTTAAGGTATTCTTCCTTCAGCTAAAACATGCATGTGGTACCTAGAGTATGATCAACCATGTGATCGGGAGACGTGTTCAAATATGTCTCAGTTTTCGTACCCTGGTACTCGGGTGCAACATTCCAGACGCTTTACTAACACTCTCCCGACGTGGAGAGTCAGTCCCTTTAAACTCCTGTTTGGCCCAGTTTGCAATTTCTGCGGAAGATGAACAGGAATAGTGAGAACCAATGAGAGGCTAGCTGGAGGTGTCTGGACGGGCAAATTTAACTCTCATTTCCCACCAGGAAGAGGAATTAACCAAAGGCTCAGCGTGCTGTAACGGAACCAGATTAGGGCCTGAAGCCATCCTGCGGTGTTGCGGCCAGCTCAAAAGAAAGCGAGTTGAAGAAAGGAGCTCAGGGGCACTGTAATTCACAAACCTGCAGAGTTATAAATGACAGCTATCGTCCAAAAATAGACTGAAGTAAGGCTGCCAAGAGGACTTGAAAGCGGGGCAGAATTGCAGGAAACCGATTTCAGGAGGTAGACTGGAATTGCATTGAAAGCATAGGAAAAGAGGCAGAACGTCCACAATGATGCACTTGGCCAAAAAGGGCGTATGCGTTTTTTCCTGAATATATTCAGGAAAAAACGCATACGCCCTTTTTGGCCAACCAAGCAAGCTTGCAAAGGAAATCTGCACTACAATGAAGTCTCACTTCCGCCCGGTCAAAAGGGCCATCTGAAAAAAGTGTAAAATCCAGAAAGGCAGGACAGGCCATGGAGAACTGGGAGCCTTGTTATGCTGATGGGCGGGATGTAAATTGCCAACAGACACTCGGGAGAAGTGTATGGTGTTTCCTGAAACATCTAAAAAACAAAGCAACAGAGCCTAGGGCACTGCCACTTATGGTCCTATAGCTTAGGGAAATTAAAATCAAAAAGACACAGCCACCCCAAAGTTTGGGACGCCTCTGTTTACAAGAACCTCGTTTACAGTACAAGTTCAACATCGCAGGAAGTGAAAAATGGATAAAGAAGTTGTGGTATTTACTTACAAAGCAATATCACTCAGCAATGAAATCTATGTCATCAGGCCCTTAGCAGCACAATGAGTGGATTCAGGTATGATGATTCTAACTGAAATAAGTCACACAGAAAAAGAAACATCATAAGATATCAGTAATACACGGAATGTAAACTTGGCTACACAGGAACTGAATTACAGAACAGAACAGGGTCTCAAATTTAGAAAACCAACTTATGCTTGCTTAAGGGGAAAGGTGAGTTGGGGTGCTGCATAAAACCAGAGATTGAAATGAGCACAGATAAAGTTCCTTAAGTCAAATATGGAATAGACAAGAGCTACTCCTTGCTCAACGAAATGGACTCAACACCGCATATTAAACGCCTAAGAATGTACCTGACTAGTAAGTATCTTAAAACCTATGGATTGCTATGTCTCCGAAAGAGAATCAAGCATGTGTACAGGGGCATAAAAGCAGCAGTGATAGGATTGGAGAGGTTCGGTGAGCAAATGAAGACCCTTTGAAGTCATATTGCATGGTACCCATTACACGGGTCTTAACTCTCCAGGTTTAAGGTATTCTTCCTTCAGCTAAAACATGCATGTGGAACCCAAGTATGATCAACCATGTGAACGGGAGACGTGTTCAAATATGTCTCAGTTTTCCTCCCCTGGTACTCGGGTGCAACATTCCAGACGCTTTACTAACACTCTCCCGACTTGGAGAGTCAGCGCCTTTAACCTCCTGTTTGGCCCAGTTTGCAATTTCTGCGGAAGATGAACAGGAATAGCGAGAACCAATGAGAGACTAGCTGGAGGTGTCTGGACGGGCAAATTTAACTCTCATTTCCCACCAGGAAGAGGAAATAACCGAAGGCTCAACGTGCCGTGCCGGAACCAGATTAGGGCCTGAAGCCATCCTGCGGTGTTGCGGCCAGGTCACAAGAACGCAAGTTGAAGAAAGGAGCTCAGGGGCACTGTAATTCACAAACCTGCAGAGTTATAAATGACAGCTATCGTCCAAAAATAGACTGAAGTAAGGCTGCCAAGAGGACTTGAAAGCGGGGCAGAATTGCAGGAAACCGATTTCAGGAGGTAGACTGGAATTGCATTGAAAGCATAGGAAAAGAGGCAGAACGTCCACAATGATGCAGTTGGCCAAAAAGGGCGTATGCGTATTTTCCTGAATATATTCAGGAAATAACGCATACGCACTTTTTGGCCAACCAAGCAAGCTTGCAAAGGAAATCTGCACTACAATGAAGTCTCACTTCCCCCCGGTCAAAAGGGCCATCTGAAAAAAGTGTAAAATCCAGAAAGGCAGGACAGGCCATGGAGAACTGGGAGCCTTGTTATGCTGATGGGCGGGATGTAAATTGCCAACAACCACTCGGGAGAAGTGTATGGTGTTTCCTGAAACATCTAAAAAAAAAAGCAACAGAACCTAGGGCACATCCACTTATGGTCCTATAGCTTAGGGAAATTAAAATAAAAAAGACACAGCCACCCCAAAGTTTGGAACGGCTCTGTTTACAAGAACCTCGTTTACAGTACAAGTTCAACATCGCAGAAAGTGAAAAATGGATAAAGAAGTTGTGGTATTTACTTACAAAGCAATATCACTCAGCAATGAAATCTGTGTCATCAGGCCCTTAGCAGCACAATGAGTGGATTCAGGTATGATGATTCTAACTGAAATAAGTCACACAGAAAAAGAAACATCATAAGATATCAGTAATACACGGAATGTAAACTTGGCTACACAGGAACTGAATTACAGAACAGAACAGGGTCTCAAATTTAGAAAACCAACTTATGCTTGCTTAAGGGGAAAGGTGAGTTGGGGTGCTGCATAAAACCAGAGATTGAAATGAGCACAGATAAAGTTCCTTAAGCCAAATATGGAATAGACAAGAGCTACTCCTTGCTCAACGAAATGGACTCAACACCGCATATTAAACGCCTAAGAATGTACCTGACTAGTAAGTATCTTAAAACCTATGGATTGCTATGTCTCCGAAAGAGAATCAAGCATGTGTACAGGGGCATAAAAGCAGCAGTGATAGGATTGGAGAGGTTCGGTGAGCAAATGAAGACCCTTTGAAGTCATATTGCATGGTACCCATTACACGGGTCTTAACTCTCCAGGTTTAAGGTATTCTTCCTTCAGCTAAAACATGCATGTGGAACCCAAGTATGATCAACCATGTGAACGGGAGACGTGTTCAAATATGTCTCAGTTTTCCTCCCCTGGTACTCGGGTGCAACATTCCAGACGCTTTACTAACACTCTCCCGACTTGGAGAGTCAGCGCCTTTAACCTCCTGTTTGGCCCAGTTTGCAATTTCTGCGGAAGATGAACAGGAATAGCGAGAACCAATGAGAGACTAGCTGGAGGTGTCTGGACGGGCAAATTTAACTCTCATTTCCCACCAGGAAGAGGAAATAACCGAAGGCTCAACGTGCCGTGCCGGAACCAGATTAGGGCCTGAAGCCATCCTGCGGTGTTGCGGCCAGGTCACAAGAAAGCAAGTTGAAGAAAGGAGCTCAGGGGCACTGTAATTCACAAACCTGCAGAGTTATAAATGACAGCTATCGTCCAAAAATAGACTGAAGTAAGGCTGCCAAGAGGACTTGAAAGCGGGGCAGAATTGCAGGAAACCGATTTCAGGAGGTAGACTGGAATTGCATTGAAAGCATAGGAAAAGAGGCAGAACGTCCACAATGATGCAGTTGGCCAAAAAGAGCGTATGCGTATTTTCCTGAATATATTCAGGAAATAACGCATACGCACTTTTTGGCCAACCAAGCAACCTTGCAAAGGAAATCTGCACTACAATGAAGTCTCACTTCCCCCCGGTCAAAAGGGCCATCTGAAAAAAGTGTAAAATCCAGAAAGGCAGGACAGGCCATGGAGAACTGGGAGCCTTGTTATGCTGATGGGCGGGATGTAAATTGCCAACAACCACTCGGGAGAAGTGTATGGTGTTTCCTGAAACATCTAAAAAAAAAAGCAACAGAGCCTAGGGCACTTCCACTTATGGTCCTATAGCTTAGGGAAATTAAAATCAAAAAGACACAGCCACCCCAAAGTTTGGAACGGCTCTGTTTACAAGAACCTCGTTTACAGTACAAGTTCAACATCGCAGAAAGTGAAAAATGGAGAAAGAAGTTGTGGTATTTACTTACAAAGCAATATCACTCAGCAATGAAATCTGTGTCATCAGGCCCTTAGCAGCACAATGAGTGGATTCAGGTATGATGATTCTAACTGAAATAAGTCACACAGAAAAAGAAACATCATAAGATATCAGTAATACACGGAATGTAAACTTGGCTACACAGGAACTGAATTACAGAACAGAACAGGGTCTCAAATTTAGAAAACCAACTTATTCTTGCTTAAGGGTAAAGGTGAGTTGGAGTGCTGCATCAAACCAGAGATTGAAATGAGCACAGATAAAGTTCCTTAAGCCAAATATGGAATAGACAAGAGCTACTCCTTGCTCAACGAAATGGACTCAACACCGCATATTAAACGCCTAATAATGTACCTGACTAGTAAGTATCTTAAAACCTATGGATTGCTATGTCTCCTAAAGAGAATCAAGCATGTGTACAGGGGCATAAACGCAGCAGTGATAGGATTGGAGAGGTTCGGTGAGCAAATGAAGACCCTTTGAAGTCATATTGCATGGTACCCATTCCACGGGTTTAACTCTCCAGTTTTAAGGTATTCATCCTTCAGCTAAAACATGCATGTGGAACCTAGAGTATGATCAACCATGTGATCGGGAGACGTGTTCAAATATGTCTCAGTTTTCGTACCCTGGTACTCGGGTGCAACATTCCAGACGCTTTACTAACACTCTCCCCACTTGGAGAGTCAGTCCCTTTAACCTCCTGTTTGGCCCAGTTTGCAATTTCTGTGGAAGATGAACAGGAATAGCGAGAACCAATGAGAGATTAGCTGGAGGTGTCTGGATGGGCAAATTTAACTCTCATTTCCCACCAGGAAGAGGAATTAACCAAAGGCTCAGCGTGCCGTGCCGGAACCAGATTAGGGCCTGAAGCCATCCTGCGGTGTTGCGGCCAGCTCAAAAGAAAGCGAGTTGAAGAAAGGAGCTCAGGGGCACTGTAATTCACAAACCTGCAGAGTTATAAATGACAGCTATCGTCCAAAAATAGACTGAAGTAAGGCTGCCAAGAGGACTTGAAAGTGGGGCAGAGTTGCAGGAAACCGATTTCAGGAGGTAGACTGGAATTGCATTGAAAGCATAGGAAAAGAGGCAGAACGTCCATAATGATGCACTTGGCCAAAAAGGGCGTATGCATTTTTTCCTGAATATATTCAGGAAAAAACGCATACGCCCTTTTTGGCCAACCAAGCAAGCTTGCAAAGGAAATCTGCACTAAAATGAAGTCTCACTTCCCCCCGGTCAAAAGGGCCATCTGAAAAAAGTGTAAAATCCAGAAAGGCAGGACAGGCCATGGAGAACTGGGAGCCTTGTTATGCTGATGGGCGGGATGTAAATTGCCAACAGACACTCGGGAGAAGTGTATGGTGTTTCCTGAAACATCTAAAAAACAAAGCAACAGAGCCTAGGGCACTGCCACTTATGGTCCTATAGCTTAGGGAAATTAAAATCAAAAAGACACAGCCACCCCAAAATTTTGAACGGCTCTGTTTACAAGAACCTCGTTTACAGTACAAGTTCAACATCGCAGAAAGTGAAAAATGGAGAAAGAAATTGTGGTATTTACTTACAAAGCAATATCACTCAGCAATGAAATCTGTGTCATCAGGCCCTTAGCAGCACAATGAGTGGATTCAGGTATGATGATTCTAACTGAAATAAGTCACACAGAAAAAGAAACATCATAAGATATCAGTAATACACGGAATGTAAACTTGGCTACACAGGAACTGAATTACAGAACAGAACAGGGTCTCAAATTTAGAAAACCAACTTATTCTTGCTTAAGGGTAAAGGTGAGTTGGAGTGCTGCATCAAACCAGAGATTGAAATGAGCACAGATAAAGTTCCTTAAGCCAAATATGGAATAGACAAGAGCTACTCCTTGCTCAACGAAATGGACTCAACACCGCATATTAAACGCCTAAGAATGTACCTGACTAGTAAGTATCTTAAAACCTATGGATTGCTATGTCTCCTAAAGAGAATCAAGCATGTGTACAGGGGCATAAACGCAGCAGTGATAGGATTGGAGAGGTTCGGTGAGCAAATGAAGACCCTTTGAAGTCATATTGCATGGTACCCATTCCACGGGTTTAACTCTCCAGTTTTAAGGTATTCATCCTTCAGCTAAAACATGCATGTGGAACCTAGAGTATGATCAACCATGTGATCGGGAGACGTGTTCAAATATGTCTCAGTTTTCGTACCCTGGTACTCGGGTGCAACATTCCAGACGCTTTACTAACACTCTCCCCACTTGGAGAGTCAGTCCCTTTAACCTCCTGTTTGGCCCAGTTTGCAATTTCTGTGGAAGATGAACAGGATTAGCGAGAACCAATGAGAGATTAGCTGGAGGTGTCTGGATGGGCAAATTTAACTCTCATTTCCCACCAGGAAGAGGAATTAACCAAAGGCTCAGCGTGCCGTGCCGGAACCAGATTAGGGCCTGAAGCCATCCTGCGGTGTTGCGGCCAGCTCAAAAGAAAGCGAGTTGAAGAAAGGAGCTCAGGGGCACTGTAATTCACAAACCTGCAGAGTTATAAATGACAGCTATCGTCCAAAAATAGACTGAAGTAAGGCTGCCAAGAGGACTTGAAAGCGGGGCAGAATTGCAGGAAACCGATTTCAGGAGGTAGACTGGAATTGCATTGAAAGCATAGGAAAAGAGGCAGAACGTCCATAATGATGCACTTGGCCAAAAAGGGCGTATGCATTTTTTCCTGAATATATTCAGGAAAAAACGCATACGCCCTTTTTGGCCAACCAAGCAAGCTTGCAAAGGAAATCTGCACTAAAATGAAGTCTCACTTCCCCCCGGTCAAAAGGGCCATCTGAAAAAAGTGTAAAATCCAGAAAGGCAGGACAGGCCATGGAGAACTGGGAGCCTTGTTATGCTGATGGGCGGGATGTAAATTGCCAACAGACACTCGGGAGAAGTGTATGGTGTTTCCTGAAACATCTAAAAAACAAAGCAACAGAGCCTAGGGCACTGCCACTTATGGTCCTATAGCTTAGGGAAATTAAAATCAAAAAGACACAGCCACCCCAAAATTTTGAACGGCTCTGTTTACAAGAACCTCGTTTACAGTACAAGTTCAACATCGCAGAAAGTGAAAAATGGAGAAAGAAATTGTGGTATTTACTTACAAAGCAATATCACTCAGCAATGAAATCTGTGTCATCAGGCCCTTAGCAGCACAATGAGTGGATTCAGGTATGATGATTCTAACTGAAATAAGTGACACAGAAAAAGAAACATCATAAGATATCAGTAATACACGGAATGTAAACTTGGCTACACAGGAACTGAATTACAGAACAGAACAGGGTCTCAAATTTAGAAAACCAACTTATGCTTGCTTAAGGGGAAAGGTGAATTGGGATGCTGCATAAAACCAGAGATTGAAATGAGCACAGATAAAGTTCCTTAAGCCAAATATGGAATAGACAAGAGCTACTCCTTGCTCAACGAAATGGACTCAACACCGCATATTAAACGCCTAAGAATGTACCTGACTAGTAAGTATCTTAAAACCTATAGATTGCTATGTCTCCGAAAGAGAATCAAGCATGTGTACAGGGGCATAAGCGCAGCAGTGATAGGATTGGAGAGGTTCGGTGAGCAAATGAAGACCCTTTGAAGTCATATTGCATGGTACCCATTCCACGGGTTTCAACTACCAAGGTTTTAGGTATTCTTCCTTCAGCTAAAACATGCATGTGGAACCCAGAGTATGATCAACCATGTGATCGGGAGACGTGTTCAAATATGTCTCAGTTTTCGTACCCTGGTACTCGGGTGCAACATTCCAGACGCTTTACTAACCCTCTCCCGACTTGGAGAGTCAGTCCCTTTAACCTCCTGTTTGGCCCAGTTTGCAGTTTCTGCGGAAGATGAACAGGAATAGCGAAAACCAATGAGAGGCTAGCTGGAGGTGTCTGGACGGGCAAATTTAACTCTCATTTCCCACCAGGAAGAGGAAATAACCAAAGGCTCAGCGTGCCGTGCCGGAACCAGATTAGGGCCTGAAGCCATCCTGCGGTGTTGCGGCCAGGTCACAAGAAACAAGTTGAAGAAAGGAGCTCAGGGGCACTGTAATTCACAAACCTGCAGAGTTATAAATGACAGCTATCGTCCAAAAATAGACTGAAGTAAGGCTGCCAAGAGGACTTGAAAGTGGGGCAGAATTGCAGGAAACCGATTTCAGGAGGTAGACTGGAATTGCATTGAAAGCATAGGAAAAGAGGCAGAACGTCCACAATGATGCACTTGGCCAAAAAGGGCGTATGCGTTTTTTCCTGAATATATTCAGGAAAAAACGCATACGCCCTTTTTGGCCAACCAAGCAAGCTTGCAAAGGAAATCTGCACTACAATGAAGTCTCACTTCCCCCTGGTTAAAAGGGCCATCTGAAAAAAGTGTAAAATCCAGAAAGGCAAGACAGGCCATGGAGAACTGGGAGCCTTGTTATGCTGAAGGGCGGGATGTAAATTGCCAACAGACACTCGGGAGAAGTGTATGGTGTTTCCTGAAACATCTAAAAAACAAAGCAACAGAGCCTAGGGCACTTCCACTTATGGTCCTATAGCTTAGGGAATTTAAAATCAAAAAGACACAGCCACCCCAAAGTTTGGAATGGCTCTGTTTACAAGAACCTCGATTACAGTACAAGTTCAACATCACAGAAAGTGAAAAATGGATAAAAAAGTTGTGGTATTTACTTACAAAGCAATATCACTCAGCAATGAAATCTGTGTCATCAGGCCCTTAGCAGCACAATGAGTGGATTCAGGTATGATGATTCTAACTGAAATAAGTGACACAGAAAAAGAAACATCATAAGATATCACTCATACACGGAATGTAAACTTGGCTACACAGGAACTGAATTACAGAACAGAACAGGGTCTCAAATTTAGAAAACCAACTTATGCTTGCTTAAGGGGAAAGGTGAGTTGGGGTGCTGCATAAAACCAGAGATTGAAATGAGCACAGATAAAGTTCCTTAAGCCAAATATGGAATAGACAAGAGCTACTCCTTGCTCAACGAAATGGACTCAACACCGCATATTAAACGCCTAAGAATGTACCTGACTAGTAAGTATTTTAAATCCTATGGATTGCTATGTCTCCGAAAGAGAATCAAGCATGTGTACAGGGGCATAAACGCAGCAGTGATAGGATTGGAGAGGTTCGATGAGCAAATGAAGACCCTTTGAAGTCATATTGCATGGTACCCATTCCACGGGTTTCAACTACCCAGGTTTAAGGTATTCTTCCTTCAGCGAAAACATGCATGTGGAACCTAGAGTATGATCAACCATGTGATCGGGAGACGTGTTCAAATATGTCTCAGTTTTCGTACCCTGGTACTCGGGTGCAACATTCCAGACTCTTTACTAACACTCTCCCGACTTGGAGAGTCAGTCCCTTTAACCTCCTGTTTGGCCCAGTTTGCAATTTCTGCGGAAGATGAACAGGAATAGCAAGAACCAATGAGAGACTAGCTGGAGGTGTCTGGACGGGCAAATTTAACTCTCATTTCCCACCAGGAAGAGGAATTAACCAAAGGCTCAGCATGCCATGCCAGAACCAGATTAGGGCCTGAAGCCATTCTGCGGTGTTGCGGCCAGGTCACAAGAAAGCGAGTTGAAGAAAGGAGCTCAGGGGCACTGTAATTCACAAACCTGCAGAGTTATAAATGACAGCTATCGTCCAAAAATAGACTGAAGTAAGGCTGCCAAGAGGACTTGAAAGCGGGGCAGAATTGCAGGAAACCGATTTCAGGAGGTAGACTGGAATTGCATTGAAAGCATAGGAAAAGAGGCAGAACGTCCACAATGATGCACTTGGCCAAAATGGGCGTATGCGTTTTTTCCTGAATATATTCAGGAAAAAACGCATACGCCCATTTTGGCCAACCAAGCAAGCTTGCAAAGGAAATCTTCACTACAATGAAGTCTCACTTCCCCCCGGTCAAAAGGGCCATCTGAAAAAAGTGTAAAATCCAGAAAGGCAGGACAGGCCATGGAGAACTGGGACCCTTGTTATGCTGATGGGCGGGATGTAAATTGCCAACAACCACTCGGGAGAAGTGTATGGTGTTTCCCGAAACATCTAAAAAACAGAGCAACAGAACCTAGGGCACTTCCACTTATGGTCCTATAGCTTAGGGAAATTAAAATAAAAAAGACACAGCCACCCCAAAGTTTGGAACGGCTCTGTTTACAAGAACCTCGTTTACAGTACAAGTTCAACATCGCAGAAAGTGAAAAATGGATAAAGAACTTGTGGTACTTACGTACAATGCAGTATCACTCAGCAATGAAATCTATGTCATCAGGCCCGTAGCAGCATAATGAGTGGATTCAGGTACGATGATTCTAACTGAAATAAGTCACACAGAAAAAGAAACATCATAAGATATCACTAATACACGGAATGTAAACTTGGCTACACAGGAACTGCATTCCAAAACAGAATAGGGTCTCAAATTTAGAAAACCAACTTATGCTTGCTTAAGGGGAAAGGTGAGTTGGGGTGTTGCATAAAACCAGAGATTGAAATGAGCACAGATAAAGTTCCTTAAGTCAAATATGGAATAGACAAGAGCTACTCCTTGCTCAACGAAATGGACTCAAAACCCCATATTAAACGCCTAAGAATGTACCTGACTAGTAAGTATCTTAAAACCTATGGATTGCTATGTCTCCAAAAGAGAATCAAGCGTGTGTACAGGGGCATAAACGCAGCAGTGATAGGATTGGAGAGGTTCGGTGAGCAAATGAAGACCCTTTGAAGTCATATTGCATGGTACCCATTCCACGGGTCTCAACTCTCCAGGTTTAAGGTATTCTTCCTTCAGCTAAAACATGCATGTGGAACCCAGAGTATGATCAACCATGTGAACGGGAGACGTGTTCAAATATGTCTCAGTTTTCCTCCCCTGGTACTCGGGTGCAACATTCCAGACGCTTTACTAACACTCTCCCGACTTGGAGAGTCCGTCCCTTTAACTTCCTGTTTGGCCCAGTTTGCAATTTCTCCGGAAGATGAACAGGAATAGCGAGAACCAATGAGAGGCTAGCTGGAGGTGTCTGGACGGGCAAATTTAACTCTCATTTCCCACCAGGAAGAGGAATTAACCAAAGGCTCAGTATGCCGGGCCGGAACCAGATTAGGGCCTGAAGCCATCCTGCGGTGTTGCGGCCAACTCAAAAGAAAGCGAGTTGAAGAAAGGAGCTCAGGGGCACTGTAATTCACAAACCTGCAGAGTTATAAATGACAGCTATCGTCCAAAAATAGACTGAAGTAAGGCTGCCAAGAGGACTTGAAAGCGGGGCAGAATTGCAGGAAACCGATTTCAGGAGGTAGACTGGAATTGCATTGAAAGCATAGGAAAAGAGGCAGAACGTCCACAATGATGCACTTGGCCAGAAAGGGCGTATGCGTTTTTTCCTGAATATATTCAGGAAAAAACGCATACGCCCTTTTTGGCCAACCAAGCAAGCTTGCAAAGGAAATCTGCACTACAATGAAGTCTCACTTCTCCCCGGTCAAAAGGGCCATCTGAAAAAAGTGTAAAATCCAGAAAGGCAACAGGCCATTGAGAACTGGGAGCCTTGTTATGCTGATGGGCGGGATGTAAATTGCCAACAGACACTTGGGAGAAGTGTATGGTGTTTCCTGAAACATCTAAAAAACAAAGCAACAGAGCCTAGAGCACTTCCACTTATGGTCCTATAGCTTAGGGAAATTAAAATCAAAAAGACACAGCCACCCCAATGTTTGGAATGGCTCTGTTTACAAGAACCTCGTTTACAGTACAAGTTCAACATCGCAGAAAGTGAAAAATGGATAAAGAAGTTGTGGTATTTACTTACAAAGCAATATCACTCAGCAATGAAAACTGTGTCATCAGGCCCTTAGCAGCACAATGAGTGGATTCAGGTATGATGATTCTAACTGAAATAAGGCACACAGAAAAGGAAACATCATAATATATCAGTAATACAAGGAATGTAAACTTGGCTACACAGGAACTGAATTACAGAGCAGAACAGGGTCTCAAATTTAGAAAACCAACTTATGCTTGCTTAAGGGGAAAGGTGAGTTGGGGTGCTGCATAAAACCAGAGATTGAAATGAGCACAGATAAAGTTCCTTAAGCCAAATATGGAATAGACCAGAGCTACTCCTTGCTCAACGAAATGGACTCAACACCCCATATTAAACGCCTAAGAATATACCTGACTAGTAAGTATCTTAAAACCTATGGATTGCTATGTCTCCGAAAGAGAATCAAGCATGTGTACAGGGGCATAAACGCAGCAGTGATAGGATTGGAGAGGTTCGGTGAGCAAATGAAGACCCTTTGAAGTCATATTGCATGGTACCCATTCCACGGGTTTCAACTACCCAGGTTTAAGGTATTCTTCCTTCAGTTGAAACATGCATGTGGAACCTAGAGTATGATCAACCATGTGATCGGGAGACGTGTTCAAATATGTCTCAGTTTTCCTCCCCTGTTACTCGGGTGCAACATTCCAGACGCTTTACTAACACTCTCCCCACTTGGAGAGTCAGCGCCGTTAACCTCCTGTTTGGCCCAGTTTGCAATTTCTGCGGAAGATGAACAGGAATAGTGAGAACAAATGAGAGGCTAGCTGGAGGTGTCTGGACGGGCAAATTTAACTCTCATTTGCCATCAGGAAGAGGAAATAACCAAAGGATCAGTGTGCCGTGCCGGAACCAGATTAGGGCCTGAAGCCATCCTGCGGTGTTGCGGCCAGCTCAAAAGAAAGCGAGTTGAAGAATGGAGCTCAGGGTCACTGTAATTCACAAACCTGCAGAGTTATAAATGACAGCTATCGTCCAAAAATACACTGAAGTAAGGCTGCCAAGAGGACTTGAAAGCGGGGCAGAATTGCAGGAAACCAATTTCAGGAGGTAGACTGGAATTGCATTGAAAGCATAGGAAAAGAGGCAGAACGTCCACAATGATGCACTTGGCCAAAGAGGGCGTATGCGTTTTTTCCTGAATATATTCAGGAAAAAACGCATACACCCTTTTTGGCCAACCAAGCAAGCTTGCAAAGGAAATCTGCACTACAATGAAGTCTCACTTCCCCCCGGTCAAAAGGGGCATCTGAAAAAAGTGTAAAATCCAGAAAGGCAGGACAGGCCATGGAGAACTGGGAGCCTTGTTATGCTGAAGGTCGGGATGTAAATTGCCAACAACCACTCGATAGAAGTGTATGGTGTTTCCTGAAACATCTAAAAAACAAAGCAACAGAGCCTAGGGCACTTCCACTTATGGTCCTATAGCTTAGGGAATTTAAAATCAAAAAGACACAGCCACCCCAAAGTTTGGAACAGCTCTGTTTACAAGAACCTCGTTTACAGTACAAGTTCAACATCGCAGAAAGTGAAAAATGGATAAAGAAGTTGTGGTATTTACTTACAAAGCAATATCACTCAGCAATGAAAACTGTGTCATCAGGCCCTTAGCAGCACAATGAGTGGATTCAGGTATGATGATTCTAACTGAAATAAGGCACACAGAAAAGGAAACATCATAAGATATCAGTAATACACGGAATGTAAACTTGGCTACACAGGAACTGAATTACAGAACAGAACAGGGTCTCAAATTTAGAAAACCAACTTATGCTTGCTTAAGGGGAAAGGTGAGTTGGGGTGCTGCATAAAACCAGAGATTGAAATGAGCACAGATAAAGTTCTTTAAGCCAAATATGGAATAGACAAGAGCTACTCCTTGCTCAACGAAATGGACTCAACACCGCATATTAAACGCCTAAGAATGTACCTGACTAGTAAGTATCTTAAAACCTATGGATTGCTATGTCTCCGAAAGAGAATCAAGCATGTGTACAGGGGCATAAACGCAGCAGTGATAGGATTGGAGAGGTTCGGTGAGCAAATGAAGACCCTTTGAAGTCATATTGCATGGTACCCATTCCACGGGTTTCAACTACCCAGGTTTTAGGTATTCTTCCTTCAGCTAAAACATGCATGTGGAACCCAGAGTATGATCAACCATGTGATCGGGAGACGTGTTCAAATATGTCTCAGTTTTCGTACCCTGGTACTCGGGTGCAACATTCCAGACGCTTTACTAACACTCTCCCCACTTGGAGAGTCAGTCCCTTTAACCTCCTGTTTGGCCCAGTTTGCAATTTCTGCGGAAGATGAACAGGAATAGTGAGAACCAATGAGAGACTAGCTGGAGGTGTCTGGATGGGCAAATTTAACTCTCATTTCCCACCAGGAAGAGGAATAAACCAAAGGCTCAGCGTGCCGTGCCCGAACCAGATTAGGGCCTGAAGCCATCCTGCGGTGTTGCGGCCAGCTCAAAAGAAAGCGAGTTGAAGAAAGGAGCTCAGGGGCACTGTAATTCACAAACCTGCAGAGTTATAAATGACAGCTATCGTCCAAAAATAGACTGAAGTAAGGCTGCCAAGAGGACTTGAAAGCGGGGCAGAATTGCAGGAAACCGATTTCAGGAGGTAGACTGAAATTGCATTGAAACCATAGGAAAAGAGGCAGAACGTCCACAATGATGCACTTGGACAAAAAGGGCGTATGCGTTTTTTCCTGAATATATTCAGGAAAAAACGCATACGCTCTTTTTGGCCAACCAAGCAAGCTTGCAAAGGAAATCTGCACTAAAATGAAGTCTCACTTCCCCCCGGTCAAAAGGGCCATCTGAAAAAAGTGTAAAATCCAGAAAGGCAGGACAGGCCATGGAGAACTGGGAGCCTTGTTATGCTGATGGGCGGGATGTAAATTGCCAACAGACACTCGGGAGAAGTGTATGGTGTTTCCTGAAACATCTAAAAAACAGAGCAACAGAGCCTAGGGCACTTCCACTTATGGTCCTATAGCTTAGGGAAATTAAAATCAAAAAGACACAGCCACCCCAAAGTGTGGGACGCCTCTGTTTACAAGAACCTCGTTTACAGTACAAGTTCAACATCGCAGAAAGTGAAAAATGGATAAAGAAATTGTGGTACTTACGTACAATGCAGTATCACTCAGCAATGAAATCTATGTCATCAGGCCCGTAGCAGCATAATGAGTGGATTCAGGTACGATGATTCTAACTGAAATAAGTCACACAGAAAAAGAAACATCATAAGATATCACTAATACACGGAATGTAAACTTGGCTACAGAGGAACTGAATTCCAAAACAGAACAGGGTCTCAAATTTAGAAAACCAACTTATGCTTGCTTAAGGGGAAAGGTGAGTTGGGGTGCTGCATAAAACCAGAGATTGAAATGAGCACAGATAATGTTCCTTAAGCCAAATATGGAATAGACAAGAGCTACTCCTTGATCAACGAAATGGACTCAACACCGCATATTAAACGCCTAAGAATGTACCTGACTAGTAAGTATCTTAAAACCTATGGATTGCTATGTCTCCAAAAGAGAATCAAGCGTGTGTACAGGGGCATAAACGCAGCAGTGATAGGATTGGAGAGGTTCGGTGAACAATTGAAGACCCTGTGAAGTCATATTGCATGGTACCCTTTACACGGGTCTCAACTCTCCAGGTTTAAGGTATTCTTCCTTCAGCTAAAACATGCATGTGGAACCCAAGTATGATCAACCATGTGAACGGGAGACGTGTTCAAATATGTCTCAGTTTTCCTCCCCTGGTACTCGGGTGCAACATTCCAGAGGCTTTACTAACACTCTCCCCACTTGGAGAGTCAGCGCCGTTAAACCCTGTTTGGCCCAGTTTGCAATTTCTGCGGAAGATGAACAGGAATAGGGAGAGCCAATGAGAGGCTAGCTGAAGGTGTCTGGACGGGCAAATTTAACTCTCATTTCCCACCAGGAAGAAGAAATAACCAAAGGCTCAGCGTGCCGTGCCGGAACCAGATTAGGGCCTGAAGCCATCCTGCGGTGTTGCGGCCAGCTCACAAGAAAGCGAGTTGAAGAAAGGAGCTCAGGGGCACTGTAATTCACAAACCTGCAGAGTTATAAATGACAGCTATCGTCCAAAAATAGACTGAAGTAAGGCTGCCAAGAGGACTTGAAAGCGGGGCAGAATTGCAGGAAACAGATTTCAGGAGGTAGACTGGAATTGCATTGAAAGCATAGGAAAAGAGGCAGAACGTCCACAACGATGCACTTGGCCAAAAAGGGCGCATGCGTTTTTTCCTGAATATATTCAGGAAAAAACGCATACGCACTTTTTGGCCAACCAAGCAAGCTTGCAAAAGAAATCTGCACTACAATGAAGTCTCACTTCCCCCCGGTCAAAAGGGCCATCTGAAAAAAGTGTAAAATCCAGAAAGGCAGGACAGGCCATGGAGAACTGGGAGCCTTGTTATGCTGAAGGGCGGGATGTAAATTGCCAACAACCACTCGGGAGAAGTGTATGGTGTTTCCTGAAACATCTAAAAAACAAAGCAACAGAGCCTAGGGCACTTCCACTTATGGTCCTATAGCTTAGGGAATTTGAAATCAAAAAGACACAGCCACCCCAAAGTTTGGGACGCCTCTGTTTACAAGAACCTCGTTTACAGTACAAGTTCAACATCGCAGAAAGTGAAAAATGGATAAAAAAGTTGTGGTATTTACTTACAAAGCTATATCACTCAGCAATGAAATCTCTGTCATCAGGCACTTAGCAGCACAATGAGTGGATTCAGGTATGATGATTCTAACTGAAATAAGTCACACAGAAAAAGAAACATCATAAGATATCAGTAATACATGGAATGTAAACATGGCTACACAGGAACTGAATTACAGAACAGAACAGGGTCTCAAATTTAGAAAACCAACTTATGCTTGCTTAAGGGTAAAGGTGAGTTGGGGTGCTGCATAAAACCAGAGATTGAAATGAGCACAGATAAAGTTCCTTAAGCCAAATATGGAATAGACAAGAGCTACTCCTTGCTCAACGAAATGGACTCAACACCGCATATTAAACTCCTAAGAATGTACCTGACTAGTAAGTATCTTAAAACCTAGGGATTACTATGTCTCCGAAAGAGAATCAAGCATGTGTACAGGGGCATAAACGCAGCAGTGATAGGATTGGAGAGGTTCGGTGAGCAAATGAAGACCCTTTGAAGTCATATTGCATGGTACCCATTCCACGGGTTTCAACTACCCAGGTTTTAGGTATTCTTCCTTCAGCTAAAACATGCATGTGGAACCCAGAGTATGATCAACCAAGTGATTGGGAGACGTGTTCAAATATGTCTCAGTTTTCCTCCCCTGGTACTCGGGTGCAACATTCCAGACGCTTTACTAACACTCTCCCCACTTGGAGAGTCAGCACCTTTAACCTCCTGTTTGGCCCAGTTTGCAATTTCTGCGGAAGATGAACAGGAATAGCGAGAACCAATGAGAGGCTAGCTGGAGGTGTCTGGACTGGCAAATTTAACTCTCATTTCCCACCAGGAAGAGGAAATAACCAAAGGCTCAGCGTGACGTACCGGAACCAGATTAGGGCCTGAAGCCATCCTGCGGTGTTGCTGCCAGCTCAAAAGAAAGCGAGTTGAAGAAAGGAGCTCAGGGGCACTGTAATTCACACACCTGCAGAGTTATAAATGACAGCTATCGTCCAAAAATATACTGAAGTAAGGCTGCCAAGAGGACTTGAAAGCGGGGCAGAATTGCAGGAAACCGATTTCAGGAGGTAGACTGGAATTGCATTGAAAGCATAGGAAAAGAGGCAGAACGTCCACAATGATGCACTTGGCCAAAAAGGGCGTATGCGTTTTTTCCTGAATATATTCAGGAAAAAATGCATACGCCCTTTTTGGCCAACCAAGCAAGCTTGCAAAGGAAATCTGCACTACAATGAAGTCTCACTTCCCCCGGTCAAAAGGGCCATCTGAAAAAAGTGTAAAATCCAGAAAGGCAGGACAGGCCATGGCGAACTGGGAGCCTTGTTATGCTGATGGGCGGGATGTAAATTGCCAACAGACACTCGGGAGAAGTGTATGGTGTTTCCTGAAACATCTAAAAAACAAAGCAACAGAGCCTAGGGCACTTCCAGTTATGGTCCTATAGCTTAGGGAAATTAAAATCAAAAAGACACAGCCACCACAAAGTTTGGGACGCCTCTGTTTACAAGAACCTCGTTTACAGTACAAGTTCAACATCGCAGAAAGTGAAAAATGGATAAAGAAGTTGTGGTATTTACTTACAAAGCAATATCACTCAGCAATGAAATCTGTGTCATCAGGCCCTTAGCAGCACAATGAGTGGATTCAGGTATGATGATTCTAACTGAAATAAGTCACACAGAAAAAGAAACATCATAAGATATCAGTAATACACGGAATGTAAACTTGGCTACACAGGAACTGAATTACAGAACAGAACAGGGTCTCAAATTTAGAAAACCAACTTATGCTTGCTTAAGGGGAAATGTGAGTTGGGGTGCTGCATAAAACCAGAGATTGAAATGAGCACAGATAAAGTTCCTTAAGTCAAATATGGAATAGACAAGAGCTACTCCTTGCTCAACGAAATGGACTCAACACCGCATATTAAACGCCTAAGAATGTACCTGACTAGTAAGTATCTTAAAACCTATGGATTGCTATGTCTCCGAAAGAGAATCAAGCATGTGTACAGGGGCATAAAAGCAGCAGTGATAGGATTGGAGAGGTTCGGTGAGCAAATGAAGACCCTTTGAAGTCATATTGCATGGTACCCATTACACGGGTCTTAACTCTCCAGGTTTAAGGTATTCTTCCTTCAGCTAAAACATGCATGTGGAACCCAAGTATGATCAACCATATGAACGGGAGACGTGTTCAAATATGTCTCAGTTTTCCTCCCCTGGTACTCGGGTGCAACATTCCAGACGCTTTACTAACACTCTCCCGACTTGGAGAGTCAGCGCCTTTAACCTCCTGTTTGGCCCAGTTTGCAATTTCTGCGGAAGATGAACAGGAATAGCGAGAACCAATGAGAGACTAGCTGGAGGTGTCTGGACGGGCAAATTTAACTCTCATTTCCCACCAGGAAGAGGAAATAACCGAAGGCTCAACGTGCCGTGCCGGAACCAGATTAGGGCCTGAAGCCATCCTGCGGTGTTGCGGTCAGGTCACAAGAAAGCAAGTTGAAGAAAGGAGCTCAGGGGCACTGTAATTCACAAACCTGCAGAGTTATAAATGACAGCTATCGTCCAAAAATAGACTGAAGTAAGGCTGCCAAGAGGACTTGAAAGCGGGGCAGAATTGCAGGAAACCGATTTCAGGAGGTAGACTGGAATTGCATTGAAAGCATAGGAAAAGAGGCAGAACGTCCACAATGATGCAGTTGGCCAAAAAGAGCGTATGCGTATTTTCCTGAATATATTCAGGAAATAACGCATACGCACTTTTTGGCCAACCAAGCAACCTTGCAAAGGAAATCTGCACTACAATGAAGTCTCACTTCCCCCCGGTCAAAAGGGCCATCTGAAAAAAGTGTAAAATCCAGAAAGGCAGGACAGGCCATGGAGAACTGGGAGCCTTGTTATGCTGATGGGCGGGATGTAAATTGCCAACAACCACTCGGGAGAAGTGTATGGTGTTTCCTGAAACATCTAAAAAAAAAAGCAACAGAACCTAGGGCACTTCCACTTATGGTCCTATAGCTTAGGGAAATTAAAATCAAAAAGACACAGCCACCCCAAAGTTTGGAACGGCTCTGTTTACAAGAACCTCGTTTACAGTACAAGTTCAACATCGCAGAAAGTGAAAAATGGATAAAGAAGTTGTGGTATTTACTTACAAAGCAATATCACTCAGCAATGAAATCTGTGTCATCAGGCCCTTAGCAGCACAATGAGTGGATTCAGGTATGATGATTCTAACTGAAATAAGTCACACAGAAAAAGAAACATCATAAGATATCAGTAATACACGGAATGTAAACTTGGCTACACAGGAACTGAATTACAGAACAGAACAGGGTCTCAAATTTAGAAAACCAACTTATTCTTGCTTAAGGGTAAAGGTGAGTTGGAGTGCTGCATCAAACCAGAGATTGAAATGAGCACAGATAAAGTTCCTTAAGCCAAATATGGAATAGACAAGAGCTACTCCTTGCTCAACGAAATGGACTCAACACCGCATATTAAACGCCTAAGAATGTACCTGACTAGTAAGTATCTTAAAACCTATGGATTGCTATGTCTCCTAAAGAGAATCAAGCATGTGTACAGGGGCATAAACGCAGCAGTGATAGGATTGGAGAGGTTCGGTGAGCAAATGAAGACCCTTTGAAGTCATATTGCATGGTACCCATTCCACGGGTTTCAACTCTCCAGTTTTAAGGTATTCATCCTTCAGCTAAAACATGCATGTGGAACCTAGAGTATGATCAACCATGTGATCGGGAGACGTGTTCAAATATGTCTCAGTTTTCGTACCCTGGTACTCGGGTGCAACATTCCAGACGCTTTACTAACACTCTCCCCACTTGGAGAGTCAGTCCCTTTAACCTCCTGTTTGGCCCAGTTTGCAATTTCTGTGGAAGATGAACAGGAATAGCAAGAACCAATGAGAGATTAGCTGGAGGTGTCTGGATGGGCAAATTTAACTCTCATTTCCCACCAGGAAGAGGAATTAACCAAAGGCTCAGCGTGCCGTGCCAGAACCAGGTTAGGGCCTGAAGACATCCTGGGTTTTGCGGCCAGGTCACAAGAAAGCGAGTTGAAGAAAGGAGCTCAGGGGCACTGTAATTCACAAACCTGCAGAGTTATAAATGACAGCTATCGTCCAAAAATAGACTGAAGTAAGGCTGCCAAGAGGACTTGAAAGCGGGGCAGAATTGCAGGAAACCGATTTCAGGAGGTAGACTGGAATTGCATTGAAAGCATAGGAAAAGAGGCAGAACGTCCACAATGATGCACTTGGCCAACAAGGGCGTATGCGTTTTTTCCTGAATATATTCAGGAAAAATGGGATACACCCTTCTTGGCCAACCAAGCAAACTTGCAAAGGAAATCTGCACTACAATGAAGTCTCACTTCTCCCCGGTCAAAAGGGCCATCTGAAAAAAGTGTAAAATCCAGAAAGGCAGGACAGGCCATGGAGAACTGGGAGCCTTGTTATGCTGATGGGCGGGATGTAAATTGCCAACAGACACTCAGGAGAAGTGTATGGTGTTTCCTGAAACATCTAAAAAACAAAGCAACAGAGCCTAGGGCACTTCCACTTATGGTCCTATAGCTTAGGGAAATTAAAATCAAAAAGACACAGCCACCCCAACGTTTGGGACGCCTCCGTTTACAAGAACCTCGTTTACCGTACAAGTTCAATATCACAGAAAGTGAAAAATGGATAAAGAACTTGTGGTACTTATGTACAATGCAGTATCACTCAGCAATGAAATCTATGTTATCAGGCCCGTAGCAGCATAATGAGTGGATTCAGGTATGATGATTCTAACTGAAATAAGTCACACAGAAAAAGAAACATCATAAGATATCACTAATACACGGAATGTAAACTTGGCTACCCAGGAACTGCATTCCAAAACAGAACAGGGTCTCAAATTTAGAAAACCAACTTATGCTTGCTTAAGGGTAAAGGTGAGTTGGGGTGCTGCATAAAACCAGAGATTGAAATGAGCACAGATAAAGTTCCTTAAGCCAAATATGGAATAGACAAGAGCTACTCCTTGCTCAATGAAATGGACTCAAAACCCCATATTAAACGCCTAAGAATGTACCTGACTAGTAAGTATCTTAAAACCTATGGATTGCTATGTCTCCGAAAGAGAATCAAGCGTGTGTACAGGGGCATAAACGCAGCAGTGATAGGATTGGAGAGGTTCGGTGAGCAAATGAAGACCCTTTGAAGTCATATTGCATGGTACCCATTACACGGGTCTCAACTCTCCAGGTTTAAGGTATTCTTCCTTCAGCTAAAACATGCATGTGGAACCTAGAGTATGATCAACCATGTGAACGGGAGTCGTGTTCAAATATGTCTCAGTTTTCCTCCCCTGGTACTCGGGTGCAACATTCCAGACGCTTTACTAACACTCTCCCGACTTGGAGAGTCAGTCCCTTTAACCTCCTGTTTGGCCCAGTTTGCAATTTCTGCGGAAGATGAACAGGAATAGTGAGAACCAATGAGAGGCTAGCTGGAGGTGTCTGGACGGGCAAATTTAACTCTCATTTCCCACCAGGAAGAGGAATTAACCAAAGGCTCAGCATGCCGGGCCGGAACCAGATTAGGGCCTGAAGCCATCCTGCGGTGTTACGGCCAGGTCACAAGAAAGCGAGTTGAAGAAAGGAGCTCAGGGGCACTGTAATTCACAAACCTGCAGAGTTATAAATGACAGCTATCGTCCAAAAATAGACTGAAGTAAGGCTGCCAAGAGGACTTGAAAGCGGGGCAGAATTGCAGGAAACCGATTTCAGGAGGTAGACTGGAATTGCATTGAAAGCATAGGAAAAGAGGCAGAACGTCCACAATGATGCACTTGGCCAAAAAGGGCGTATGCGTTTTTTCCTGAATATATTCAGGAAAAAACGCATACGCCCTTTTTGGCCAACCAAGCAAGCTTGCAAAGGAAATCTGCACTACAATGAAGTCTCACTTCTCCCCGGTCAAAAGGGCCATCTGAAAAAAGTGTAAAATCCAGAAAGGCAGGACAGGCCATGGAGAACTGGGAGCCTTGTTATGCTGATGGGCGGGATGTAAATTGCCAACAACCACTCGGGAGAAGTGTATGGTGTTTCCTGAAACATCTAAAAAACAAAGCAACAGAGCCTAGGACACTTCCACTTATGGTCCTATAGCTTAGGCAATTTAAAATAAAAAAGACACAGCCACCCCAAAGTTTGGGACGCCTCTGTTTACAAGAACCTCGTTTACAGTACAAGTTCAACATCGCAGAAAGTGAAAAATGGATAAAAAAGTTGTGGTATTTACTTACAAAGCAATATCACTCAGCAATGAAATCTGTGTCATCAGGCCCTTAGCAGCACAATGAGTGGATTCAGGTATGATGATTCTAACTGAAATAAGTCACACAGAAAAAGAAACATCATAAGATATCAGTAATACACGGAATGGAAACTTGGCTACACAGGAACTGAATTACAGAACAGAACAGGGTCTCAAATTTAGAAAACCAACTTATGCTTGCTTAAGGGTAAAGGTGAGTTGGGGTGCTGCATAAAACCAGAGATTGAAATGAGCACAGATAAATTTCCTTAAGCCAAATATGGAATAGACAAGAGCTACTCCTTGCTCAACGAAATGGACTCAACACCACATATTAAACGCCTAAGAATGTACCTGACTAGTAAGTATCTTAAAACCTATGGATTGCTATGCCTCCGAAAGAGAATCAAGCATGTGTACAGAGGCATAAACGCAGCAGTGATAGGATTGGAGAGGTTCGGTGAGCAAATGAAGACCCTTTGAAGTCATATTGCATGGTACCCATTCCACGGGTTTCAACTACCCAGGTTGAAGGTATTCTGCCTTCAGCTAAAACATACATGTGGAACCTAGAGTATGATCAACCATGTGATCGGGAGACGTGTTCAAATATGTCTCAGTTTTCGTACCCTGGTACTCGGGTGCAACATTCCAGACGCTTTACTAACACTCTCCCGACTTGGAGAGTCAGTCCCTTTAACCTCCTGTTTGGCCCAGTTTGTAATTTCTGTGGAAGATGAACAGGAATAGCGAGAACCAATGAGAGGCTAGCTGGAGGTGTCTGGACGGGCAAATTTAACTCTCATTTCCCACCAGGAAGAGGAATTAACCAAAGGCTCAGCGTGCCGTGCCGGAACCAGATTAGGACCTGAAGCCATCCTGCGGTGTCGCGGCCAGCTCAAAATAAAGCGAGTTGAAGAAAGGAGCTCAGGGGCACTGTAATTCACAAACCTGCAGAGTTATAAATGACAGCTATCGTCCAAAAATAGACTGAAGTAAGGCTGCCAAGAGGACTTGAAAGCGGGGCAGAATTGCAGGAAACCGGTTTCAGGAGGTAGACTGGAATTGCATTGAAAGCATAGGAAAAGAGGCAGAACGTCCACAATGATGCACTTGGCCAAAAAGGGCGTATGCGTTTTTTCCTGAATATATTAAATATATTCAGGAATATATTCAGGAATATATCCTGAATATATTCCTGAATATATTTCCTGAATATATTCAGGAAAAAACGCATACGCCCTTTTTGGCCAACCAAGCAAGCTTGCAAAGGAAATCTGCACTACAATGAAGTCTCACTTCCCCCCGGTCAAAAGGGCCATCTGAAAAAAGTGTAAAATCCAGAAAGGCAGGACAGGCCATGGCGAACTGGGAGCCTTCTTATGCTGATGGGCGGGATGTAAATTGCCAACAGACACTCGGGAGAAGTGTATGGTGTTTCCTGAAACATCTAAAAAACAAAGCAACAGAGCCTAGGGCACTGCCACTTATGGTCCTATAGCTTAGGGAAATTAAAATCAAAAAGACACAGCCACCCCAAAGTTTGGGACGCCTCTGTTTACAAGAACCTCGTTTACAGTACAAGTTCAACATCGCAGAAAGTGAAAAATGGATAAAGAAGTTGTGGTATTTACTTACAAAGCAATATCACTCAGCAATGAAATCTGTGTCATCAGGCCCTTAGCAGCACAATGAGTGGATTCAGGTATGATGATTCTAACTGAAATAAGTCACACAGAAAAAGAAACAACATAAGATATCAGTAATACACGGAATGTAAACTTGGCTACACAGGAACTGAATTACAGAACAGAACAGGGTCTCAAATTTAGAAAACCAACTTATGCTTGCTTAAGGGTAAAGTTGAGTTGGGGTGCTGCATAAAACCAGAGATTGAAATGAGCACAGATAAAGTTCATTAAGCCAAATATGGAATAGACAAGAGCTACTCCTTGCTCAACGAAATGGACTGAACACCGCATATTAAACGTCTAAGAATGTACCTGACTAGTAAGTATCTTAAAACCTATGGATTGCTATGTCTCCGAAAGAGAATCAAGCATGTGTACAGGGGCATAAACGCAGCAGTGATAGGATTGGAGAGGTTCGTGAGCAAATGAAGACCCTTTGAAGTCATATTGCATGGTACCCATTACACGGGTCTCAACTCTCCAGGTTTAAGGTATTCTTCCTTCAGCTAAAACATGCATGTGGAACCTAGAGTATGATCAACCATGTGAACGGGAGTCGTGTTCAAATATGTCTCAGTTTTCCTCCCCTGGTACTCGGGTGCAACATTCCAGACGCTTTACTAACACTCTCCCGACTTGGAGAGTCAGTCCCTTTAACCTCCTGTTTGGCCCAGTTTGCAATTTCTGCGGAAGATGAACAGGATTAGCGAGAACCAATGAGAGGCTAGCTGGAGGTGTCTGGACGGGCAAATTTAACTCTCATTTCCCACCAGGAAGAGGAATTAACCAAAGGCTCAGCATGCCGGGCCGGAACCAGATTAGGGCCTGAAGCCATCCTGCGGTATTACGGCCAGGTCACAAGAAAGCGAGTTGAAGAAAGGAGCTCAGGGGCACTGTAATTCACAAACCTGCAGAGTTATAAATGACAGCTATCGTCCAAAAATACACTGAAGTAAGGCTGCCAAGAGGACTTGAAAGCGGGACGGAATTGCAGGAAACCGATTTCAGGAGGTAGACTGGAATTGCATTGAAAGCATAGGAAAAGAGGCAGAACGTCCACAATGATGCACTTGGCCAAAAAGGGCGTATGCGTTTTTTCCTGAATATATTCAGGAAAAAACGCATACGCCCTTTTTGGCCAACCAAGCAAGCTTGCAAAGGAAATCTGCACTACAATGAAGTCTCACTTCCCCCTGGTCAAAAGGGCCATCTGAAAAAAGTGTAAAATCCAGAAAGGCAGGACAGGCCATGGAGAACTGGGAGCCTTGTTATGCTGATGGGCGGGATGTAAATTGCCAACAGACACTCGGGAGAAGTGTATGGTGTTTCCTGAAACATCTAAAAAACAAAGCAACAGAGCCTAGGGCACTTCCACTTATGGTCCTATAGCTTAGGGAAATTAAAATCAAAAAGACACAGCCACCCCAAATTTTGGGACACCTCTGTTTACAAGAACCTCGTTTACCGTACAAGTTCAATATCACAGAAAGTGAAAAATGGATAAAGAACTTGTGGTACTTACGTACAATGCAGTATCACTCCGCAATGAAATCTATGTCATCAGGCCCGTAACAGCATAATGAGTGGATTCAGGTACGATGATTCTAACTGAAATAAGTCACACAGAAAAAGAAACATCATAAGATATCACTAATACACGGAATGTAAACTTGGCTACACAGGAACTGCATTCCAAAACAGAACAGGTTCTCAAATTTAGAAAACCAACTTATGCTTGCTTAAGGGGAAAGGTGAGTTGGGGTTCTGCATAAAACCAGAGATTGAAATGAGCACAGATAAAGTTCCTTAAGCCAAATATGGAATAGACAAGAGCTACTCCTTGCTCAACGAAATGGACTCAAAACCCCATATTAAACGCCTAAGAATGTACCTGACTAGTAAGTATCTTAAAACCTATGGATTGCTATGTCTCCAAAAGAGAATCAAGCGTGTGTACAGGGGCATAAACGCAGCAGTGATAGGATTGGAGAGGTTCGGTGAGCAAATGAAGACCCTTTGAAGTCATATTGCATGGTACCCATTCCACGGGTTTCAACTACCCAGGTTTTAGGTATTCTTCCTTCAGCTAAAACATGCATGTGGAACCCAGAGTATGATCAACCATGTGATCGGGAGATGTGTTCAAATATGTCTCAGTTTTCCTCCCCTGGTACTCGGGTGCAACATTCCAGACGCCTTACTAACACTCTCCCCACTTGGAGAGTCAGCGCCTTTAACCTCCTGTTTGGCCCAGTTTGCAATTTCTGCGGAAGATGAACAGGAATAGCGAGAACCAATGAGAGACTAGCTGGAGGTGTCTGGACGGGCAAATTTAACTCTCATTTCCCACCAGGAAGTGGAAATAATCAAAGGCTCAGTGTGCCGTGCCGGAACCAGATTAGGGCCTGAAGCCATCCAGCGGTGTTGCGGGCAGCTCAAAAGAAAGCGAGTTGAAGAAAGGAGCTCAGGGGCACTGTAATTCACAAACCTGCAGAGTTATAAATGACAGCTATCGTCCAAAAATAGACTGAAGTAAGGCTGCCAAGAGGACTTGAAAGCGGGGCAGAATTGCAGGAAACCGATTTCAGGAGGTAGACTGGAATTGCATTGAAAGCATAGGAAAAGAGGCAGAACGTCCACAATGATGCACTTGGCCAAAAAGGGCGTATGCGTTTTTTCCTGAATATATTCAGGAAAAAACGCATACGCCCTTTTTGGCCAACCAAGCAAACTTGCAAAGGAAATCTGCACTACAATGAAGTCTCACTTCCCCCCTGTCAAAAGGGCCATCTGAAAAAAGTGTAAAATCCAGAAAGGCAGGACAGGCCATGGAGAACTGGGAGCCTTGTTATGCTGATGGTCGGGATGTAAATTGCCAACAACCACTTGGGAGAAGTGTATGGTGTTTCGTGAAACATCTAAAAAACAAAGCAACAGAGCCTAGGGCACTTCCACTTATGGTCCTATAGCTTAGGGAAATTAAAATCAAAAAGACACAGCCACCCCAAAGTTTGGGACGCCTCTGTTTACAAGAACCTCGTTTACCGCACAAGTTCAATATCACAGAAAGTGAAAAACGGATAAAGAACTTGGGTACTTACGTACAATGCAGTATCACTCAGCAATGAAATCTATGTCATCAGGCCCGTAGCAGCATAATGAGTGGATTCAGGTACGATGATTCTAACTGAAATAAGTCACACAGAAAAAGAAACATCATAAGATATCACTAATACACGGAATGTAAACTTGGCTACACAGGAACTGAATTACAGAACAGAACAGGTTCTCAAATTTAGAAAACCAACTTATGCTTGCTTAAGGGTAAAGGTGAGTTGGGGTGCTGCATAAAACCAGAGATTGAAATGAGCACAGATAAAGTTCCTTAAGCCAAATATGGAATAGACAAGAGCTACTCCTTGCTCAACGAAATGGACTCAACACCGCATATTAAACACCTAAGAATGTACCTGACTAGTAAGTATCTTAAAACCTATGGATTGCTATGTCTCCGAAAGAGAATCAAGCATGTGTACAGGGGCATAAACGCAGCAGTGATAGGATTGGAGATGTTCGGTGAGCAAATGAAGACCCTTTGAAGTCATATTGCATGGTACCCATTCAACGGGTTTCAACTAACCAGGTTTTAGGTATTCTTCCTTCAGCTAAAACATGCATGTGGAACCCAGAGTATGATCAACCATGTGATCGGGAGACGTGTTCAAATATGTCTCAGTTTTCGTACCCTGGTACTCGGGTGCAACATTCCAGACGCTTTACTAACACTCTCCCGACTTGGAGAGTCAGTCCCTTTAACCTCCTGTTTGGCCCAGTTTGCAATTTCTGCGGAAGATGAACAGGAATAGCGAGAACCAATGAGAGACTAGCTGGAGGTGTCTGGACGGGCAAATTTAACTCCCATTTCCCCCCAGGAAGAGGAATTAACCAAAGGCTCAGCATGCCGTGCCGGAACCAGATTAGGGCCTGAAGCCATCCTGCGGTGTTGTGGCCAGGTCACAAGAAAGCGAGTTGAAGAAAGGAGCTCAGGGGCACTGTAATTCACAAACCTGCAGAGTTATAAATGACAGCTATCGTCCAAAAATAGACTGAAGTAAGGCTGCCAAGAGGACTTGAAAGCGGGGCAGAATTGCAGGAAACCGAATTCAGGAGGTAGACTGGAATTGCATTGAAAGCATAGGAAAAGAGGCAGAACGTCCACAATGATGCACTTGGCCAAAAAGGGCGTATGCGTTTTTTCCTGAATATATTCAGGAAAAAACGCATACGCCCTTTTTGGCCAACCAAGCAAGCTTGCAAAGGAAATCTGCACTACAATGAAGTCTCACTTCCCCCCGGTCAAAAGGGCCATCTGAAAAAAGTGTAAAATCCAGAAAGGCAGGACAGGCCATGGAGAACTGGGAGCCTTGTTATGCTGATGGTCGGGATGTAAATTGCCAACAACCACTTGGGAGAAGTGTATGGTGTTTCCTGAAACATCTAAAAAACAAAGCAACAGAACCTAGGGCACTTCCACTTATGCAATATCACTCAGCAATGAAATCTGTGTCATCAGGCCCTTAGCAGCACAATGAGTGGATTCAGGTATGATGATTCTAACTGAAATAAGTCACACAGAAAAACAAACATCATAAGATATCAGTAATACACGGAATGGAATCTTGGCTACACAGGAACTGAATTACAGAACAGAACAGGGTCTCAAATTTAGAAAACCAACTTATGCTTGCTTAAGGGTAAAGGTGAGTTGGGGTGCTGCATAAAACCAGAGATTGAAATGAGCACAGATAAAGTTCCTTAAGCCAAATATGGAATAGACAAGAGCTACTCCTTGCTCAACGATATGGACTCAACACCACATATTAAACGCCTAAGAATGTACCTGACTAGTAAGTATCTTAAAACCTATGGATTGCTATGTCTCTGAAAGAGAATCAAGCGTGTGTACAGGGGCATAAACGCAGCAGTGATAGGATTGGAGAGGTTCGGTGAGCAAATGAAGACCCTTTGAAGTCATATTGCATGGTACCCATTCCACGGGTCTCAACTCTCCAGGTTTAAGGTATTCTTCCTTCAGCTAAAACATGCATGTGGAACCCCGAGTATGATCAACCGTGTGAACGGGAGACGTTTTCAAATATGTCTCAGTTTTCCTCCCCTGGTACTCGGGTGCAACATTCCAGACCCTTTACTAACACTCTCCCAACTTGGAGAGTCAGCGCCTTTAACCTCCTGTTTGGCCCAGTTTGCAATTTCTGCGGAAGATGAACAGGAATAGGGAGAACCAATGAGACACTAGCTGGAGGTGTCTGGACGGGCAAATTTAACTCTCATTTCCCACCAGGAAGAGGAAATAACCAAAGGCTCAGCGTGCCGTGCCGGAACCAGATTAGGGCCTGAAGCCATCCTGCGGTGTTGCGGCCAGCTCAAAAGAAAGCGAGTTGAAGAAAGGAGCTCAGGGTCTCTGTAATTCACAAACCTGCAGAGTTATAAATGACAGCTATCGTCCAAAAATATACCGAAGTAAGGCTTCCAAGAGGACTTGAAAGCGGGGCAGAATTGCAGGATACCGATTTCAGGAGGTAGACTGGAATTGCATTGAAAGCGTAGGAAAAGAGGCAGAACGTCCACAATGATGCACTTTGCCAAAAGGGCATATGCGTTTTTTCCTGAATATATTCAGGAAAAAACGCTTACGCCCTTTTTGGCCAACCAAGCAAGCTTGCAAAGGAAATCTGCACTACAATGAAGTCTCACTTCCCCCCGGTCAAAAGGGCCATCAGAATAAAGTGTAAAGTCCAGAAAGGCAGGACAGTCCATGGAGAACTGGGAGCCTTGTTATGCTGATGGGCGGGATGTAAATTGCCAACAGACACTCGGGAGAAGTGTATGGTGTTTCCTGAAACATCTAAAAAACAAAGCAACAGAGCCTAGGGCACTTCCACTTATGGTCCTATAGCTTAGGGAAATTAATATCAAAAAGACACAGCAACCCCAAAATTTGGGACGGCTCTTTTTACAGGAATCTCTTCTACGGCACAAGTTAAATATCCCAGAGAGCAAATAATGGATAAAGAAGTTGCGGTACTTCTGTACAACAGAATACCACTCAGCAATGAAATCTATGTCACCAGGCCCGTACCAGCATAATGAGTGGATTGAGGCACGATGATTCTAAGTGAAATAAGTCACACAGAAAAAGAAACATCATAAGGTATCACTAATACACGGAATGTGAACTTGGCTACACATGAACTGAATTACAAAACAGAACAGGGTCTCAAGTTTAGAAAACCAACTTATGCCTGCTTAAGGGGGAAGGTGAGTTGGGGTGCTGCATAAAAGCAGACTGTGAAATTAGCACAGATACCGTTCCATAAGCCAAATATGTAATAGACAAGAGCTACCCCTTGCTCAAAGAAATGGATTCAACAATGAGGTATCACCTCACACCTGGTAGAATAGGCATCATTGAAAATCTACAAACAAAAAATGCTGGAAAGGGTGTGGAGAAAAGGAACCCTCTTCCACTATTGTTGGGAATATAAATTGATACAGTCATTATGGAGAACAATATGGAATTTCTTAAGAAACTAACAATAGAATTACCATATGATACAGGAATCCAGTACTGGACATATACCCAGACAAAACCATAAATCAAGAAGAGTCATTCACCGCAATATTCATTGCATCACTATTTACAATATCGAGGTAATGGAAGCAACCTAAATGCCCACAGACAGACGAATGCATAAAGCTGTGGTACATATATAAAATGGAATATTACTAAGCCATGAAAAGGAATGAAATTGGGTCATTTGTAGAGACGTCGATGGATCTAGAGACTGTCATACAGAGTGAAGTAAGTCAGAAAGAGAAAAACAAATCTTGTATATTCATGCATATATGTGGAACCTAGAAAAACTGTACAGATTAACCATTTTGCAAGACATAAATAGACCAACAGATGTAGACAACAAACGTATGGACAACAAGGGGGGAAAGCTGTTGGGGGGGTGGTAGTGGGAGGAGTTGAGAGACTGGGATTGGCATGTATACATTTATATGTATAAAATAGATAACCAATAAGAACCTGCTGTATAAAAATATAAAATAAAATTCAAAATTAAAAAGAAATAAAATTTAAAAAATAAAACAGAAAAAACAATTATTCCCTGCACATACATGTATTTATATGAATAAATTATTTCCATGCTTATATCTGTAAATACAAAAAAGAGGAATAAAATCTACCTTGAACCAAAAACGAAAAAGAGAAAAAAAACACAGAACCCACCAGTTACACAGAGGAAAACCGTATCAGGGCACTTGCTCCAGTTGTAAACAATTCTGAAGTTGGTCAGTGGTGGGGAATCGTCTCCCATTCAGCCAGCAGCCCCCACGCAACAAGCGTCCTCATTGCAAAGCTGGGGCACCGTGCCGAGGCATCTGTGAGTAAACGTGAGCTGAGCCCCAGGCCAGTTGCTGCTGAACTATTCCCACCCGTCCCAGGTAAAACACCTGAATATATACAAGGACTTGAAAGCCTAGAGGAAGGGCCATAGAGCCACACGAGTGACAGCATGCCGGCCGACTTGGTGCCTGCAGGCCAGCCAGGATGGTCCTGGCCCTGGGTGCTCTTCTGGAAGATTTCCATTTCCCTGCCTGAGATACCCGTCCTGTCCCTGCCCCCACTGCTTTTTTCCTTCCTCACCTCTGCCCAGGGAGAAATTCCAGCAGCAGGTATGGGTGACACATCCTCTTCTTTAGCAGGTGGCAGCCTGGCAACTGCTGCAGAAAGTCCAGCAGAGCCCCACTCACACTGGGCCACCCACAAAGCCGTGGCCTCTCACTCCCTCCCACCAGCCCAGCCCCGAGACTGCTGACAGGGCAGAGAAAATGGCGTCAGGCACGGCTGCAGGGGCTCTTGCTGCCTGGAGTGGTATTTATATTGATCTCAACCCAGGCACACCTGGGGAGGGCTGGCCGGCACGGTAAGGCTGCCCAGGTCAGCCAATCATCACCCCTCAGGGGCTCACAGTTGCAGAAAATGGAACTTGCTGAACCGGCCAGGTCCAAGGAACAGGTGTGGGCTCCTGAGAGTCAGGATAGACAAGGGGCTGCAGCTTTGGCTTGTTTTCTAATCATTTTATCTGACCCATGAGTGGGAGACAACTTCAAGAAAACCCTCTCCTAATGAGAGGAACCCAGGAGTCAGGGAGAGGAGGGGTGGGTGGTGGTTGGAGACAGAGGCCTGGTGCCCCGGGTGCAGTGGAAGTCTCTGGAAGACCAGGTGGAGGGAGGCCTCACGGAGTGATGCCCAGGGTCACAGACCTGTCGCAGCTGCTGTTTGTTAGTTCAAGTCCTGCTCTGAGGTGCTCTGTGTCAGCTCTGAGCGACAGGTGAGCTGGGGGTGCTCTGCAATGAGGGCTATGTGCACGGTTCCTGTGTGCCCAGCCCTGCCACGGTACCTGCAAGGGTAGCTCTGTATCCTGGGAGGGGCCTGACCACGAGAGCCCCGTGGGCTGGGGTGGGGGTGGGGTACCTGCCCAGGTGAGCTCCATATTCTGGGATTGGTCTGACCACGAGAGCCCCATGGGCTGCTGGGGACCTGGTAAAGGATGTCAGGACAGTCAGTGAAGCCACCGAGGATATACCTCCAGTTGCTCCTAATTCCTACACCCTGCTGGTCATTCTACCAACCACCAGGACATGGTATTCTGTATTAGTCTTCAATGATGCCTTCTTTTGTATTCCATTAGTCCCAGAGTCACAAGAAATTTTGGCTTGTGAGTGGCAGGACTCAACATACAACTAAAACAATACTTCCGGGCCGTCTGGCCCCAAGGGTGCAAAAATTCCCACACCATCTTTGGGGAAAGCTTAGCTAAAGACCTAAAAGTTCTACCTCTGGAAAAGGAAACCCTCCTTCAATATGCAGACGACATTCTGATCACCAGCCCTACTAAGGAGGCCTCTGAACTACCAAGCCAATAAAGGATAGAAGTTGTCCAAGAAAAAGCTCAAATATCACAGACTGCGGTGACCTGCCTGGGCTTCATTCTCACAGAAGGTCAGAGAAGCCCATCCCAGGAAAGGGAAGAAACCATTTTCAGCCTTACCCCTTTCTAAAACTAGAAGACAGCTTAGGGGTTCCTGGGGAGGCCAGGGTTTGCTGCTTCTGGATCCCTAGCTACAGTCTACTAGCTGGGCCTCTATATGAAACACTGAAAGGAAAAGATGATGATCCTTTTGAATAGAATCCAGAAGTGGCCTTTCAAGAATGGAAAGAGCAGTCAATTCAGATCCTTGCCCTGGAACTCCCTAATTTAGCTAAACCCTTTGACCTTTACATTCCCGGTGAAAGGTGAATCGCCATTGGAGAATTAGTGCAAAAACTGGGACCACTTGAAATGGAACAATGCAAGAATGCCATCCAGGTAGGATAAACTACGGTCACTAAGGGGCTTGGCCCACTGCCACATCTGGCCAAGATACTGGCGGTATCTAAAAACCTGGAAATCAGCAGCCCAAAAGGCCACCTCCCTCCTAAGGGAAAAGGACCCCACGTGGTGATCCTAACCACCAGCCATGCCCTGAAGTTGCAGGGTTCGCTCCGTGGGCACACCGACCTCGAGTGAGGAGGCCCTCCAACTCCAACATCCAGAGAGATAACCGGGGGCAACAGGGCACCATGACGACTCGTGTGAACATCACTTGACCTGGAGTTTCTCTCATAAAACAACAAGAGTGTGTCCCAAAAGAGTAGACTACTGCTTGCAGGACTTACTGCACCCAGAGGGGAGCTAATAATCTTGGCGGGGGAACAGTATACCACACTGTCACCATAGAAAAGCCTACAGACACCGTGATGATGGTGGCCAATAAGACCGGCTGGACTCCTGTTTACTTCAAAAGGCTGTTGACTCAGTAGCCATCATGGTCCTTGGTCACCACTGACCCTGGACTGTCTGGGAGTTGAGCGGGCAGGGCTCTGACACCTGGTGCTGTTTGTACGTTAATTCAGGGGCCTAACTGAAGAAAGCGCAGACTACTGGTCAGAGCATCTAGGCTGGCAGAGACGGTCAGCCTAAGGTGGCCGAACAAATGTGGGGCGGGGTGAAACCGGCCCCCACAGCGTCTCTGCACATCTCTTTCCTGGACCCTTAAAGGTCATTAGAATCTATAACACTTCCAATGCTGGTGCTCAGGTGGACGAGCAGGGAGGCAGGGGTCCTGGGGACAATCAACGTCACCGGGAGGCTGCTGGGGAGAAGCTCTGACCCTCGCCCCAGGGTATGAGGGCTCCCAACTCAGCACTCAGCAGTTACAGAAGAAGGGTCTGCACCCTCAGCACTCCAAGAATGAGGAACGGGACAAAAGGCAGAGGAGGGGTTTGTCCCCAGCAAAGCCCCTTAAAAATCCCTGGGAGATAAAAGTAGAATCTGGGCAATAAAGGCAAGTCTAACCTTTTTTATCCTTTGTGCTTTGTCTAATTTCACGTGCTCCTAGGGTCCCGCATGCAGAGGTTCCACACCCGGCACTTCAGACCAGATTTCCTAGTGCAGAATGGCTGGGTCGACACCTCAGCTCCTGGGGCCCAGTGCAGACTCCACGATATAGAGCCTGAGCTACAGCCAACCCGGCCCTCGAGAGCTCCGCCGCCTCCCTCCCTCCCACTGACTCTGACAGGATCTCTACACAGCAGCCCAGCCCACAGCCCACGGGGTAGTGCATGCTCTCACCTCTCCATTCTCTGATCAAAATATAAAGTTTCCTTTGCTTGTGAACCAAACTCAGTCTCGATCTGTTGGCCCCAATGACACTGGGCAGGGGGACACTTGTTGGGGTCCACTCTGGAGGATCAGTAACAGAAATTGAGACTATTGTAACCTCAATGAACAGATGTGTGAGCCAAACTGTAGTTAACATAGAACAGTGTATAAGGCTCGGGTAAAATAAGATGTTTTTAACACTTCCATTTGATATTTCCATCACTTTTTATAAGCAAGTTCAGTGAAAAGGTTTGTCTTATTTGTCAGGTCAATATTAGAGAAACGAAGTGATTTCTTTCCAAGGATGTACATCTAATAATCTTGGTTAAACCTTCAATCTTGTTTTAAATGCTTTTCCATTGAAAATGATACCTCTCTTTCAGCTCCCCCATTTCTGAGAAGTATAAAATCTTATAATTTATTATTACCAAAGGGGAAAGGTGGGAGGAGGGATAAATTAACAGTTTGGAATGAACACATACACACTGCTATGTATAAAATAGATCATCAACAAGGAACTACTGTATAGCACAGGGAACTACACTCAACATTTTGCAATAACCTATAAGGGGAAATAATCTGAAAAAGAATAGATATTTTTATTGACATCATCTATCAATGACAGTTAAAGTGTAGCCTAAGGGAAGCTGGTGGTGAGTGCTTCTGACCCTGAAGACTTCAATCATCTAAAGTTTGGACTCTGCCTACTTCCCAAGGCCCTTAATGAACATATGTGTAGCCGTAGCTTAAAAAATTCCCCAGTTTGGGTTTCGGGGAGACACTGATTTTGAAAAAGCCCTGGTGTTCTCCTTACATGAATGGGACTCTTCCTACTGCTAAAACATGTCTGTCACACCCAGAGGATGGTATACCATCTGATCGGGAAGAGTTTGGAAAAGGCATCTCATCTCCTCATCTCCTGGTGCTCGGGTTCACCCCTCCAGCGTCTTTACTAACAGTCTCCCCACTTGGAGATGTCAGCACTGTCAACATCCTGTTGCGTACAGTTTGGAATTTGTCCAGAGGATGAAGCGGAAGGATGAGGAACAATGAGAGACAAGTCCTAGGTGTTCAGACAGGCACATGTCACTCTAATTTCCAATCAGGAAGACGAATTGACCAAAGGCTAGGGTTGCCCATGGAAACAGTATGGGGCTTGAGGAAATCCCGCTGCTTTGTGGCCAGTTCCCATAAACACGAGTTGAACAATGGAACTCAGGGGCAGTAAAATTCACAAAACTGCAGAGTTGAAAATATCCATCACTGAAAAATGTCTTGAGGAAAGTCAGAGAAAAGGACTTGTAAGCAAGGGAGAATGGCAGGAAAGGGATTTGAGGAGGTAGAAAGGACTCGCCATTAAGCACAAGAAAAGGAGCTGAACATTGCCAACATTGCAGTTGGCCAAAAAGGGTGTATGCGTTCTTTTCTGTATATATTCAAGAAAAGGGCATACACTTTTTTAGCCAACCAAACAGGTGGGCACTGGAAGTCAATACCACAAAAGATATCACTTCGCATCAGTCAGAAGAGCCATCCTCATAAAGCGTAAACAACAGAAATGCAGGACAGGGCAACGAGAAGAGGGAGCCCTGTGAGACTTATAGTGGAAATATATATTGCCAACGGCCATTCTGGAGAAGTGTATTGTGTTTACTAAAGCATCTACAAAATGACCTACAGAGCATAGGGCACTTGCACTCACGGGCGTATATCTTGGGAAAAACAAAAATCGAGAGGACACAGGCACCCCAATGTTTACCCCCTCTCTGTTTAAAAGATCCTCGACTAGGATATAACTTAAATGTCTCTGGAGGGAAAAAATGGATAGAGATGTGGTACTTAGGTAGAGTGGAATATTATTCAGCCTGGAAATCAATGAAATATGGCCAGTTGTAACAACTCCGGAGGAGTTACGTATGATCATTCTAAGTGACAGAATTCAAAAAGAAAAAGACACATATCATAAGATATCACTTAAAGGTGGAATCCAAAATGGCTACACATGAAATAAATTACAAAACAAAAACATAGTCAAATATGTAGAAAACACGCATAAGGCTGCTAAACGGGAAAGGTGGGGAGGGGTGAGGCATCATCCAGGAGGTTGAAATTAGCAAAGATACCATTCCAAATACCAAACTGATAATCAACAAGGCCTACACGGTAGCTAAAAGAACTGCACTCAGCACACTCAAGTCACCGGAAAAGAATATATACGACTGGTAAGAATCTGAAAAAGAATTTATTGATGTCTCTCTGTACGTGAATCAAGTGGATGTACAGCAGCAAGAAACAGAGCTTTGAAAATCAGCTGTAACCAATATAGTAATAAATTGAAAAAAATAAACGACAGAGAGACAGAGAAAACCTCTTACAACTTTTCCTCAGGGACGGTGATGCAACATGGATTGAACACATCTAGACCCACAGCAGGATGAGACATAAGGCTGGAAACTGTTTGCGCTAAGAGAAATGTGAGGTTGGGTGAGGAAATGCACACCCTTTAAAGTAATACTACCTGGTACCCATTCAATGGGTCCCAAATCTGCAGGTTCAAGGGATCTTCCTACAGCTAAAACATGCATGGAAAGCCCAGAGGACTGTACACCATGTGATCGGGAGATGTGTCTAAAATGCACCTCATTTATCCTCTCCTGGTGCTCCTGTTCACCATTCCAGCCACGCTACTTAGAATCTCCCCACTTGGAGAATCAGCACATTTAAACTTCTGTTTCACACATTTTGCAAATTGTGAGGAGGATGAACGGGAAGAGGGGGAACCAATGAGAGAAGAGTTGTAGGGGTTTGGACGGGCACATATCACTCTAATTTCCCATTAAGAATAAGAATTAAAGAAAGGCTCAGCCTGCCTCGCCGGAGCCAAAATAGGGCCTGAAGCAATCCTGCGGGTTTGAGGCCAGCTCACAAAAGAGCAACTTAAAAAATGGAGCTCAGGGTCACTGCAATTCACAAACCTGCAGAGTTATAAATGAAAACTAACGTCCAAAAATATGTTGAGGTAAGGCAAAGAAGAGGATCTGAATGCAAGACAGAATTGCAAGAAACAGATTTCAAGAGATAGATTGGACTCGTCTTTAACGCACATGAAAAGCGGCAGAATTTCGACAATGATGCAGTTGGCCCAAAAGGGCGTATGCGTTTTTTCCTGATTATATCCAGGAAAAAACGCATACGCACTTTATGGGCAACGAAGCAAGCAAGCAATGCAAATGTGCACAACAAAGAAATCTCACTTCCCACCGGTCAAAAGGGCCATCCTAAAAAATTGTAAAAACCAGAAATGCAGGACAGGCCATGGAGAACAGGGAGCCTTTATACGCTGATGGGCAGTGTGTGAACTGCCGAGAGCCACTCTGGAGAAGTGTATGGTGGTTCCTAAATCATCTAAAAAACAGAGCTACAGAGCATAGGACACTTCCAATCATGGGAGTATATCTAGGGAAGTCTAAAAATCAACAAGACACAAGCACACCACAGTTTAGGGCTACTCTGTTTACAAGAACCTCAACTTCAGTACACCTTAAATATCCCAGGAAAGAGAACAATGGATAAAGAAGATGTGGTACTTATGTACAATGGAATATCTCTTCACCATGAAATCAATGTAATAAGGCTAGTAGAAGGATAAAGAGTGGATTTAGGTCCGATAATACTACTTGAAATAAGTCAAACAGAAAAAGAAACATATCATAAGATATCACTTATAGAGGGAGGGTAAATATGGCTGCACAAGAAATGAATTACAGAACAGAACAGTGTCTCACATTTAGAAAACACACTTATGTCAGCTTAAGGGGAAAGGAGAGGTGGGGTGATGCATAAAACCAGAGTTTGAAATTAGCACAGATACCGTTCAATAAACCAAATAGGTATTAGACAAGATCTACACCTTGCTCAATGAACAGGCCTCAACACACCCTATACACCGCAGAGAAATATATCTGAGGAATAAGAATCTTAAAACCCATGTATTGATATATCTCCATAAGGGAATCAAGTGTGTGCAGAGCGGCACAAACACAGCAGTGAAAAGGAGCTAAACCCCATTATAGAAATAAATTTTAAAAACAAAACGCTGAAACAATGAAAGAGAGAAAAATTCTTACAAAATTCGCTCAGGGGCTGTGATGCAACCTGGATTGACCACATATAAACCCACAGCTGGATAAGACATAAGGCTGGACACTTGGGGCTGACAGGATTGGTGAGCTTTGGTGAGCAACTGCCGAAAGTTTAATGCAATACTTCATGCTACTCATTCCAAGGGTCCCAACACTCCAGGTTGAAGGGAATCTTCCTACAGCTAAACCATGCTTGGGAAACCCAGCGACTGGTATACCATATGATCGGGAAAGGTTTCTAAAACGCACCTCATTTTTCCTCTCCTGGGGCTCCGGATCGACATTCCAGCCGCTTTACTAACAACATCCCCACATGGAGTCAATGCCTTTAAGTTCTGGTATCGCACAGTCTGCAGTTAGTGCAGAGGATGAATGGGAATAGGGGGAACCAGTGAGAAACTAGCTGTAGCGGTTTCAATGGGCACATGTCACTCTAATATCACATCAGTAAGAAGAATTAACCAAAGGCACAGCAAGGTGCCCCAGAAGAAAAATAGGGCTTCAAGGAATCCTGTGGTTACGGGGCAAGACCACGAAAATAAGAGCTACAAAATGGAGCTAAGGGCCACTGCAATTCAAAAACCTGCAGAGTTATAAAGGCCAACTATTTTTAAAAAATATATTGAGGTAAGGCTATGAAGAGGCATTGAAAGCAAGGCAGAATTGCAGGAAACCGATTTCAGGAGGTAGACTGGAATTGCCTTGAAAGCATAGGAAAAGAGGCAGAACGTCCACAATGATGCACTTGGCCAAAAAGGGCGTATGCGTTTTTTCCTGAATATATTCAGGAAAAAACGCATACGCCCTTTTTGGCCAACCAAGCAAACTTGCAAAGGAAATCTGCAGTACAATGAAGTCTCACTGCCCCCTGGTCAAAAGGGCCATCTGAAAAAAGTGTAAAATCCATAAAGGCAGGACAGGCCATGGAGAACTGGGAGCCTTGTTATGCTGATGGGCGGGATGTAAATTGCCAACAGACACTTGGGAGAAGTGTATGGTGTTTCCTGAAACATCGAAAAAACAAAGCAACAGAGCCTAGGGCACTTCCACTTATGGTCCTATAGCTTAGGAAAATTAAAATCAAATAGACACAGCCACCCCAAAGTTTGGGACGCCTCTGATTACAAGAACCTCGTTTACGGTACAAGTTCAACATCGCAGAAAGTGAAAAATAGATAAAGAAGTTGTGGTATTCACTTACAAAGCAATATCACTCAACAATGAAATCTATGTCATCAGGCCCTTAGCAGCACAATGAGTGGATTCAGGTATGATGATTCTAACTGAAATAAGTCACACAGAAAAAGAAACATCATAAGATATCAGTAATACACGGAATGTAAACTTGGCTACACAGGAACTGAATTACAGAACAGAACAGGGTCTCAAATTTAGAAAACCAACTTATGCTTGCTTAAGGGGAAAGGTGAGTTGGGGTGCTGCATAAAACCAGAGATTGAAATGAGCACAGATAAAGTGCCTTAAGCCAAATATGGAATAGACAAGAGCTACTCCTTGCTCAACGAAATGGACTCAACACCGCATATTAAACGCCTAAGAATGTACCTGACTAGTAAGTATCTTAAAACCTATGGATTGCTATGTCTCCGAAAGAGAATCAAGCATGTGTACAGGGGCATAAACGCAGCAGTGATAGGATTGGAAAGGTTCGGTGAGCAAATGAAGACCCTTTGAAGTCATATTGCATGGTACCCATTCCACGGGTTTCAACTACCCAGGTTTAAGGTATTCTTCCTTCAGCTAAAACATGCATGTGGAACCTAGAGTATGATCAACCATGTGATCGGGAGACGTGTTCAAATATGTCTCAGTTTTCGTACCCTGGTACTCGGGTGCAACATTCCAGACGCTTTACTAACACTCTCCCCTATTGGAGAGTCAGTCCCTTTAACCTCCTGTTTGGCCCAGTTTGCAATTTCTGTGGAAGATGAACAGGAATAGCGAGAACCAATGAGAGACTAGCTGGAGGTGTCTGGATGGGCAAATTTAACACTCATTTCCCACCAGGAAGAGGAATTAACGAAAGGCTCAGCGTGCCGTGCCAGAACAAGATTAGGGCCTGAAGACATCCTGCGGTGTTGCGGCCAGGTCACAAGAAAGCGAGTTGAAGAAAGGAGCTCAGGGGCACTGTAATTCACAAACCTGCAGAGTTATAAATGACAGCTATCGCCCAAAAATATACTGAAGTAAGGCTGCCAAGACGACTTGAAAGCGGAGCAGAATTGCAGGAAACCGATTTCAGGAGGTAGACTGGAATTGCATTGAAAGCATAGGAAAAGAGGCAGAACGTCCACAATGATGCACTTGGCCAAAAAGGGCGTATGCGTTTTTTCCTGAATATATTCAGGAAAAAACGCATACGCCCTTTTTGGCCAACCAAGCAAGCTTGCAAAGGAAATCTGCACTACAATGAAGTCTCACTTCCCCCCGGTCAAAAGGGCCATCTGAAAAAAGTGTAAAATCCAGAAAGGCAGGACAGGCCATGGAGAACTGGGAGCCTTGGTATGCTGAAGGGCGGGATGTAAATTGCCAACAACCACTCGGGAGAAGTGTATGGTGTTTCCTGAAACATCTAAAAAACAAAGCAACAGAGCCTAGGGCACTTCCACTTATGGTCCTATAGCTTAGGGAAATTAAAATCAAAAAGACACAGCCACCCCAAAGTTTGGGACGCCTCCGTTTACAAGAACCTCGTTTACCGTACAAGTTCAATATCACAGAAATTGAAAAATGGATAAAGAAGTTGTGGTACTTACGTACAATGCAGTATCACCTAGCAATGAAATCTATGTCATCAGGCCCGTAGCAGCATAATGAGTGGATTCAGGTACGATGAATCTAACTGAAATAAGTCACACAGAAAAAGAAACATCATAAGATATCACTAATACACGGAATGTAAACTTGGCTACACAGGAACTGCATTCCAAAACAGAACAGGGTCTCAAATTTAGAAAACCAACTTATGCTTGCTTAAGGGGAAAGGTGAGTTGGGGTGCTGCATAAAACCAGAGATTGAAATGAGCACAGATAAAGTTCCTTAAGCCAAATATGGAATAGACAAGAGCTACTCCTTGCTCAACGAAATGGACTCAAAACCCCATATTAAACGCCTAAGAATGTACCTGACTAGTAAGTATCTTAAAACCTATGGATTGCTATGTCTCCAAAAGAGAATCAAGCGTGTGTACAGGGGCATAAATGCAGCAGTGATAGGATTGGAGAGGTTCGGTGAGCAAATGAAGACCCTTTGAAGTCATATTGCATGGTACCCATTACACGGGTCTCAACTCTCCAGGTTTAAGGTATTCTTCCTTCAGCTAAAACATGCATGTGGAACCCAGAGTATGATCAACCATGTGAACGGGAGACGTGTTCAAATATGTCTCAGTTTTCGTACCCTGGTACTCGGGTGCAACATTCCAGACGCTTTACTAACACTCTCCCGACTTGGAGAGTCAGTCCCTTTAACCTCCTGTTTGGCCCAGTTTGCAATTTCTGCGGAAGATGAACAGGAATAGCGAGAACCAATGAGAGGCTAGCTGGAGGTGTCTGGACGGGCAAATTTAACTCTCATTTCCCACCAGGAAGAGGAATTAACCAAAGGCTCAGCATGCCGTGCCGGAACCAGATTAGGGCCTGAAGCCATCCTGCGGTGTTGCGGCCAGCTCACAAGAAAGCGAGTTGAAGAAAGGAGCTCAGGGGCACTGTAATTCACAAACCTGCAGAGTTATAAATGACAGCTATCGTCCAAAAATATACTGAAGTAAGGCTGCCAAGAGGACTTGAAAGCAGGGCAGAATTGCAGGAAACCGATTTCAGGAGGTAGACTGGAATTGCATTGAAAGCACAGGAAAAGAGGCAGAACGTCCACAATGATGCACTTGGCCAAAAAGGGCATATGCGTTTTTTCCTGAATATATTCAGGAAAAAACGCATACGCCCTTTTTGGCCAACCAAGCAAGCTTGCAAAGGAAATCTGCACTACAATGAAGTCTCACTTCCCCCCGGTCAAAAGGGCCATCTGAAAAAAGTGTAAAATCCAGAAAGGCAGGACAGGCCATGGAGAACTGGGAGCCTTGTTATGCTGATGGGCGGGATGTAAATTGCCAACAACCACTCGGGAGAAGTGTATGGTGTTTCCTGAAACATCTAAAAAACAAAGCAACAGAACCTAGGGCACTTCCACTTATGGTCCTATAGCTTAGGGAAATTAAAATCAAGAAGACACAGCCACCCCAAAGTTTGGAACGGCTCTGTTTACAAGAACCTCGTTTACAGTACAAGTTCAATATCACAGAAAGTGAAAAATGGAGAAAGAAGTTGTGGTATTTACTTACAAAGCAATATCACTCAGCAATGAAATCTGTGTCATCAGGCCCTTAGCAGCACAATGAGTGGATTCAGGTATGATGATTCTAACTGAAATAAGTCACACAGAAAAAGAAACATCATAAGATATCAGTAATACACGGAATGTAAACTTGGCTACACAGGAACTGAAATACGGAACAGAACAGGGTCTCAAATTTAGAAAACCAACTTATGCTTGCTTAAGGGTAAAGGTGAGTTGGGGTGCTGCATAAAACCAGAGATTGAAATGAGCACAGATAAAGTTCCTTAAGCCAAATATGGAATAGACAAGAGCTACTCCTTGCTCAACGAAATGGACTCAACACCGCATATTAAACGCCTAAGAATGTACCTGACTAGTAAGTATCTTAAAACCTATGGATTGCTATGTCTCCTAAAGAGAATCAAGCATGTGTACAGGGGCATAAACGCAGCAGTGATAGGATTGGAGAGGTTCGGTGAGCAAATGAAGACCCTTTGAAGTCATATTGCATGGTACCCATGCCACGGGTTTCAACTACCCAGGTTTAAGGTATTCTTCCTTCAGCTAAAACATGCATGTGGTACCTAGAGTATGATCAACCATGAGATCGGGAGACGTGTTCAAATATGTCTCAGTTTTCGTACCCTGGTACTCGGGTGCAACATTCCAGACGCTTTACTAACACTCTCCCCACTTGGAGAGTCAGCGCCTTTAACCTCCTGTTTGGCCCAGTTTGCAATTTCTGCGGAAGATGAACAGGAATAGCGAGAACAAATGAGAGGCTAGCTGGAGGTGTCTGGACGGGCAAATTTAACTCTCATTTCCCACCAGGAAGAGGAAATAACCAAAGGCTCAGTGTGCCGTGCCGGAACCTGATTAGGGCCTGAAGCCATCCTGCGGTGTTGGGGCCAGCTCAAAAGAAAGCGAGTTGAAGAAAGGAGCTCAGGGGCACTGTAATTCACAAACCTGCAGAGTTATAAATGACAGCTATCTTCCAAAAATAGACTGAAGTAAGGCTGCCAAGAGGACTTGAAAGCGGGGCAGAATTGCAGGAAACCGATTTCAGGAGGTAGACTGGAATTGCATTGAAAGCATAGGAAAAGAGGCAGAACGTCCACAATGATGCACTTGGCCAAAAAGGGTGTATGCGTTTTTTCCTGAATATATTCAGGAAAAAACGCATACGCCCTTTTTGGCCAACCAAGCAAGCTTCAAAGGAAATCTGCACTACAATGAAGTCTCACTTCCCCCCGGTCAAAAGGGCCATCTGAAAAAAGTGTAAAATCCAGAAAGGCAGGACAGGCCATGGAGAACTGGGAGCCTTGTTATGCTGATGGGCGGGATGTAAATTGCCAACAACCACTCGGGAGAAGTGTATGGTGTTTCCTGAAACATCTAAAAAACAAAGCAACAGAACCTAGGGCACTTCCACTTATGGTCCTATAGCTTAGGGAAATTAAAATCAAGAAGACACAGCCACCCCAAAGTTTGGAACGGCTCTGTTTACAAGAACCTCGTTTACAGTACAAGTTCAATATCACAGAAAGTGAAAAATGGAGAAAGAAGTTGTGGTATTTACTTACAAAGCAATATCACTCAGCAATGAAATCTGTGTCATCAGGCCCTTAGCAGCACAATGAGTGGATTCAGGTATGATGATTCTAACTGAAATAAGTCACACAGAAAAAGAAACATCATAAGATATCAGTAATACACGGAATGTAAACTTGGCTACACAGGAACTGAAATACGGAACAGAACAGGGTCTCAAATTTAGAAAACCAACTTATGCTTGCTTAAGGGTAAAGGTGAGTTGGGGTGCTGCATAAAACCAGAGATTGAAATGAGCACAGATAAAGTTCCTTAAGCCAAATATGGAATAGACAAGAGCTACTCCTTGCTCAACGAAATGGACTCAACACCGCATATTAAACGCCTAAGAATGTACCTGACTAGTAAGTATCTTAAAACCTATGGATTGCTATGTCTCCTAAAGAGAATCAAGCATGTGTACAGGGGCATAAACGCAGCAGTGATAGGATTGGAGAGGTTCGGTGAGCAAATGAAGACCCTTTGAAGTCATATTGCATGGTACCCATGCCACGGGTTTCAACTACCCAGGTTTAAGGTATTCTTCCTTCAGCTAAAACATGCATGTGGTACCTAGAGTATGATCAACCATGAGATCGGGAGACGTGTTCAAATATGTCTCAGTTTTCGTACCCTGGTACTCGGGTGCAACATTCCAGACGCTTTACTAACACTCTCCCCACTTGGAGAGTCAGCGCCTTTAACCTCCTGTTTGGCCCAGTTTGCAATTTCTGCGGAAGATGAACAGGAATAGCGAGAACAAATGAGAGGCTAGCTGGAGGTGTCTGGACGGGCAAATTTAACTCTCATTTCCCACCAGGAAGAGGAAATAACCAAAGGCTCAGTGTGCCGTGCCGGAACCTGATTAGGGCCTGAAGCCATCCTGCGGTGTTGGGGCCAGCTCAAAAGAAAGCGAGTTGAAGAAAGGAGCTCAGGGGCACTGTAATTCACAAACCTGCAGAGTTATAAATGACAGCTATCTTCCAAAAATAGACTGAAGTAAGGCTGCCAAGAGGACTTGAAAGCGGGGCAGAATTGCAGGAAACCGATTTCAGGAGGTAGACTGGAATTGCATTGAAAGCATAGGAAAAGAGGCAGAACGTCCACAATGATGCACTTGGCCAAAAAGGGTGTATGCGTTTTTTCCTGAATATATTCAGGAAAAAACGCATACGCCCTTTTTGGCCAACCAAGCAAGCTTCAAAGGAAATCTGCACTACAATGAAGTCTCACTTCCCCCCGGTCAAAAGGGCCATCTGAAAAAGTGTAAAATCCAGAAAGGCAGGACAGGCCATGGAGAACTGGGAGCCTTGTTATGCTGATGGGCGGGATGTAAATTGCCAACAACCACTCGGGAGAAGTGTATGGTGTTTCCTGAAACATCTAAAAAACAAAGCAACAGAACCTAGGGCACTTCCACTTATGGTCCTATAGCTTAGGGAAATTAAAATCAAAAAGACACAGCCACCCCAAAGTTTGGAACGGCTCTGTTTACAAGAACCTCGTTTACCGTACAAGTTCAATATCACAGAAATTGAAAAATGGATAAAGAACTTGTGGTACTTACGTACAATGCAGTATCACTCAGCAATGAAATCTATGTCATCAGGCCCGTAGCAGCATAATGAGTGGATTCAGGTACGATGAATCTAACTGAAATAAGTCACACAGAAAAAGAAACATCATAAGATATCACTAATACACGGAATGTAAACTTGGCTACACAGGAACTGCATTCCAAAACAGAACAGGGTCTCAAATTTAGAAAACCAACTTATGCTTGCTTAAGGGGAAAGGTGAGTTGGGGTGCTGCATAAAACGAGACATTGAAATGAGCACAGATAAAGTTCCTTAAGCCAAATATGGAATAGACAAGAGCTACTCCTTGCTCAACGAAATGGACTCAAAACCCCATATTAAACGCCTAAGAATGTACCTGACTAGTAAGTATCTTAAAACCTATGGATTGCTATGTCTCCAAAAGAGAATCAAGCGTGTGTACAGGGGCATAAACGCAGCAGTGATAGGATTGGAGAAGTTCGGTGAGCAAATGAAGACCCTTTGAAGTCATATTGCATGGTACCCATTACACGGGTCTCAACTCTCCAGGTTTAAGGTATTCTTCCTTCAGCTAAAACATGCATGTGGAACCCAGAGTATGATCAACCATGTGAACGGGAGACGTGTTCAAATATGTCTCAGTTTTCCTCCCCTGGTACTCGGGTGCAACATTCCAGACGCTTTACTAACACTCTCCCCAATTGGAGAGTCAGTCCCTTTAACCTCCTGTTTGGCCCAGTTTGCAATTTCTGCGGAAGATGAACAGGAATAGCGAGAACCAATGAGAGGCTAGCTGGAGGTGTCTGGACGGGCAAATTTAACTCTCATTTCCCACCAGGAAGAGGAATTAACCAAAGGCTCAGCGTGCCGTGCCGGAACCAGATTAGGGCCTGAAGCCATCCTTCGGTGTTGCGGCCAGCTCACAAGAAAGCGAGTTGAAGAAAGGAGCTCAGGGGCACTGTAATTCACAAACCTGCAGAGTTATAAATGACAGCTATCGTCCAAAAATAGACTGAAGTAAGGCTGCCAAGAGGACTTGAAAGCGGGGCAGAATTGCAGGAAACCGATTTCAGGAGGTAGACTGGAATTGCACTGAAAGCATAGGAAAAGAGGCAGAACGTCCACAATGATGCACTTGGCCAAAAAGGGCGTATGCGTTTTTTCCTGAATATATTCAGTAAAAAACGCATACGCCCTTTTTGGCCAACCAAGCAAGCTTGCAAAGGAAATCTGCACTACAATGAAGTCTCACTTCCCCCCCGGTCAAAAGGGCCATCTGAAAAAAGTGTAAAATCCAGAAAGGCAGGACAGGCCATGGAGAACTGGGAGCCTTGTTATGCTGATGGGCGGGATGTAAATTGCCAACAGACACTCAGGAGAAGTGTATGGTGTTTCCTGAAACATCTAAAAAACAAAGCAACAGAGCCTAGGGCACTTCCACTTATGGTCCTATAGCTTAGGGAAATTAAAATCAAAAAGACACAGCCACCCCAAAGTTTGGGACGCCTCTGTTTACAAGAACCTCGTTTACAGTACAAGTTCAACATCGCAGAAAGTGAAAAATGGATAAAGAAGTTGTGGTATTTACTTACAAAGCAATATCACTCAGCAATGAAATCTGTGTCATCAGGCCCTTAGCAGCACAATGAGTGGATTCAGGTATGATGATTCTAACTGAAATAAGTCACACAGAAAAAGAAATATCATAAGATATCAGTAATACACGGAATGTAAACTTGGCTACACAGGAACTGAATTACAAAACAGAACAGGGTCTCAAAGTTAGAAAAACAACTTATGCTTGCTTAAGGGGAAAGGTGAGTTGGGGTGCTGCATAAAACCAGAGATTGAAATGAGCACAGATAAAGTTCCTTAAGCCAAATATGGAATAGACAAGAGCTACTCATTGCTCAACGAAATGCACTCAACACCGCATATTAAACGCCTAAGAATGTACCTGACTAGTAAGTATCTTAAAACCTATGGATTACTATGTCTCCGAAAGAGAATCAAGCATGTGTACAGGGGCATAAACGCAGCAGTGATAGGATTGGAGAGGTTCGGTGAGCAAATGAAGACCCTTTGAAGTCATATTGCATGGTACCCATGCCACGGGTTTCAACTACCCAGGTTTAAGGTATTCTTCCTTCAGCTAAAACATGCATGTGGAACCTAGAGTATGATCAACCATGTGATCGGGAGACGTGTTCAAATATGTCTCAGTTTTCGTACCCTGGTATTCGGGTGCAACATTCCAGACGCTTTACTAACACTCTCCCCACTTGGAGAGTCAGTCCCTTTAACCTCCTGTTTGGCCCAGTTTGCAATTTCTGCGGAAGATGAACAGGAATAGCGAGAACCAATGAGAGACTAGCTGGAGGTGTCTGGACGGGCAAATTTAACTCTCATTTCCCACCAGGAAGAGGAATTAACCAAAGGCTCAGCGTGCCGTGCCGGAACCAGATTAGGGCCTGAAGCCATCCTGCGGTGTTGGGGCCAGGTCACAAGAAAGCGAGTTGAAGAAAGGAGCTCAGGGGCACTGTAATTCACAAACCTGCAGAGTTATAAATGACAGCTATCGTCCAAAAATAGACTGAAGTAAGGCTGCCAAGAGGACTTGAAAGCGGGGCAGAATTGCAGGATACCGATTTCAGGAGGTAGACTGGAATTGCATTGAAAGCATAGGAAAAGAGGCAGAACGTACACAATGATGCACTTGGCCAAAAAGGGCGTATGCGTTTTTTCCTGAATATATTCAGGAAAAAACGCATACGCCCTTTTTGGCCAACCAAGCAAGCTTCAAAGGAAATCTGCACTACAATGAAGTCTCACTTCCCCCCGGTCAAAAGGGCCATCTGAAAAAAGTGTAAAATCCAGAAAGGCAGGACAGGCCATGGAGAACTGGGAGCCTTGTTATGCTGATGGGCGGGATGTAAATTGCCAACAGACACTCAGGAGAAGTGTATGGTGTTTCCTGAAACATCTAAAAAACAAAGCAACAGAGCCTAGGGCACTTCCACTTATGGTCCTATAGCTTTGGGAAATTAAAATCAAAAAGACACAGCCACCCCAAAGTTTGGGACGCCTCTGTTTACAAGAACCTCGTTTACAGTACAAGTTCAACATCGCAGAAAGTGAAAAATGGATAAAGAACTTGTGGTATTTACTTACAATGCAGTATCACTCAGCAATGAAATCTGTGTCATCAGGCCCTTAGCAGCACAATGAGTGGATTCAGGTATGATGATTCTAACTGAAATAAGTCACACAGAAAAAGAAACATCATAAGATATCAGTAATACACGGAATGTAAACTTGGCTCCACAGGAACTGAATTACAGAACAGAACAGGGTCTCAAATTTAGAAAACCAACTTATGCTTGCTTAAGGGGAAAGGTGAGTTGGGGTGCTGCATAAAACCAGAGATTGAAATGAGCACAGATAAAGTTCCTTAAGTCAAATATGGAATAGACAAGAACTACTCCTTGCTCAACGAAATGGACTCAACACCGCATATTAAACGCCTAAGAATGTACCTGACTAGTAAGTATCTTAAAACCTATGGATTGCTATGTCTCCGAAAGAGAATCAAGCATGTGTACAGGGGCATAAAAGCAGCAGTGATAGGATTGGAGAGGTTCGGTGAGCAAATGAAGACCCTTTGAAGTCATATTGCATGGTATCCATTACACGGGTCTTAACTCTCCAGGTTTAAGGTATTCTTCCTTCAGCTAAAACATGCATGTGGAACCCAAGTATGATCAACCATGTGAACGGGAGACGTGTTCAAATATGTCTCAGTTTTCCTCCCCTGGTACTCGGGTGCAACATTCCAGACGCTTTACTAACACTCTCCCGACTTGGAGAGTCAGTCCCTTTAACCTCCTGTTTGGCCCAGTTTGCAATTTCTGCGGAAGATGAACAGGAATAGCGAGAACCAATGAGAGACTAGCTGGAGGTGTCTGGACGGGCAAATTTAACTCTCATTTCCCACCAGGAAGAGGAATTAACCAAAGGCTCAGCGTGCCGTGCCGGAACCAGATTAGGGCCTGAAGCCATCCTGCGGTGTTGCGGCCAGGTCACAAGAAAGCAAGTTGAAGAAAGGAGCTCAGGGGCACTGTAATTCACAAACCTGCAGAGTTATAAATGACAGCTATCGTCCAAAAATATACTGAAGTATGGCTGCCAAGAGGACTTGAAAGCGGGGCAGAATTGCAGGAAACCAATTTCAGGAGGTAGACTGGAATTGCATTGAAAGCATAGGAAAAGAGGCAGAACGTCCACAATGATGCACTTGGCCAAAAAGGGCGTATGCGTATTTTCCTGAATATATTCAGGAAATAACGCATACGCACTTTTTGGACAACCAAGCAACCTTGCAAAGGAAATCTGCACTACAATGAAGTCTCACTTCCCCCCGGTCAAAAGGGCCATCTGAAAAAAGTGTAAAATCCAGAAAGGCAGGACAGGCCATGGAGAACTGGGAGCCTTGTTATGCTGATGGGCGGGATGTAAATTGCCAACAACCACTCGGGAGAAGTGTATCGTGTTTCCTGAAACATCTAAAAAAAAAAGCAACAGAACCTAGGGCACTTCCACTTATGGTCCTATAGCTTAGGGAAATTAAATTCAAAAAGACACAGCCACCCCAAAGTTTGGAATGGCTCTGTTTACAAGAACCTCGTTTACAGTACAAGTTCAACATCGCAGAAAGTGAAAAATGGATAAAGAAGTTGTGGTATTTACTTACAAAGCAATATCACTCAGCAATGAAATCTGTGTCATCAGGCCCTTAGCAGCACAATGAGTGGATTCAGGTATGATGATTCTAACTGAAATAAGTCACACAGAAAAAGAAACATCATAAGATATCAGTAATACACGGAATGTAAACTTGGCTACACAGGAACTGAATTACAGAACAGAACAGGGTCTCAAATTTAGAAAACCAACTTATTCTTGCTTAAGGGTAAAGGTGAGTTGGAGTGCTGTATCAAACCAGAGATTGAAATGAGCACAGACAAAGTTCCTTAAGCCAAATATGGAATAGACAAGAGCTACTCCTTGCTCAACGAAATGGACTCAACACCGCATATTAAACGCCTAAGAATGTACCTGACTAGTAAGTATCTTAAAACCTATGGATTGCTATGTCTCCTAAAGAGAATCAAGCATGTGTACAGGGGCATAAACGCAGCAGTGATAGGATTGGAGAGGTTCGGTGAGCAAATGAAGACCCTTTGAAGTCATATTGCATGGTACCCATTCCACGGGTTTCAACTCTCCAGGTTTAAGGTATTCATCCTTCAGCTAAAACATGCATGTGGAACCTAGAGTATGATCAACCATGTGATCGGGAGACATGTTCAAATATGTCTCAGTTTTCGTACCCTGGTACTCGGGTGCAACTTTCCAGACGCTTTACTAACACTCTCCCCACTTGGAGAGTCAGTCCCTTTAACCTCCTGTTTGGCCCAGTTTGCAATTTCTGTGGAAGATGAACAGGAATAGCGAGAACCAATGAGAGATTAGCTGGAGGTGTCTGGATGGGCAAATTTAACTCTCATTTCCCACCAGGAAGAGGAATTAACCAAAGGCTCAGCGTGCCGTGCGAGAACCAGATTAGGGCCTGAAGACATCCTGGGTTTTGCGGCCAGGTCACAAGAAAGCAAGTTGAAGAAAGGAGCTCAGGGGCACTGTAATTCACAAACCTGCAGAGTTATAAATGACAGCTATCGTCCAAAAATAGACTGAAGTAAGGCTGCCAAGAGGACTTGAAAGCGGCGCAGAATTGCAGGAAACCGATTTCAGGAGGTAGACTGGAATTGCATTGAAAGCATAGGAAAAGAGGCAGAACGTCCACAATGATGCACTTGGCCAACAAGGGCGTATGCGTTTTTTCCTGAATATATTCAGGAAAAATCGGATACACGCTTCATGGCCAACCAAGCAAACTTGCAAAGGAAATCTGCACTACAATGAAGTCTCACTTCTCCCCGGTCAAAAGGGCCATCTGAAAATAGTGTAAAATCCAGAAAGGCAGGACAGGCCATGGAGAACTGGGAGCCTTGTTATGCTGATGGGCGGGATGTAAATTGCCAACAGACACTCAGGAGAAGTGTATGGTGTTTCCTGAAACATCTAAAAAACAAAGCAACAGAGCCTAGGGCACTTCCACTTATGGTCCTATAGCTTAGGGAAATTAAAATCAAAAAGACACAGCCACCCCAACGTTTGGGACGCCTCCGTTTACAAGAACCTCGTTTACCGTACAAGTTCAATATCACAGAAAGTGAAAAATGGATAAAGAACTTCTGGTACTTACGTTCAATGCAGTATCACTCAGCAATGAAATCTATGTTATCAGGCCCGTAGCAGCATAATGAGTGGATTCAGGTACGATGATTCTAACTGAAATAAGTCACACAGAAAAAGAAACATCATAAGATATCACTAATACACGGAATGTAAACTTGGCTACACAGGAACTGCATTCCAAAACAGAACAGGGTCTCAAATTTAGAAAACCAACTTATGCTTGCTTAAGGGTAAAGGTGAGTTGGGGTGCTGCATAAAACCAGAGATTGAAATGAGCACAGATAAAGTTCCTTAAGCCAAATATGGAATAGACAAGAGCTACTCCTTGCTCAACGAAATGGACTCAAAACCCCATATTAAACGCCTAAGAATGTACCTGACTAGTAAGTATCTTAAAACCTATGGATTGCTATGTCTCCGAAAGAGAATCAAGCGTGTGTACAGGGTCATAAACGCAGCAGTGATAGGATTGGAGAGGTTCGTGAGCAAATGAAGACCCTTTGAAGTCATATTGCATGGTACCCATTACACGGGTCTCAACTCTCCAGGTTTAAGGTATTCTTCCTTCAGCTAAAACATGCATGTGGAACCTCGAGTATGATCAACCATGTGAACGGGAGTCGTGTTCAAATATGTCTCAGTTTTCGTACCCTGGTACTCGGGTGCAACATTCCAGAGGCTTTACTAACACTCTCCCGACTTGGAGAGTCAGTCCCTTTAACCTCCTGTTTGGCCCAGTTTGCAATTTCTGCGGAAGATGAACAGGAATAGCGAGAACCAATGAGAGGCTAGCTGGAGGTGTCTGGACGGGCAAATTTAACTCTCATTTCCCACCAGGAAGAGGAATTAACCAAAGGCTCAGCATGCCGGGCCGGAACCAGATTAGGGCCTGAAGCCATCCTGCGGTGTTACGGACAGGTCACAAGAAAGCGAGTTGAAGAAAGGAGCTCAGGGGCACTGTAATTCACAAACCTGCAGAGTTATAAATGACAGCTATCGTCCAAAAATAGACTGAAGTAAGGCTGCCAAGAGGACTTGAAAGCGGGGCAGAATTGCAGGAAACCGATTTCAGGAGGTAGACTGGAATTGCATTGAAAGCATAGGAAAAGAGGCAGAACGTCCACAATGATGCACTTGGCCAAAAAGGGCGTATGCATTTTTTCCTGAATATATTCAGGAAAAAACGCATACGCCCTTTTTGGCCAACCAAGCAAGCTTGCAAAGGAAATCTGCACTACAATGAAGTCTCACTTCCCCCTGGTCAAAAGGGCCATCTGAAAAAAGTGTAAAATCCAGAAAGGCAGGACAGGCCATGGAGAACTGGGAGCCTTGTTATGCTGATGGGCGGGATGTAAATTGCCAACAGACACTCGGGAGAAGTGTATGGTGTTTCCTGAAACATCTAAAAAACAAAGCAACAGAGCCTAGGGCACTGCCAATTATGGTCCTATAGCTTAGGGAAATTAAAATCAAAAAGACACAGCCACCCCAAAGTTTGGGATGCCTCTGTTTACAAGAACCTCGTTTACAGTACAAGTTCAACATCGCAGAAAGTGAAAAATGGATAAAGAAGTTGTGGTATTTACTTACAAAGCAATATCACTCAGCAATGAAATCTGTGTCATCAGGCCCTTAGCAGCACAATGAGTGGATTCAGGTATGATGATTCTAACTGAAATAAGTCACACAGAAAAGAAACATCATAAGATATCAGTAATACACGGAATGTAAACTTGGCTACACAGGAACTGAATTACAGAACAGAACAGGGTCTCAAATTTAGAAAACCAACTTATTCTTGCTTAAGGGTAAAGGTGAGTTGGAGTGCTGCATCAAACCAGAGATTGAAATGAGCACAGATAAAGTTCCTTAAGCCAAATATGGAATAGACAAGAGCTACTCCTTGCTCAACGAAATGGACTCAACACCGCATATTAAACGCCTAAGAATGTACCCGACTAGTAAGTATCTTAAAACCTATGGATTGCTATGTCTCCTAAAGAGAATCAAGCATGTGTACAGGGGCATAAACGCAGCAGTGATAGGATTGGAGAGGTTCGGTGAGCAAATGAAGACCGTTTGAAGTCATATTGCATGGTACCCATTCCACGGGTTTCAGCTCTCCAGGTTTAAGGTATTCATCCTTCAGCTAAAACATGCATGTGGAACCTAGAGTATGATCAACCATGTGATCGGGAGACGTGTTCAAATATGTCTCAGTTTTCATACCCTGGTACTCGGGTGCAACATTCCAGACGCTTTACTAACACTCTCCCCACTTGGAGAGTCAGTCCCTTTAACCTCCTGTTTGGCCCAGTTTGCAATTTCTGTGGAAGATGAACAGGAATAGCGAGAACCAATGAGAGGCTAGCTGGAGGTGTCTGGACGGGCAAATTTAACTCTCATTTCCCACCAGGAAGAGGAAATAACCAAAGGCTCAGCGTGCCGTGCCGGAACCAGATTAGGGCCTGAAGCCATCCTGCGGTGTTGCGGCCAGGTCACAAGAAAGCGAGTTGAAGAATGGAGCTCAGGGTCACTGTAATTCACAAACCTGCAGAGTTATAAATGACAGCTATCGTCCAAAAATAGACTGAAGTAAGGCTGCCAAGAGGACTTGAAAGCGGGGCAGAATTGCAGGAAACCAATTTCAGGAGGTAGACTGGAATTGCATTGAAAGCATAGGAAAAGAGGCAGAACGTCCACAATGATGCACTTGGCCAAAAAGGGCGAATGCGTTTTTTCCTGAATATATTCAGGAAAAATCGGATACACGCTTCATGGCCAACCAAGCAAACTTGCAAAGGAAATCTGCACTACAATGAAGTCTCACTTCTCCCCGGTCAAAAGGGCCATCTGAAAAAAGTGTAAAATCCAGAAAGGCAGGACAGGCCATGGAGAACTGGGAGCCTTGTTATGCTGATGGGCGGGATGTAAATTGCCAACAGACACTCAGGAGAAGTGTATGGTGTTTCCTGAAACATCTAAAAAACAAAGCAACAGAGCCTAGGGCACTTCCACTTATGGTCCTATAGCTTAGGGAAATTAAAATCAAAAAGACACAGCCACCCCAAAGTTTGGGACGCCTCTGTTTACAAGAACCTCGTTTACAGTACAAGTTCAACATCGCAGAAAGTGAAAAATGGATAAAGAAGTTGTGGTATTTACTTACAAAGCAATATCACTCAGCAATGAAATCTGTGTCATCAGGCCCTTAGCAGCACAATGAGTGGATTCAGGTATGATGATTCTAACTGAAATAAGTCACACAGAAAAAGAAATATCATAAGATATCAGTAATACACGGAATGTAAACTTGGCTACACAGGAACTGAATTACAGAACAGAACAGGGTCTCAAAGTTAGAAAAACAACTTATGCTTGCTTAAGGGGAAAGGTGAGTTGGGGTGCTGCATAAAACCAGAGATTGAAATGAGCACAGATAAAGTTCCTTAAGCCAAATATGGAATAGACAAGAGCTACTCCTTGCTCAACGAAATGCACTCAACACCGCATATTGAACGCCTAAGAATGTACCTGACTAGTAAGTATCTTAAAACCTATGGATTACTATGTCTCCGAAAGAAAATCAAGCATGTGTACAGGGGCATAAACGCAGCAGTGATAGGATTGGAGAGGTTCGGTGAGCAAATGAAGACCCTTTGAATTCATATTGCATGGTACCCATGCCACGGGTTTCAACTACCCAGGTTTAAGGTATTCTTCCTTCAGCTAAAACATGCATGTGGAACCTAGAGTATGATCAACCATGTGATCGGGAGACATGTTCAAATATGTCTCAGTTTTCGTACCCTGGTATTCGGGTGCAACATTCCAGACGCTTTACTAACACTCTCCCCACTTGGAGAGTCAGTCCCTTTAACCTCCTGTTTGGCCCAGTTTGCAATTTCTGCGGAAGATGAACAGGAATAGCGAGAACCAATGAGAGACTAGCTGGAGGTGTCTGGACGGGCAAATTTAACTCTCATTTCCCACCAGGAAGAGGAATTAACCAAAGGCTCAGCGTGCCGTGCCGGAACCAGATTAGGGCCTGAAGCCATCCTGCGGTGTTGGGGCCAGGTCACAAGAAAGCGAGTTGAAGAAAGGAGCTCAGGGGCACTGTAATTCACAAACCTGCAGAGTTATAAATGACAGCTATCGTCCAAAAATAGAATGAAGTAAGGCTGCCAAGAGGACTTGAAAGCGGGGCAGAATTGCAGGATACCGATTTCAGGAGGTAGACTGGAATTGCATTGAAAGCATAGGAAAAGAGGCAGAACGTACACAATGATGCACTTGGCCAAAAAGGACGTATGCTTTTTTTCCTGAATATATTCAGGAAAAAACGCATACGCCCTTTTTGGCCAACCAAGCAAGCTTCAAAGGAAATCTGCACTACAATGAAGTCTCACTTCCCCCTGGTCAAAAGGGCCATCTGAAAAAAGTGTAAAATCCAGAAAGGCAGGACAGGCCATGGAGAACTGGGAGCCTTGTTATGCTGATGGGCGGGATGTAAATTGCCAACAGACACTCAGGAGAAGTGTATGGTGTTTCCTGAAACATCTAAAAAACAAAGCAACAGAACCTAGGGCACTTCCACTTATGGTCCTATAGCTTAGGGAAATTAAAATCAAAAAGACACAGCCACCCCAAAGTTTGGGACGCCTCTGTTTACAAGAACCTCGTTTACAGTACAAGTTCAACATCACAGAAAGTGAAAAATGGATAAAGAACTTGTGGTATTTACTTACAATGCAGTATCACTCAGCAATGAAATCTGTGTCATCAGGCCCTTAGCAGCACAATGAGTGGATTCAGGTATGATGATTCTAACTGAAATAAGTCACACAGAAAAAGAAACATCATAAGATATCAGTAATACACGGAATGTAAACTTGGCTCCACAGGAACTGAATTACAGAACAGAACAGGGTCTCAAATTTAGAAAACCAACTTATGCTTGCTTAAGGGGAAAGGTGAGTTGGGGTGCTGCATAAAACCAGAGATTGAAATGAGCACAGATAAAGTTCCTTAAGTCAAATATGGAATAGACAAGAACTACTCCTTGCTCAACGAAATGGACTCAACACCGCATATTAAACGCCTAAGAATGTACCTGACTAGTAAGTATCTTAAAACCTATGGATTGCTATGTCTCCAAAAGAGAATCAAGCATGTGTACAGGGGCATAAAAGCAGCAGTGATAGGATTGGAGAGGTTCGGTGAGCAAATGAAGACCCTTTGAAGTCATATTGCATGGTACCCATTACACGGGTCTTAACTCTCCAGGTTTAAGGTATTCTTCCTTCAGCTAAAACATGCATGTGGAACCCAAGTATGATCAACCATGTGAACGGGAGACGTGTTCAAATATGTCTCAGTTTTCCTCCCCTGGTACTCGGGTGCAACATTCCAGACGCTTTACTAACACTCTCCCGACTTGGAGAGTCAGCGCCTTTAACCTCCTGTTTGGCCCAGTTTGCAATTTCTGCGGAAGATGAACAGGAATAGCGAGAACCAATGAGAGACTAGCTGGAGGTGTCTGGACGGGCAAATTTAACTCTCATTTCCCACCAGGAAGAGGAAATAACCGAAGGCTCAACGTGCCGTGCCGGAACCAGATTAGGGCCTGAAGCCATCCTGCGGTGTTGCGGCCAGGTCACAAGAAAGCAAGTTGAAGAAAGGAGCTCAGGGGCACTGTAATTCACAAACCTGCAGAGTTATAAATGACAGCTATCGTCCAAAAATAGACTGAAGTAAGGCTGCCAAGAGGACTTGAAAGCGGGGCAGAATTGCAGGAAACCAATTTCAGGAGGTAGACTGGAATTGCATTGAAAGCATAGGAAAAGAGGCAGAACGTCCACAATGATGCACTTGGCCAAAAAGGGCGTATGCGTATTTTCCTGAATATATTCAGGAAATAACGCATACGCACTTTTTGGCCAACCAAGCAAGCTTGCAAAGGAAATCTGCACTACAATGAAGTCTCACTTCCCCCCGGTCAAAAGGGCCATCTGAAAAAAGTGTAAAATCCAGAAAGGCAGGACAGGCCATGGAGAACTGGGAGCCTTGTTATGCTGATGGGCGGGATGTAAATTGCCAACAACCACTCGGGAGAAGTGTATCGTGTTTCCTGAAACATCTAAAAAAAAAAGCAACAGAACCTAGGGCACTTCCACTTATGGTCCTATAGCTTAGGGAAATTAAAATAAAAAAGACACAGCCACCCCAAAGTTTGGAACGGCTCTGTTTACAAGAACCTCGTTTACAGTACAAGTTCAACATCGCAGAAAGTGAAAAATGGATAAAGAAGTTGTGGTATTTACTTACAAAGCAATATCACTCAGCAATGAAATCTGTGTCATCAGGCCCTTAGCAGCACAATGAGTGGATTCAGGTATGATGATTCTAACTGAAATAAGTCACACAGAAAAAGAAACATCATAAGATATCAGTAATACACGGAATGTAAACTTGGCTACACAGGAACTGAATTACAGAACAGAACAGGGTCTCAAATTTAGAAAACCAACTTATTCTTGCTTAAGGGTAAAGGTGAGTTGGAGTGCTGCATAAAACCAGAGATTGAAATGAGCACAGATAAAGTTCCTTAAGCCAAATATGGAATAGACAAGAGCTACTCCTTGCTCAACGAAATGGACTCAACACCGCATATTAAACGCCTAAGAATGTACCTGACTAGTAAGTATCTTAAAACCTATGGATTGCTATGTCTCCAAAAGAGAATCAAGCGTGTGTACAGGGGCATAAACACAGCAGTGATAGGATTGGAGAGGTTCGGTGAGCAAATGAAGACCCTTTGAAGTCATATTGCATGGTACCCATTCCACGGGTTTCAACTCTCCAGGTTTAAGGTATTCATCCTTCAGCTAAAACATGCATGTGGAACCTAGACTATGATCAACCATGTGATCGGGAGACATGTTCAAATATGTCTCAGTTTTCGTACCCTGGTACTTGGGTGCAACTTTCCAGACGCTTTACTAACACTCTCCCCACTTGGAGAGTCAGTCCCTTTAACCTCCTGTTTGGCCCAGTTTGCAATTTCTGTGGAAGATGAACAGGAATAGCGAGAACCAATGAGAGATTAGCTGGAGGTGTCTGGATGGGCAAATTTAACTCTCATTTCCCACCAGGAAGAGGAATTAACCAAAGGCTCAGCGTGCCGTGCCAGAACCAGATTAGGGCCTGAAGACATCCTGGGTTTTGCGGCCAGGTCACAAGAAAGCGAGTTGAAGAAAGGAGCTCAGGGGCACTGTAATTCACAAACCTGCAGAGTTATAAATGACAGCTATCGTCCAAAAATAGACTGAAGTAAGGCTGCCAAGAGGACTTGAAAGCGGGGCAGAATTGCAGGAAACCGATTTCAGGAGGTAGACTGGAATTGCATTGAAAGCATAGGAAAAGAGGCAGAACGTCCACAATGATGCACTTGGCCAACAAGGGCGTATGCGTTTTTTCCTGAATATATTCAGGAAAAATCGGATACACGCTTCATGGCCAACCAAGCAAACTTGCAAAGGAAATCTGCACTACAATGAAGTCTCACTTCTCCCCGGTCAAAAGGGCCATCTGAAAATAGTGTAAAATCCAGAAAGGCAGGACAGGCCATGGAGAACTGGGAGCCTTGTTATGCTGATGGGCGGGATGTAAATTGCCAACAGACACTCAGGAGAAGTGTAAGGTGTTTCCTGAAACATCTAAAAAACAAAGCAACAGAGCCTAGGGCACTTCCACTTATGGTCCTATAGCTTAGGGAAATTAAAATCAAAAAGACACAGCCACCCCAACGTTTGGGACGCCTCCGTTTACAAGAACCTCGTTTACCGTACAAGTTCAATATCACAGAAAGTGAAAAATGGATAAAGAACTTCTGGTACTTACGTTCAATGCAGTATCACTCAGCAATGAAATCTATGTTATCAGGCCCGTAGCAGCATAATGAGTGGATTCAGGTACGATGATTCTAACTGAAATAAGTCACACAGAAAAAGAAACATCATAAGATATCACTAATACACGGAATGTAAACTTGGCTACACAGGAACTGCATTCCAAAACAGAACAGGGTCTCAAATTTAGAAAACCAACTTATGCTTGCTTAAGGGTAAAGGTGAGTTGGGGTGCTGCATAAAACCAGAGATTGAAATGAGCACAGATAAAGTTCCTTAAGCCAAATATGGAATAGACAAGAGCTACTCCTTGCTCAACGAAATGGACTCAAAACCCCATATTAAACGCCTAAGAATGTACCTGACTAGTAAGTATCTTAAAACCTATGGATTGCTATGTCTCCGAAAGAGAATCAAGTGTGTGTACAGGGTCATAAACGCAGCAGTGATAGGATTGGAGAGGTTCGTGAGCAAATGAAGACCCTTTGAAGTCATATTGCATGGTACCCATTACACGGGTCTCAACTCTCCAGGTTTAAGGTATTCTTCCTTCAGCTAAAACATGCATGTGGAACCTCGAGTATGATCAACCATGTGAACGGGAGTCGTGTTCAAATATGTCTCAGTTTTCGTACCCTGGTACTCGGGTGCAACATTCCAGAGGCTTTACTAACACTCTCCCGACTTGGAGAGTCAGTCCCTTTAACCTCCTGTTTGGCCCAGTTTGCAATTTCTGCGGAAGATGAACAGGAATAGCGAGAACCAATGAGAGGCTAGCTGGAGGTGTCTGGACGGGCAAATTTAACTCTCATTTCCCACCAGGAAGAGGAATTAACCAAAGGCTCAGCATGCCGGGCCGGAACCAGATTAGGGCTTGAAGCCATCCTGCGGTGTTACGGCCAGGTCACAAGAAAGCGAGTTGAAGAAAGGAGCTCAGGGGCACTGTAATTCACAAACCTGCAGAGTTATAAATGACAGCTATCGTCCAAAAATAGACTGAAGTAAGGCAACCAAGAGGACTTGAAAGCGGGACGGAATTGCAGGAAACCGATTTCAGGAGGTAGACTGGAATTGCATTGAAAGCATAGGAAAAGAGGCAGAACGTCCACAATGATGCACTTGGCCAAAAAGGGCGTATGCGTTTTTTCCTGAATATATTCAGGAAAAAACGCATACGCCCTTTTTGGCCAACCAAGCAAGCTTGCAAAGGAAATCTGCACTACAATGAAGTCTCACTTCCCCCCGGTCAAAAGGGCCATCTGAAAAAAGTGTAAAATCCAGAAAGGCAGGACAGGCCATGGAGAACTGGGAGCCTTGTTATGCTGATGGGCGGGATGTAAATTGCCAACAGACACTCGGGAGAAATGTATGGTGTTTCCTGACACATCTAAAAAACAAAGCAACAGAGCCTAGGGCACTGCCAATTATGGTCCTATAGCTTAGGGAAATTAAAATCAAAAAGACACAGCCACCCCAAAGTTTGGGATGCCTCTGTTTACAAGAACCTCGTTTACAGTACAAGTTCAACATCGCAGAAAGTGAAAAATGGATAAAGAAGTTGTGGTATTTACTTACAAAGCAATATCACTCAGCAATGAAATCTGTGTCATCAGGCCCTTAGCAGCACAATGAGTGGATTCAGGTATGATGATTCTAACTGAAATAAGTCACACAGAAAAGAAACATCATAAGATATCAGTAATACACGGAATGTAAACTTGGCTACACAGGAACTGAATTACAGAACAGAACAGGGTCTCAAATTTAGAAAACCAACTTATTCTTGCTTAAGGGTAAAGGTGAGTTGGAGTGCTGCATCAAACCAGAGATTGAAATGAGCACAGATAAAGTTCCTTAAGCCAAATATGGAATAGACAAGAGCTACTCCTTGCTCAACGAAATGGACTCAACACCGCATATTAAACGCCTAAGAATGTACCTGACTAGTAAGTATCTTAAAACCTATGGATTGCTATGTCTCCGAAAGAGAATCAAGCATGTGTACAGGGGCATAAACGCAGCAGTGATAGGATTGGAGAGGTTCGGTGAGCAAATGAAGACCCTTTGAAGTCATATTGCATGGTACCCATTCCACGGGTTTCAACTCTCCAGGTTTAAGGTATTCATCCTTCAGCTAAAACATGCATGTGGAACCTAGAGTATGATCAACCATGTGATCGGGAGACGTGTTCAAATATGTCTCAGTTTTCGTACCCTGGTACTCGGGTGCAACATTCCAGACGCTTTACTAACACTCTCCCCACTTGGAGAGTCAGTCCCTTTAACCTCCTGTTTGGCCCAGTTTGCAATTAATGTGGAAGATGAACAGGAATAGCGAGAACCAATGAGAGGCTAGCTGGAGGTGTCTGGACGGGCAAATTTAACTTTCATTTCCCACCAGGAAGAGGAAATAACCAAAGGCTCAGCGTGCCGTGCCGGAACCAGATTAGGGCCTGAAGCCATCCTGCGGTGTTGCGGCCAGGTCACAAGAAAGCGAGTTGAAGAATGGAGCTCAGGGGCACTGTAATTCACAAACCTGCAGAGTTATAAATGACAGCTATCGTCCAAAAATAGACTGAAGTAAGGCTGCCAAGAGGACTTGAAAGCGGGGCAGAATTGCAGGAAACCAATTTCAGGAGGTAGACTGGAATTGCATTGAAAGCATAGGAAAAGAGGCAGAACGTCCACAATGATGCACTTGGCCAAAAAGGGCGTATGCGTTTTTTCCTGAATATATTCAGGAAAAAACGCATACGCCCTTTTTGGCCAACCAAGCAAACTTGCAAAGGAAATCTGCACTACAATGAAGTCTCACTTCCCCCTGGTCAAAAGGGCCATCTGAAAAAAGTGTAAAATCCAGAAAGGCAGGACAGGCCATGGAGAACTGGGAGCCTTGTTATGCTGATGGGCGGGATGTAAATTGCCAACAGACACTCGGGAGAAGTGTATGGTGTTTCCTGAAACATCTAAACAACAAAGCAACAGAGCCTAGGGCACTGCCAATTATGGTCCTATAGCTTAGGGAAATTAAAATCAAAAAGACACAGCCACCCCAAAGTTTGGGATGCCTCTGTTTACAAGAACCTCGTTTACAGTACAAGTTCAACATCGCAGAAAGTGAAAAATGGATAAAGAAGTTGTGGTATTTACTTACAAAGCAATATCACTCAGCAATGAAATCTGTGTCATCAGGCCCTTAGCAGCACAATGAGTGGATTCAGGTATGATTATTCTAACTGAAATAAGTCACACAGAAAAGGAAACATCATAAGATATCAGTAATACACGGAATGTAAACTTGGCTACACAGGAACTGAATTACAGAACAGAACAGGGTCTCAAATTTAGAAAACCAACTTATTCTTGCTTAAGGGTAAAGGTGAGTTGGAGTGCTGCATCAAACCAGAGATTGAAATGAGCACAGATAAAGTTCCTTAAGCCAAATATGGAATAGACAAGAGCTACTCCTTGCTCAACGAAATGGACTCAACACCGCATATTAAACGCCTAAGAATGTACCTGACTAGTAAGTATCTTAAAACCTATGGATTGCTATGTCTCCTAAAGAGAATGAAGCATGTGTACAGGGGCATAAACGCAGCAGTGATAGGATTGGAGAGGTTCGGTGAGCAAATGAAGACCCTTTGAAGTCATATTGCATGGTACCCATTCCACGGGTTTCAACTCTCCAGCTTTAAGGTATTCATCCTTCAGCTAAAACATGCATGTGGAACCTAGAGTATGATCAACCATGTGATCGGGAGACGTGTTCAAATATGTCTCAGTTTTCGTACCCTGGTACTCGGGTGCAACATTCCAGACGCTTTACTAACACTCTCCCCACTTGGAGAGTCAGTCCCTTTAACCTCCTGTTTGGCCCAGTTTGCAATTAATGTGGAAGATGAACAGGAATAGCGAGAACCAATGAGAGGCTAGCTGGAGATGTCTGGACGGGCAAATTTAACTTTCATTTCCCACCAGGAAGAGGAAAAAACCAAAGGCTCAGCGTGCCGTGCCGGAACCAGATTAGGGCCTGAAGCCATCCTGCAGTGTTGCGGCCAGGTCACAAGAAAGCGAGTTGAAGAATGGAGCTCAGGGGCACTGTAATTCACAAACCTGCAGAGTTATAAATGACAGCTATCGTCCAAAAATAGACTGAAGTAAGGCTGCCAAGAGGACTTGAAAGCGGGGCAGAATTGCAGGAAACCAATTTCAGGAGGTAGACTGGAATTGCATTGAAAGCATAGGAAAAGAGGCAGAACGTCCACAATGATGCACTTGGCCAAAAAGGGCGTATGCGTTTTTTCCTGAATATATTCAGGAAAAAACGCATACGCCCTTTTTGGCCAACCAAGCAAGCTTGCAAAGGAAATCTGCACTACAATGAAGTCTCACTTCCCCCCGGTCAAAAGGGCCATCTGAAAAAAGTGTAAAATCCAGAAAGGCAGGACAGGCCATGGAGAACTGGGAGCCTTGTTATGCTGATGGGCGGGATGTAAATTGCCAACAGACACTGGCAGAAGTGTATGGTGTTTCCTGAAACATCTAAAAAAAAAAGCAACAGAACCTAGGGCACTTCCACTTATGGTCCTATAGCTTAGGGAAATTAAAATCAAAAAGACACAGCCACCCCAAAGTTTGGAACGGCTCTGTTTACAAGAACCTCGTTTACAGTACAAGTTCAACATCGCAGAAAGTGAAAAATGGATAAAGAAGTTGTGGTATTTACTTACAAAGCAATATCACTCAGCAATGAAATCTGTGTAATCAGGCCCTTAGCAGCACAATGAGTGGATTCAGGTATGATGATTCTAACTGAAATAAGTCACACAGAAAAAGAAACATCATAAGATATCAGTAATACACGGAATGTAAACTTGGCTACACAGGAACTGAATTACAGAACAGAACAGGGTCTCAAATTTAGAAAACCAACTTATTCTTGCTTAAGGGTAAAGGTGAGTTGGAGTGCTGCATCAAACCAGAGATTGAAATGAGCACAGATAAAGTTCCTTAAGCCAAATATGGAATAGACAAGAGCTACTCCTTGCTCAACGAAATGGACTCAACACTGCATATTAAACGCCTAAGAATGTACCTGACTAGTAAGTATCTTAAAACCTATGGATTGCTATGTCTCCTAAAGAGAATCAAGCATGTGTACAGGGGCATAAACGCAGCAGTGATAGGATTGGAGAGGTTCGGTGAGCAAATGAAGACCCTTTGAAGTCATATTGCATGGTACCCATTCCACGGGTTTCAACTCTCCAGGTTTAAGGTATTCATCCTTCAGCTAAAACATGCATGTGGAACCTAGAGTATGATCAACCATGTGATCGGGAGACGTGTTCAAATATGTCTCAGTTTTCGTACCCTGGTACTCGGGTGCAACATTCCAGACGCTTTACTAACACTCTCCCCACTTGGAGAGTCAGTCCCTTTAACCTCCTGTTTGGCCCAGTTTGCAATTTCTGTGGAAGATGAACAGGAATAGCGAGAACCAATGAGAGATTAGCTGGAGGTGTCTGGATGGGCAAATTTAACTCTCATTTCCCACCAGGAAGAGGAATTAACCAAAGGCTCAGCGTGCCGTGCCAGAACCAGATTAGGGCCTGAAGACATCCTGGGTTTTGCGGCCAGGTCACAAGAAAGCGAGTTGAAGAAAGGAGCTCAGGGGCACTGTAATTCACAAACCTACAGAGTTATAAATGACAGCTATCGTCCAAAAATAGACTGAAGTAAGGCTGCCAAGAGGACTTGAAAGCGGGGCAGAATTGCAGGAAACCGATTTCAGGAGGTAGACTGGAATTGCATTGAAAGCATAGGAAAAGAGGCAGAACGTCCAAAATGATGCACTTGGCCAACAAGGGCGTATGCGTTTTTTCCTGAATATATTCAGGAAAAATCGGATACACGCTTCATGGCCAACCAAGCAAACTTGCAAAGGAAATCTGCACTACAATGAAGTCTCATTTCTCCCCGGTCAAAAGGGCCATCTGAAAAAAGTGTAAAATCCAGAAAGGCAGGACAGGCCATGGAGAACTGGGAGCCTTGTTATGCTGATGGGCGGGATGTAAATTGCCAACAGACACTCAGGAGAAGTGTATGGTGTTTCCTGAAACATCTAAAAAACAAAGCAACAGAGCCTAGGGCACTTCCACTTATGGTCCTATAGCTTAGGGAAATTAAAATCAAAAAGACACAGCCACCCCAACGTTTGGGACGCCTCCGTTTACAAGAACCTCGTTTACCGTACAAGTTCAATATCACAGAAAGTGAAAAATGGATAAAGAATTTCTGGTACTTACGTACAATGCAGTATCACTCAGCAATGAAATCTATGTTATCAGGCCCGTAGCAGCATAATGAGTGGATTCAGGTACGATGATTCTAACTGAAATAAGTCACACAGAAAAAGAAACATCATAAGATATCACTAATACACGGAATGTAAACTTGGCTACACAGGAACTGCATTCCAAAAAAGAACAGGGTCTCAAATTTAGAAAACCAACTTATGCTTGCTTAAGGGTAAAGGTGAGTTGGGGTGCTGCATAAAACCAGAGATTGAAATGAGCACAGATAAAGTTCCTTAAGCCAAATATGGAATAGACAAGAGCTACTCCTTGCTCAACGAAATGGACTCAAAACCCCATATTAAACGCCTAAGAATGTACCTGACTAGTAAGTATCTTAAAACCTATGGATTGCTATGTCTCCGAAAGAGAATCAAGCGTGTGTACAGGGTCATAAACGCAGCAGTGATAGGATTGGAGAGGTTCGTGAGCAAATGAAGACCCTTTGAAGTCATATTGCATGGTACCCATTACACGGGTCTCAACTCTCCAGGTTTCAGGTATTCTTCCTTCAGCTAAAACATGCATGTGGAACCTAGAGTATGATCAACCATGTGAACGGGAGTTGTGTTCAAATATGTCTCTGTTTTCCTCCCCTGGTACTCGGGTGCAACATTCCAGAGGCTTTACTAACACTCTCCCGACTTGGAGAGTCAGTCCCTTTAACCTCCTGTTTGGCCCAGTTTGCAATTTCTGCGGAAGATGAACAGGAATAGCGAGAACCAATGAGAGGCTAGCTGGAGGTGTCTAGACGGGCAAATTTAACTCTCATTTCCCACCAGGAAGAGGAATTAACCAAAGGCTCAGCATGCCGGGCCGGAACCAGATTAGGGCCTGAAGCCATCCTGCGGTGTTACGGCCAGGTCACAAGAAAGCGAGTTGAAGAAAGGAGCTCAGGGGCACTGTAATTCACAAACCTGCAGAGTTATAAATGACAGCTATCGTCCAAAAATAGACTGAAGTAAGGCTGCCAAGAGGACTTGAAAGCGGGACGGAATTGCAGGAAACCGATTTCAGGAGGTAGACTGGAATTGCATTGAAAGCATAGGAAAAGAGGCAGAACGTCCACAATGATGCACTTGGCCAAAAAGGGCGTATGTGTTTTTTCCTGAATATATTCAGGAAAAAACGCATACGCCCTTTTTGGCCAACCAAGCAAGCTTGCAAAGGAAATCTGCACTACAATGAAGTCTCACTTCCCCCCGGTCAAAAGGGCCATCTGAAAAAAGTGTAAAATCCAGAAAGGCAGGACAGGCCATGGAGAACTGGGAGCCTTGTTATGCTGATGGGCGGGATGTAAATTGCCAACAGACACTCCGGAGAAGTGTATGGTGTTTCCTGAAACATCTAAACAACAAAGCAACAGAGCCTAGGGCACTGCCAATTATGGTCCTATAGCTTAGGGAAATTAAAATCAAAAAGACACAGCCACCCCAAAGTTTGGGATGCCTCTGTTTACAAGAACCTCGTTTACAGTACAAGTTCAACATCGCAGAAAGTGAAAAATGGATAAAGAAGTTGTGGTATTTACTTACAAAGCAATATCACTCAGCAATGAAATCTGTGTCATCAGGCCCTTAGCAGCACAATGAGTGGATTCAGGTATGATGATTCTAACTGAAATAAGTCACACAGAAAAAGAAACATCATAAGATATCAGTAATACACGGAATGTAAACTTGGCTACACAGGAACTGAATTACAGAACAGAACAGGGTCTCAAATTTAGAAAACCAACTTATTCTTGCTTAAGGGTAAAGGTGAGTTGGGGTGCTGCATAAAACCAGAGATTGAAATGAGCACAAATAAAGTTCCTTAAGCCAAATATGGAATAGACAAGAGCTACTCCTTGCTCAACGAAATGGACTCAACACCGCATATTAAACGCCTAAGAATGTACCTGACTAGTAAGTATCTTAAAACCTATGGATTGCTATGTCTCCGAAAGAGAATCAAGCATGTGTACAGGGGCATAAACGCAGCAGTGATAGGATTGGAGAGGTTCGTGAGCAAATGAAGACCCTTTGAAGTCATATTGCATGGTACCCATTCCACGGGTTTCAACTACCCAGGTTTAAGGTATTCTTCCTTCAGCTAAAACATGCATGTGGAACCTAGAGTATGATCAACCATGTGATCGGGAGACGTGTTCAAATATGTCTCAGTTTTCGTACCCTGGTACTCGGGTGCAACATTCCAGACGCTTTACTAACACTCTCCCGACTTGGAGAGTCAGTCCCTTTAACCTCCTGTATGGCCCAGTTTGCAATTTCTGCGGAAGATGAACAGGAATAGCGAGAACCAATGAGAGGCTAGCTGGAGGTGTCTGGACGGGCAAATTTAACTCTCATTTCCCACCAGGAAGAGGAATTAACCAAAGGCTCAGCATGCCGGGCCGGAACCAGATTAGGGCCTGAAGCCATCCTGCGGTGTTACGGCCAGGTCACAAGAAAGCGAGTTGAAGAAAGGAGCTCAGGGGCACTGTAATTCACAAACCTGCAGAGTTATAAATGACAGCTATCGTCCAAAAATAGACTGAAGTAAGGCTGCCAAGAGGACTTGAAAGCGGGACGGAATTGCAGGAAACCGATTTCAGGAGGTAGACTGGAATTGCATTGAAAGCATAGGAAAAGAGGCAGAACGTCCACAATGATGCACTTGGCCAAAAAGGGCGTATGTGTTTTTTCCTGAATATATTCAGGAAAAAACGCATACGCCCTTTTTGGCCAACCAAGCAAGCTTGCAAAGGAAATCTGCACTACAATGAAGTCTCACTTCCCCCCGGTCAAAAGGGCCATCTGAAAAAAGTGTAAAATCCAGAAAGGCAGGACAGGCCATGGAGAACTGGGAGCCTTGTTATGCTGATGGGCGGGATGTAAATTGCCAACAGACACTCGGGAGAAGTGTATGGTGTTTCCTGAAACATCTAAACAACAAAGCAACAGAGCCTAGGGCACTGCCAATTATGGTCCTATAGCTTAGGGAAATTAAAATCAAAAAGACACAGCCACCCCAAAGTTTGGGATGCCTCTGTTTACAAGAACCTCGTTTACAGTACAAGTTCAACATCGCAGAAAGTGAAAAATGGATAAAGAAGTTGTGGTATTTACTTACAAAGCAATATCACTCAGCAATGAAATCTGTGTCATCAGGCCCTTAGCAGCACAATGAGTGGATTCAGGTATGATGATTCTAACTGAAATAAGTCACACAGAAAAAGAAACATCATAAGATATCAGTAATACACGGAATGTAAACTTGGCTACACAGGAACTGAATTACAGAACAGAACAGGGTCTCAAATTTAGAAAACCAACTTATTCTTGCTTAAGGGTAAAGGTGAGTTGGGGTGCTGCATAAAACCAGAGATTGAAATGAGCACAGATAAAGTTCCTTAAGCCAAATATGGAATAGACAAGAGCTACTCCTTGCTCAACGAAATGGACTCAACACCGCATATTAAACGCCTAAGAATGTACCTGACTAGTAAGTATCTTAAAACCTATGGATTGCTATGTCTCCGAAAGAGAATCAAGCATGTGTACAGGGGCATAAACGCAGCAGTGATAGGATTGGAGAGGTTCGTGAGCAAATGAAGACCCTTTGAAGTCATATTGCATGGTACCCATTCCACGGGTTTCAACTACCCAGGTTTAAGGTATTCTTCCTTCAGCTAAAACATGCATGTGGAACCTAGAGTATGATCAACCATGTGATCGGGAGACGTGTTCAAATATGTCTCAGTTTTCGTACCCTGGTACTCGGGTGCAACATTCCAGACGCTTTACTAACACTCTCCCGACTTGGAGAGTCAGTCCCTTTAACCTCCTGTTTGGCCCAGTTTGCAATTTCTGCGGAAGATGAACAGGAATAGCGAGAACCAATGAGAGGCTAGCTGGAGGTGTCTGGACGGGCAAATTTAACTCTCATTTCCCACCAGGAAGAGGAATTAACCAAAGGCTCAGCATGCCGGGCCGGAACCAGATTAGGGCCTGAAGCCATCCTGCGGTGTTGCGGCCAGCTCAAAAGAAAGCGAGTTGAAGAAAGGAGCTCAGGGGCACTGTAATTCACAAACCTGCAGAGTTATAAATGACAGCTATCGTCCAAAAATAGACTGAAGTAAGGCTGCCAAGAGGACTTGAAAGCGGGACGGAATTGCAGGAAACCGATTTCAGGAGGTAGACTGGAATTGCATTGAAAGCATAGGAAAAGAGGCAGAACGTCCACAATGATGCACTTGGCCAAAAAGTGCGTATGCGTTTTTTCCTGAATATATTCAGGAAAAAACGCATACGCCCTTTTTGGCCAACCAAGCAAGCTTGCAAAGGAAATCTGCACTACAATGAAGTCTCACTTCCCCCCGGTCAAAAGGGCCATCTGAAAAAAGTGTAAAATCCAGAAAGGCAGGACAGGCCATGGAGAACTGGGAGCCTTGTTATGCTGATGGGCGGGATGTAAATTGCCAACAGACACTCGGGAGAAGTGTATGGTGTTTCCTGAAACATCTAAACAACAAAGCAACAGAGCCTAGGGCACTGCCAATTATGGTCCTATAGCTTAGGGAAATTAAAATAAAAAAGACACAGCCACCCCAAAGTTTGGGATGCCTCTGTTTACAAGAACCTCGTTTACAGTACAAGTTCAACATCGCAGAAAGTGAAAAATGGATAAAGAAGTTGTGGTATTTACTTACAAAGCAATATCACTCAGCAATGAAATCTGTGTCATCAGGCCCTTAGCAGCACAATGAGTGGATTCAGGTATGATTATTCTAACTGAAATAAGTCACACAGAAAAGGAAACATCATAAGATATCACTAATACACGGAATGTAAACTTGGCTACACAGGAACTGCATTCCAAAAAAGAACAGGGTCTCAAATTTAGAAAACCAACTTATTCTTGCTTAAGGGTAAAGGTGAGTTGGAGTGCTGCATCAAACCAGAGATTGAAATGAGCACAGATAAAGTTCCTTAAGCCAAATATGGAATAGACAAGAGCTACTCCTTGCTCAACGAAATGGACTCAACACCGCATATTAAACGCCTAAGAATGTACCTGACTAGTAAGTATCTTAAAACCTATGGATTGCTATGTCTCCTAAAGAGAATGAAACATGTGTACAGGGGCATAAACGCAGCAGTGATAGGATTGGAGAGGTTCGGTGAGCAAATGAAGACCCTTTGAAGTCATATTGCATGGTACCCATTCCACGGGTTTCAACTCTCCAGCTTTAAGGTATTCTTCCTTCAGCTAAAACATGCATGTGGAACCTAGAGTATGATCAACCATGTGATCGGGAGACGTGTTCAAATATGTCTCAGTTTTCGTACCCTGGTACTCGGGTGCAACATTCCAGACGCTTTACTAACACTCTCCCCACTTGGAGAGTCAGTCCCTTTAACCTCCTGTTTGGCCCAGTTTGCAACTTCTGTGGAAGATGAACAGGAATAGCGAGAACCAATGAGAGGCTAGCTGGAGGTGTCTGGACGGGCAAATTTAACTTTCATTTCCCACCAGGAAGAGGAAATAACCAAAGGCTCAGCGTGCCGTGCCGGAACCAGATTAGGGCCTGAAGCCATCCTGCGGTGTTGCGGCCAGGTCACAAGAAAGCGAGTTGAAGAATGGAGCTCAGGGGCACTGTAATTCACAAACCTGCAGAGTTATAAATGACAGCTATCGTCCAAAAATAGACTGAAGTAAGGCTGCCAAGAGGACTTGAAAGCGGGGCAGAATTGCAGGAAACCAATTTCAGGAGGTAGACTGGAATTGCATTGAAAGCATAGGAAAAGAGGCAGAACGTCCACAATGATGCACTTGGCCAAAAAGGGCGTATGCGTTTTTTCCTGAATATATTCAGGAAAAAACGCATACGCCCTTTTTGGCCAACCAAGCAAACTTGCAAAGGAAATCTGCACTACAATGAAGTCTCACTTCCCCCTGGTCAAAAGGGCCATCTGAAAAAAGTGTAAAATCCAGAAAGGCAGGACAGGCCATGGAGAACTGGGAGCCTTGTTATGCTGATGGGCGGGATGTAAATTGCCAACAGACACTCGGGAGAAGTGTATGGTGTTTCCTGAAACATCTAAAAAACAAAGCAACAGAGCCTAGGGCACTTCCACTTATGGTCCTATAGCCTAGGGAAATTAAAATCAAAAAGACACAGCCACCCCAAAGTTTGGGACGCCTCCGTTTACAAGAACCTCGTTTACAGTACAAGTTCAATATCACAGAAAGTGAAAAAATGGATAAAGAACTTGTGGTACTTACGTACAATGCAGTATCACTCAGCAATGAAATCTATGTCATCAGGCCCTTAGCAGCACAATGAGTGGATTCAGGTACGATGATTCTAACTGAAATAAGTCACACAGAGAAAGAAACATCATAAGATATCACTAATACACGGAATGTAAACTTGGCTACACAGGAACTGCATTCCAAAACAGAACAGGGTCTCAAATTTAGAAAACCACCTTATGCTTGCTTAAGGGGAAAGGTGAGTTGGGGTGCTGCATAAAACCAGAGATTGAAATGAGCACAGATAAAGTTCCTTAAGCCAAATATGGAATAGACAAGCGCTACTCCTTGCTCAACGAAATGGACTCAAAACCCCATATTAAACGCCTAAGAATGTACCTGACTTGTAAGTATCTTAAAACCTATGGATTGCTATGTCTCCGAAAGAGAATCAAGCGTGTGTACAGGGGCATAAACGCAGCAGTGATAGGATTGGAGAGGTTCAGTGAGCAAATGAAGACCCTTTGAAGTCATATTGCATGGTACCCATTCCACGGGTCTCAACTCTCCAGGTTTAAAGTATTCTTCCTTCAGCTAAAACATGCATGTGGAACCCAGAGTATGATCAACCATGTGAACGGGAGACGTGTTCAAATATGTCTCAGGTTTCCTCCCCTGGTACTCGGGTGCAACATTCCAGACGCTTTACTAACACTCTCCCCACTTGGAGAGTCAGCGCCTTTAACCTCCTGTTTGGCCGAGTTTGCAATTTCTGCGGAAGATGAACAGGAATAGCGAGAACCAATGGAGACTAGCTGGAGGTGTCTGTACGGGCAAATTTAACTCTCATTTCCTACCAGGAAGAGGAATTAACCAAAGGCTCAGCGTGCCATGCCAGAACCAGATTAGGGCCTGAAGCCATCCTGCGGTGTTGCGGCCAGGTCACAAGAAAGCGAGTTGAAGAAAGGAGCTCAGGGGCACTGTAATTCACAAACCTGCAGAGTTATAAATGACAGCTATCGTCCAAAAATAGACTGAAGTAAGGCTGCCAAGAGGACTTGAAAGCGGGGCAGAATTGCAGGAAACCGATTTCAGGAGGTAGACTGGAATTGCATTGAAAGCATAGGAAAAGAGGCAGAACGTCCAAAATGATGCACTTGGCCAACAAGGGCGTATGCGTTTTTTCCTGAATATATTCAGGAAAAAACGCATACGCCCTTTTTGGCCAACCAAGCAAACTTGCAAAGGAAATCTGCACTACAATGAAGTCTCACTTCTCCCTGGTCAAAAGGGCCATCTGAAAATAGTGTAAAATCCAGAAAGGCAGGACAGGCCATGGAGAACTGGGAGCCTTGTTATGCTGATGGGCGGGAGGTAAATTGCCAACAGACACTCGGGAGAAGTGTATGGTGTTTCCTGAAACATCTAAAAAACAAAGCAACAGAGTCTAGGGCACTGCCACTTATGGTCCCATAGATTAGGGAAATTAAAATCAAAAAGACACAGCCACCTCAAAGTTTGGAATGGTTCTGTTTACAAGAACCTCGTTTACAGTACAAGTTCAACATCGCAGAAAGTGAAAAATGGATAAAGAAGTTGTGGTATTCACTTACAAAGCAATATCACTCAGCAATGAAATCTATGTCATCAGGCCCTTAGCAGCACAATGAGTGGATTCAGGTATGATGATTCTAACTGAAATAAGTCACACAGAAAAAGAAACATCATAAGATATCAGTAATACACGGAATGGAAACTTGGCTACACAGGAACTGAATTACGGAACAGAACAGGGTCTCAAATTTAGAAAACCAACTTATGCTTGCTTAAGGGTAAAGGTGAGTTGGGGTGCTGCATAAAACCAGAGATTCAAATGAGCACAGATAAAGTTCCTTAAGCCAAATATGGAATAGACAAGAGCTACTCCTTGCTCAACGAAATGGACTCAACACCGCATATTAAACGCCTAAGAATGTACCTGACTAGTAAGTATCTTAAAACCTATGGATTGCTATGTCTCCGAAAGAGAATCAAGCATGTGTACAGGGGCATAAATGCAGCAGTGATAGGATTGGAGAGGTTCGTGAGCAAATGAAGACCCTTTGAAGTCATATTGCATGGTACCCATTCCACGGGTTTCAACTACCCAGGTTTAAGGTATTCTTCCTTCAGCTAAAACATGCATGTGGAACCTCGAGTATGATCAACAATTTGATCGGGAGACGTGTTCAAATATGTCTCAGTTTTCGTACCCTGGTACTCGGGTGCAACATTCCAGAGGCTTTACTAACACTCTCACGACTTGGAGAGTCAGTCCCTTTAACCTCCTGTTTGGCCCAGTTTGCAATTTCTGCGGAAGATGAACAGGAATAGCGAGAACCAATGAGAGACTAGCTGGAGGTGTCTGAACGGGCAAATTTAACTCTCATTTCCCACCAGGAAGAGGAATTAACCAAAGGCTCAGCGTGCCGTGCCGGAACAAGATTAGGGCCTGAAGCCATCCTGCGATGTTGCGGCCAGATCACAAGAAAGCGAGTTGAAGAAAGGAGCTCAGGGGCACTGTAATTCACAAACCTGCAGAGTTATAAATGACAGCTATCGTCCAAAAATATACTGAAGTAAGGCTGCCAAGAGGACTTGAAAGCGGGGTAGAATTGCAGGAAACCGATTTCAGGAGGTAGACTGGAATTGCATTGAAAGCATAGGAAAAGTGGCAGAACGTCCACAATGATGCACTTGGCCAAAAAGGGCGTATGCGTTTTTTCCTGAATATATTCAGGAAAAAACGCATACGCCCTTTTTGGCCAACCAAGCAAACATGCAAAGGAAATCTGCACTACAATGAAGTCTCACTTCCCCCCGGTCAAAAGGGCCATCTGAAAAAAAGTGTAAAATCCAGAAAGGCAGGACAGGCCATGGAGAACTGGGAGCCTTGTTATGCTGATGGGCGGGATGTAAATTGCCAACAGACACTCGGGAGAAGTGTATGGTGTTTCCTGAAACATCTAAAAAACAAAGCAACAGAGCCTAGGGCACTTCCACTTATGGTCCTATAGCTTAGGGAAATTAAAATCAAAAAGACACAGCAAACCCCAAAGTTTGGGACGCCTCTGTTTACAAGAACCTCGTTTACCGTACAAGTTCAATATCACAGAAAGTGAAAAATGGATAAAGAGCTTGTGGTACTTACGTACAATGCAGTATCACTCAGCAATGAAATCTATGTCATCAGGCCCGTAGCAGCACAATGAGTGGATTCAGGTACGATGATTCTAACTGAAATAAGTCACACAGAAAAAGAAACATCATAAGATATCACTAATACACGGAATGTAAACTTGGCTACACAGGAACTGCATTCCAAAACAGAAGAGGTTCTCAAATTTAGAAAACCAACTTATGCTTGCTTAAGGGGAAAGGTGAGTTGGGGTGCTGCATAAAACCAGAGATTCAAATGAGCACAGATAAAGTTCCTTAAGCCAAATATGGAATAGACAAGAGCTACTCCTTGCTCAACGAAATGGACTCAACACCGCATATTAAACGCCTAAGAATGTACCTGACTAGTAAGTATCTTAAAACCTATGGATTGCTATGTCTCCGAAAGAGAATCAAGCATGTGTACAGGGGCATAAACGCAGCAGTGATAGGATTGGAGAGGTTCGTGAGCAAATGAAGACCCTTTGAAGTCATATTGCATGGTACCCATTCCACGGGTTTCAACTACCCAGGTTTAAGGTATTCTTCCTTCAGCTAAAACATGCATGTGGAACCTAGAGTATGATCAACCATGTGATCGGGAGACGTGTTCAAATATGTCTCAGTTTTCGTACCCTGGTATTCGGGTGCAACATTCCAGACGCTTTACTAACACTCTCCCGACTTGGAGAGTCAGTCCCTTTAACCTCCTGTTTGGCCCAGTTTGCAATTTCTGCGGAAGATGAACAGGAATAGCGAGAACCAATGAGAGGCTAGCTGGAGGTGTCTGGACGGGCAAATTTAACTCTCATTTCCCACCAGGAAGAGGAATTAACCAAAGGCTCAGCATGCCGGGCCGGAACCAGATTAGGGCCTGAAGCCATCCTGCGGTGTTACGGCCAGGTCACAAGAAAGCGAGTTGAAGAAAGGAGCTCAGGGGCACTGTAATTCACAAACCTGCAGAGTTATAAATGACAGCTATCGTCCAAAAATAGACTGAAGTAAGGCTGCCAAGAGGACTTGAAAGCGGGACGGAATTGCAGGAAACCGATTTCAGGAGGTAGACTGGAATTGCATTGAAAGCATAGGAAAAGAGGCAGAACGTCCACAATGATGCACTTGGCCAAAAAGGGCGTATGCGTTTTTTCCTGAATATATTCAGGAAAAAACGCATACGCCCTTTTTGGCCAACCAAGCAAGCTTGCAAAGGAAATCTGCACTACAATGAAGTCTCACTTCCCCCTGGTCAAAAGGGCCGTCTGAAAAAAGTGTAAAATCCAGAAAGGCAGGACAGACCATGGAGAACTGGGAGCCTCGTTATGCTGATGGGCGGGATGTAAATTGCCAACAGACACTCGGGAGAAGTGTATGGTGTTTCCTGAAACATCTAAACAACAAAGCAACAGAGCCTAGGGCACTGCCAATTATGGTCCTATAGCTTAGGGAAATTAAAATCAAAAAGACACAGCCACCCCAAAGTTTGGGATGCCTCTGTTTACAAGAACCTCGTTTACAGTACAAGTTCAACATCGCAGAAAGTGAAAAATGGATAAAGAAGTTGTGGTATTTACTTACAAAGCAATATCACTCAGCAATGAAATCTGTGTCATCAGGCCCTTAGCAGCACAATGAGTGGATTCAGGTATGATGATTCTAACTGAAATAAGTCACACAGAAAAAGAAACATCATAAGATATCAGTAATACACGGAATGTAAACTTGGCTACACAGGAACTGAATTACGGAACAGAACAGGGTCTCAAATTTAGAAAACCAACTTATTCTTGCTTAAGGGTAAAGGTGAGTTGGGGTGCTGCATAAAACCAGAGATTGAAATGAGCACAGATAAAGTTCCTTAAGCCAAATATGGAATAGACAAGAGCTACTCCTTGCTCAACGAAATGGACTCAACACCGCATATTAAACGCCTAAGAATGTACCTGACTAGTAAGTATCTTAAAACCTATGGATTGCTATGTCTCCGAAAGAGAATCAAGCATGTGTACAGGGGCATAAACGCAGCAGTGATAGGATTGGAGAGGTTCGTGAGCAAATGAAGACCCTTTGAAGTCATATTGCATGGTACCCATTCCACGGGTTTCAACTACCCAGGTTTAAGGTATTCTTCCTTCAGCTAAAACATGCATGTGGAACCTAGAGTATGATCAACCATGTGATTGGGAGACGTGTTCAAATATGTCTCAGTTTTCGTACCCTGGTACTCGGGTGCAACATTCCAGACGCTTTACTAACACTCTCCCCACTTGGAGAGTCAGTCCCTTTAACCTCCTGTTTGGCCCAGTTTGCAATTTCTGTGGAAGATGAACAGGAATAGCGAGAACCAATGAGAGGCTAGCTGGAGGTGTCTGGACGGGCAAATTTAACTTTCATTTCCCACCAGGAAGAGGAAATAACCAAAGGCTCAGCGTGCCGTGCCGGAACCAGATTAGGGCCTGAAGCCATCCTGCGGTGTTGCGGCCAGGTCACAAGAAAGCGAGTTGAAGAATGGAGCTCAGGGGCACTGTAATTCACAAACCTGCAGAGTTATAAATGACAGCTATCGTCCAAAAATAGACTGAAGTAAGGCTGCCAAGAGGACTTGAAAGCGGGGCAGAATTGCAGGAAACCAATTTCAGGAGGTAGACTGGAATTGCATTGAAAGCATAGGAAAAGAGGCAGAACGTCCACAATGATGCACTTGGCCAAAAAGGGCGTATGCGTTTTTTCCTGAATATATTCAGGAAAAAACGCATACGCCCTTTTTGGCCAACCAAGCAAACTTGCAAAGGAAATCTGCACTACAATGAAGTCTCACTTCCCCCTGGTCAAAAGGGCCATCTGAAAAAAGTGTAAAATCCAGAAAGGCAGGACAGGCCATGGAGAACTGGGAGCCTTGTTATGCTGATGGGCGGGATGTAAATTGCCAACAGACACTCGGGAGAAGTGTATGGTGTTTCTTGAAACATCTAAAAAACAAAGCAACAGAGCCTAGGGCACTTCCACTTATGGTCCTATAGCCTAGGGAAATTAAAATCAAAAAGACACAGCCACCCCAAAGTTTGGGACGCCTCCGTTTACAAGAACCTCGTTTACAGTACAAGTTCAATATCACAGAAAGTGAAAAAATGGATAAAGAACTTGTGGTACTTACGTACAATGCAGTATCACTCAGCAATGAAATCTATGTCATCAGGCCCTTAGCAGCACAATGAGTGGATTCAGGTACGATGATTCTAACTGAAATAAGTCACACAGAAAAAGAAACATCATAAGATATCACTAATACACGGAATGTAAACTTGGCTACACAGGAACTGCATTCCAAAACAGAACAGGGTCTCAAATTTAGAAAACCACCTTATGCTTGCTTAAGGGGAAAGGTGAGTTGGGGTGCTGCATAAAACCAGAGATTGAAATGAGCACAGATAAAGTTCCTTAAGCCAAATATGGAATAGACAAGCGCTACTCCTTGCTCAACGAAATGGACTCAAAACCCCATATTAAACGCCTAAGAATGTACCTGACTTGTAAGTATCTTAAAACCTATGGATTGCTATGTCTCCGAAAGAGAATCAAGCGTGTGTACAGGGGCATAAACGCAGCAGTGATAGGATTGGAGAGGTTCAGTGAGCAAATGAAGACCCTTTGAAGTCATATAGCATGGTACCCATTCCACGGGTCTCAACTCTCCAGGTTTAAAGTATTCTTCCTTCAGCTAAAACATGCATGTGGAACCCAGAGTATGATCAACCATGTGAACGGGAGACGTGTTCAAATATGTCTCAGGTTTCCTCCCCTGGTACTCGGGTGCAACATTCCAGACGCTTTACTAACACTCTCCCCACTTGGAGAGTCAGCGCCTTTAACCTCCTGTTTGGCCGAGTTTGCAATTTCTGCGGAAGATGAACAGGAATAGCGAGAACCAATGGAGACTAGCTGGAGGTGTCTGTACGGGCAAATTTAACTCTCATTTCCTACCAGGAAGAGGAATTAACCGAAGGCTCAGCGTGCCATGCCAGAACCAGATTAGGGCCTGAAGCCATCCTGCGGTGTTGCGGCCAGGTCACAAGAAAGCGAGTTGAAGAAAGGAGCTCAGGGGCACTGTAATTCACAAACCTGCAGAGTTATAAATGACAGCTATCGTCCAAAAATAGACTGAAGTAAGGCTGCCAAGAGGACTTGAAAGCGGGGCAGAATTGCAGGAAACCGATTTCAGGAGGTAGACTGGAATTGCATTTCAAGCATAGGAAAAGAGGCAGAACGTCCACAATGATGCACTTGGCCAAAAAGGGCGTATGCGTTTTTTCCTGAATATATTCAGGAAAAAACGCATACGCCCTTTTTGGCCAACCAAGCAAACTTGCAAAGGAAATCTGCACTACAATGAAGTCTCACTTCTCCCCGGTCAAAAGGGCCATCTGAAAATAGTGTAAAATCCAGAAAGGCAGGACAGGCCATGGAGAACTGGGAGCCTTGTTATGCTGATTGGCGGGAGGTAAATTGCCAACAGACACTTGGGAGAAGTGTATGGTGTTTCCTGAAACATCTAAAAAACAAAGCAACAGAGCCTAGGGCACTGCCACTTATGGTCCCATAGATTAGGGAAATTAAAATCAAAAAGACACAGCCACCTCAAAGTTTGGAATGGTTCTGTTTACAAGAACCTCGTTTACAGTACAAGTTCAACATCGCAGAAAGTGAAAAATGGATAAAGAAGTTGTGGTATTCACTTACAAAGCAATATCACTCAGCAATGAAATCTATGTCATCAGGCCCTTAGCAGCACAATGAGTGGATTCAGGTATGATGATTCTAACTGAAATAAGTCACACAGAAAAAGAAACATCATAAGATATCAGTAATACACGGAATGGAAACTTGGCTACACAGGAACTGAATTACAGAACAGAACAGGTTCTCAAATTTAGAAAACCAACTTATGCTTGCTTAAGGGTAAAGGTGAGTTGGGGTGCTGCATAAAACCAGAGATTGAAATGAGCACAGATAAAGTTCCTTAAGCCAAATATGGAATAGACAAGAGCTACTCCTTGCTCAACGAAATGGACTCAACACCGCATATTAAACGCCTAAGAATGTACCTGACTAGTAAGTATCTTAAAACCTATGGATTGCTATGTCTCCGAAAGAGAATCAAGCATGTGTACAGGGGCATAAATGCAGCAGTGATAGGATTGGAGAGGTTCGGTGAGCAAATGAAGACCCTTTGAAGTCATATTGCATGGTACCCATTCCACGGGTTTCAACTACCCAGGTTTAAGGTATTCTTCCTTCAGCTAAAACATGCATGTGGAACCTCGAGTATGATCAACAATTTGATCGGGAGACGTGTTCAAATATGTCTCAGTTTTCGTACCCTGGTACTCGGGTGCAACATTCCAGAGGCTTTACTAACACTCTCCCGACTTGGAGAGTCAGTCCCTTTAACCTCCTGTTTGGCCCAGTTTGCAATTTCTGCGGAAGATGAACAGGAATAGCGAGAACCAATGAGAGACTAGCTGGAGGTGTCTGAACGGGCAAATTTAACTCTCATTTCCCACCAGGAAGAGGAATTAACCAAAGGCTCAGCATGCCGTGCCGGAACCAGATTAGGGCCTGAAGCCATCCTGCGGTGTTGCGGCCAGGTCACAAGAAAGCGAGTTGAAGAAAGGAGCTCAGGGGCACTGTAATTCACAAACCTGCAGAGTTATAAATGACAGCTATCGTCCAAAAATAGACTGAAGTAAGGCTGCCAAGAGGACTTGAAAGCGGGGCAGAATTGCAGGAAACCGAATTCAGGAGGTAGACTGGAATTGCATTGAAAGCATAGGAAAAGAGGCAGAACGTCCACAATGATGCACTTGGCCAAAAAGGGCGTATGCATTTTTTCCTGAATATATTCAGGAAAAAACGCATACGCCCTTTTTGGCCAACCAAGCAAGCTTGCAAAGGAAATCTGCACTACAATGAAGTCTCACTTCCCCCCGGTCAAAAGGGCCATCTGAAAAAAGTGTAAAATCCAGAAAGGCAGGACAGGCCATGGAGAACTGGGAGCCTTGTTATGCTGATGGGCGGGATGTAAATTGCCAACAACCACTCGGGAGAAGTGTATGGTGTTTCCAGAAACATCTAAAAAACAAAGCAACAGAACCTAGGGCACTTCCACTTATGGTCCTATAGCTTAGGGAAATTAAAATCAAAAAGCCACAGCCACCCCAAAGTTTGGAACGGCTCTGTTTACAAGAACCTCGTTTATAGTACAAGTTCAACATCGCAGAAAGTGAAAAATGGGTAAAGAAGTTGTGGTATTTACTTACAAAGCAATATCACTCAGCAATGAAATCTGTGTCATCAGGCCCTTAGCAGCACAATGAGTGGATTCAGGTATGATGATTCTAACTGAAATAAGTCACACAGAAAAAGAAACATCATAAGATATCAGTAATACACGGAATGGAAACTTGGCTACACAGGAACTGAATTACAGAACAGAACAGGGTCTCAAATTTAGAAAACCAACTTATGCTTGCTTAAGGGTAAAGGTGAGTTGGGGTGCTGCATAAAACCAGAAATTGAAATGAGCACAGATAAAGTTCCTTAAGCCAAATATGGAATAGACAAGAGCTACTCCTTGCTCAACGAAATGGACTCAACACCGCATATTAAACGCCTAAGAATGTACCTGACTAGTAAGTATCTTAAAACCTATGGATTGCTATGTCTCCGAAAGATTATCAAGCATGTGTACAGGGGCATAAACGCAGCAGTGATAGGATTGGAGAGGTTCGTGAGCAAATGAAGACCCTTTGAAGTCATATTGCATGGTACCCATTCCACGGGTTTCAACTACCCAGGTTTAAGGTATTCTTCCTTCAGCTAAAACATGCATGTGGAACCTAGAGTATGATCAACCATGTGATTGGGAGACGTGTTCAAATATGTCTCAGTTTTCGTACCCTGGTACTCGGGTGCAACATTCCAGACGCTTTACTAACACTCTCCCCACTTGGAGAGTCAGTCCCTTTAACCTCCTGTTTGGCCCAGTTTGCAATTTCTGCGGAAGATGAACAGGAATAGCGAGAACCAATGAGAGACTAGCTGGAGGTGTCTGGACAGGCAAATTTAACTCTCATTTTCCACCAGGAAGAGGAAATAACCAAACGCTCAGCGTGCCGTGCCGGAACCAGATTAGGGCCTGAAGCCATCCTGCGGTGTTGCGGCCAGGTCACAAGAAAGCGAGTTGAAGAAAGGAGCTCAGGGGCACTGTAATTCACAAACCTGCAGAGTTATAAATGACAGCTATCGTCCAAAAATAGACTGAAGTAAGGCTGCCAAGAGGACTTGAAAGCGGGGCAGAATTGCAGGAAACCGATTTCAGGAGGTAGACTGGAATTGCATTGAAAGCATAGGAAAAGAGGCAGAACGTCCACAATGATGCACTTGGCCAAAAAGGGCGTATGCGTTTTTTCCTGAATATATTCAGGAAAAAACGCATACGCCCTTTTTGGCCAACCAAGCAAGCTTGCAAAGGAAATCTGCACTACAATGAAGTCTCACTTCCCCCCGGTCAAAAGGGCCATCTGAAAAAAGTGTAAAATCCAGAAAGGCAGGACAGGCCATGGAGAACTGGGAGCCTTCTTATGCTGATGGGCGGGATGTAAATTGCAAACAGACACTCAGGAGAAGTGTATGGTGTTTCCTGAAACATCTAAAAAACAAAGCAACAGAACCTAGGGCACTTCCACTTATGGTCCTATAGCTTAGGGAAACTAAAATAAAAAAGACACAGCCACCCCAAAGTTTGGAACGGCTCTGTTTACAAGAACCTCGTTTACAGTACAAGTTCAACATCGCAGAAAGTGAAAAATGGATAAAGAAGTTGTGCTATTTACTTACAAAGCAATATCACTCAGCAATGAAATCTGTGTCATCAGGCCCTTAGCAGCACAATGAGTGGATTCAGGTATGATGATTCTAACTGAAATAAGTCACACAGAAAAAGAAACATCATAAGGTATCAGTAATACACGGAATGTAAACTTGGTTACACAGGAACTGAATTACAGAACAGAACAGGGTCTCAAATTTAGAAAACCAACTTATGCTTGCTTAAGGGTAAAGGTGAGTTGGGGTGCTGCATAAAACCAGAGATTGAAATGAGCACAGATAAAGTTCCTTAAGCCAAATATGGATAGACAAGAGCTACTCCTTGCTCAACGAAATGGACTCAACACCGCATATTAAACGCCTAAGAATGTACCTGACTAGTAAGTATCTTAAAACCTATGGATTGCTATGTCTCCGAAAGAGAATCAAGCATGTGTACAGGGGCATAAACACAGCAGTGATAGGATTGGAGAGGTTCGGTGAGCAAATGAAGACCCTTTGAAGTCATATTGCATGGTACCCATTCCACGGGTTTCAACTACCCAGGTTTTAGGTATTCTTCCTTCAGCTAAAACATGCATGTGGAACCCAGAGTATGATCAACCATGTGATCGGGAGACGTGTTCAAATATGTCTCAGTTTTCCTCCCCTGGTACTCGGGTGCAACATTCCAGACGCTTTACTAACACTCTCCCCACTTGGAGAGTCAGCGCCTTTAACCCCGTTTGGCACAGTTTGAAATTTCTGCGGAAGATGAACAGGAATAGCGAGAACCAATGAGAGACTACCTGGAGTTGTCTGAACGGGCAAATTTAACTCTCATTTCCCACCAGGAAGAGGAAATAACCAAAGGCTCAGCGTGCCATGCCGGAACCACATTAGGGCCTGAAGACATCCTGCGGTGTTGCGGCCAGCTCACAAGAAAGCGAGTTGAAGAAAGGAGCTCAGGGGCACTGTAATTCACAAACCTGCAGAGTTATAAATGACAGCTATCGTCCAAAAATATACTGAAGTAAGGCTGCCAAGAGGACTTGAAAGCGGGGCAGAATTGCAGGAAACCGATTTCAGGAGGTAGACAGGAATTGCATTTCAAGCATAGGAAAAGAGGCAGAACGTCCACAGTGATGCACTTGGCCAAAAAGGGCGTATGCGTTTTTTCCTGAATATATTCAGAAAAAACGCATACGGCCTTTTTGGCCAACCAAGCAAGCTTGCAAAGGAAATCTGCACTACAATGAAGTCTCACTTCCCCCCGGTCAAAAGGGCCATCTGAAAAAAGTGTAAAATCCAGAAAGGCAGGACAGGACATGGAGAACTGGGAGCCTTGTTATGCTGATGGGCGGGATGTAAATTGCCAACAGCCACTCCGGAGAAGTGTATGGTGTTTCCTGAAACATCTAAAAAACAAAGCAACAGAGCCTAGGGCACTGCCACTTATGGTCCTATAGCTTAGGGAAATTAAAATCAAAAAGACACAGCCACCCCAAAGTTTGGGACGCCTCCGTTTACAAGAACGTCATTTACCGTACAAGTTTAATATCACAGAAAGTGAAAAATGGATAAAGAACTTGTGGTACTTACGTACAATGCAGTATCACTCAGCAATGAAATCTATGTCATCAGGCCCGTAGCAGCATAATGAGTGAATTCAGGTACGATGATTCTAACTGAAATAAGTCACACAGAAAAAGAAACATCAAAAGATATCACTAATACACGGAATGTAAACTTGGCTACACAGGAACTGAATTCCAAAACAGAACAGGGTCTCAAATTTAGAAAACCAACTTATGCTTGCTTAAGGGGAAAGGTGAGTTGGGGTGCTGCATAAAACCAGAGATTGAAATGAGCACAGATAAAGTTCCTTAAGCCAAATATGGAACAGACAAGAGCTACTCATTGCTCAACGAAATGGACTCAACACCGCATATTAAACGCCTAAGAATGTACCTGACTAGTAAGTATCTTAAAACCTATGGATTGCTATGTCTCCGAAAGAGAATCAAGCATGTGTACAGGGGCATAAACGCAGCAGTGATAGGATTGGAGAGGTTCGTGAGCAAATGAAGACCCTTTGAAGTCATATTGCATGGTACCCATTCCACGGGTCTCAACTCTCCAGGTTTAAGGTATTCTTCCTTCAGCTAAAACATGCATGTGGAACCCAGAGTATGATCAACCGTGTGATCGGGAGACGTGTTCAAATTTGTCTCAGTTTTCATACCCTGGTACTCGGGTGCAACATTGCAGACGCTTTACTAACACTCTCCCGACTTGGACAGTCAGTGCCTTTAACCTCCTGTTTGGCCCAGTTTGCAATTTCTACGGAAGATGAACAGGAATAGGGAGAACCAATGAGAGACTAGCTGGAGGTGTCTGAACGGGCAAATTTAACTCTCATTTCCCACCAGGAAGAGGAATTAACCAAAGGCTCAGCGTGCTGTGCCGGAAACAGATTAGGGCCTGAAGCCATCCTGCGGTGTTGCGGCCAGCTCACAAGAAAGTGAGTTGAAGAAAGGAGCTCAGGGGCTCTGTAATTCACAAACCTGCAGAGTTATAAATGACAGCTATCGTCCAAAAATAGACTGAAGTAAGGCTGCCAAGAAGATTTGAAAGCGGGGCAGAATTGCAGGATACCGATTTCAGGAGGTAGACTGGAATTGCATTGAAAGCGTAGGAAAAGAGGCAGAACGTCCACAATGATGCACTTTGCCAAAAGGGCATATGCTTTTTTTCCTGAATATATTCAGGAAAACACGCATACGCCCTTTTTGGCCAACCAAGCAAGCTTGCAAAGGAAATCTGCACTACAATGAAGTCTCACTTCCCCCCGGTCAAAAGGGCCATCAGAATAAAGTGTAAAATCCAGAAAGGCAGGACAGGCCATGGAGAACTGGGAGCCTTGTTATGCTGATGGGCGGGATGTAAATTGCCAACAGACACTGGGGAGAAGTGTATGGTGTTTCCTGAAACATCTAAAAAACAAAGCAACAGAGCCTAGGGCACTTCCACTTATGGTCCTATAGCTTAGGGAAATTAATATCAAAAAGACACAGCAACCCCAAAATTTGGGACGGCTCTTTTTACAGGTATCTCTTCTACGGCACAAGTTAAATATCCCAGAGAGCAAATAATGGATAAAGAAGTTGCGGTACTTATGTACAACAGAATACCACTCAGCAATGAAATCTATGTCACCAGGCCCGTACCAGCATAATGAGTGGATTGAGGCACGATGATTCTAAGTGAAATAAGTCACACAGAAAAAGAAACATCATAAGGTATCACTAATACACGGAATGTGAACTTGGCTACACATGAACTGAATTACAAAACAGAACAGGGTGTCAAGTTTAGAAAACCAACTTATGCCTGCTTAAGGGGGAAGGTGAGTTGGGGTGCTGCATAAAAGCAGAGTTTGAAATTAGCACAGATACCGTTCCATAAGCCAAATATGTAATAGACAAGAGCTACCCCTTGCTCAACGAAATGGATTCAACAATGAGGTATCACCTCACACCTGGTAGAATAGGCATCATTGAAAATCTACAAACAAAAAATGCTGGAAAGGGTGTGGAGAAAAGGAACCCTCTTCCACTATTGTTGGGAATATAAATTGATACAGTCATTATGGAGAACAATATGGAATTTCTTAAGAAACTAACAATAGAATTACCATATGATACAGCAATCCCAGTACTGGACATATACCCAGACAAAACCATAAATCAAAAAGAGTCATTCACCGCAATGTTCATTGCATCACTATTTACAATATCGAGGTAATGGAAGCAACCTAAATGCCCACAGACAGACGAATGCATAAAGCTGTGGTACATATATAAAATGGAATATTACTAAGCCATGAAAAGGAATGAAATTGGGTCATTTGTAGAGACGTCGATGGATCTAGAGACTGTCATACAGAGTGAAGTAAGTCAGAAAGAGAAAAACAAATCTTGTATATTCATGCATATATGTGGAACCTAGAAAAACTGTACAGATTAACCATTTTGCAAGGCATAAATAGAGCAACAGATGTAGACAACAAACGTATGGACAACAAGGGGGGAAAGCTGTTGGGGGGTGGTGGTGGGAGGAGTTGAGAGACTGGGATTGGCATGTATACATTTATATGTATAAAATAGATAACCAATAAGAACCTGCTGTATAAAAATATAAAATAAAATTCAAAATTAAAAAGAAATAAAATTTAAAAAATAAAACAGAAAAAACAATTATTCCCTGCACATACATGTATTTATATGAATAAATTATTTCCATGCTTATATCTGTAAATACAAAAAAGAGGAATAAAATCTACCTTGAACCAAAAACGAAAAAGAGAAAAAAAACACAGAACCCACCAGTTACACAGAGGAAAACCGTATCAGGGCACTTGCTCCAGTTGTAAACAATTCTGAAGTTGGTCAGTGGTGGGGAATCGTCTCCCATTCAGCCAGCAGCCCCCACGCAACAAGCGTCCTCATTGCAAAGCTGGGGCACCGTGCCGAGGCATCTGTGAGTAAACGTGAGCTGAGCCCCAGGCCAGTTGCTGCTGAACTATTCCCACCCGTCCCAGGTAAAACACCTGAATATATACAAGGACTTGAAAGCCTAGAGGAAGGGCCATAGAGCCACACAAGTGACAGCATGCCGGCCGACTTGGTGCCTGCAGGCCAGCCAGGATGGTCCTGGCCCTGGGTGCTCTTCTGGAAGATTTCCATTTCCCTGCCTGAGATACCCGTCCTGTCCCTGCCCCCACTGCTTTTTTCCTTCCTCACCTCTGCCCAGGGAGAAATTCCAGCAGCAGGTATGGGTGACACATCCTCTTCTTTAGCAGGTGGCAGCCTGGCAACTGCTGCAGAAAGTCCAGCAGAGCCCCACTCACACTGGGCCACCCACAAAGCCGTGGCCTCTCACTCCCTCCCACCAGCCCAGCCCCGAGACTGCTGACAGGGCAGAGAAAATGGCGTCAGGCACGGCTGCAGGGGCTCTTGTTGCCTGGAGTGGTATTTATATTGATCTCAACTCAGGCACACCTGGGGAGGGCTGGCCGGCACGGTAAGGCTGCCCAGGTCAGCCAATCATCACCCCTCAGGGGCTCACAGTTGCAGAAAATGGAACTTGCTGAACCGGCCAGGTCCAAGGAACAGGTGTGGGCTCCTGAGAGTCAGGATAGACAAGGGGCTGCAGCTTTGGCTTGTTTTCTAATCATTTTATCTGGCCCATGAGTGGGAGACAACTTCAAGAAAACCCTCTCCTAATGAGAGGAACCCAGGAGTCAGGGAGAGGAGGGGTGGGTGGTGGTTGGAGACAGAGGCCTGGTGCCCTGGGTGCAGTGGAAGTCTCTGGAAGACCAGGTGGAGGGAGGCCTCACGGAGTGATGCCCAGGGTCACAGACCTGTCGCAGCTGCTGTTTGTTAGTTCAAGTCCTGCTCTGAGGTGCTCTGTGTCAGCTCTGAGCGACAGGTGAGCTGGGGGTGCTCTGCAATGAGGGCTATGTGCACGGTTCCTGTGTGCCCAGCCCTGCCACGGTACCTGCAAGGGTAGCTCTGTATCCTGGGAGGGGCCTGACCACGAGAGCCCCGTGGGCTGGGGTGGGGGGGTGGGGTACCTGCCCAGGTGAGCTCCATATTCTGGGATTGGTCTGACCACGAGAGCCCCATGGGCCGCTGGGGACCTGGTAAAGGATGTCAGGACAGTCAGTGAAGCCACCGAGGATATACCTCCAGTTGCTCCTAATTCCTACACCCTGCTGGTCATTCTACCAACCACCAGGACATGGTATTCTGTATTAGTCTTCAATGATGCCTTCTTTTGTATTCCATTAGTCCCAGAGTCACAAGAAATTTTGGCTTGTGAGTGGCAGGACTCAACATACAACTAAAACAATACTTCCGGGCCGTCTGGCCCCAAGGGTGCAAAAATTCCCACACCATCTTTGGGGAAAGCTTAGCTAAAGACCTAAAAGTTCTACCTCTGGAAAAGGAAACCCTCCTTCAATATGCAGACGACATTCTGATCACCAGCCCTACTAAGGAGGCCTCTGAACTACCAAGCCAATAAAGGATAGAAGTTGTCCAAGAAAAAGCTCAAATATCACAGACTGCGGTGACCTGCCTGGGCTTCATTCTCACAGAAGGTCAGAGAAGCCCATCCCAGGAAAGGGAAGAAACCATTTTCAGCCTTACCCCTTTCTAAAACTAGAAGACAGCTTAGGGGTTCCTGGGGAGGCCAGGGTTTGCTGCTTCTGGATCCCTAACTACAGTCTACTAGCTGGGCCTCTATATGAAACACTGAAAGGAAAAGATGATGATCCTTTTGAATAGAATCCAGAAGTGGCCTTTCAAGAATGGAAAGAGCAGTCAATTCAGACCCTTGCCCTGGAACTCCCTAATTTAGCTAAACCCTTTGACCTTTACATTCCCGGTGAAAGGTGAATCGCCATTGGAGAATTAGTGCAAAAACTGGGACCACTTGAAATGGAACAATGCAAGAATGCCATCCAGGTAGGATAAACTACGGTCACTAAGGGGCTTGGCCCACTGCCACATCTGGCCAAGATACTGGCGGTATCTAAAAACCTGGAAATCAGCAGCCCAAAAGGCCACCTCCCTCCTAAGGGAAAAGGACCCCACGTGGTGATCCTAACCACCAACCATGCCCTGAAGTTGCAGGGTTCGCTCCGTGGGCACACCGACCTCGAGTGAGGAGGCCCTCCAACTCCAACATCCAGAGAGATAACCGGGGGCAACAGGGCACCATGACGACTCGTGTGAACATCACTTGACCTGGAGTTTCTCTCATAAAACAACAAGAGTGTGTCCCAAAAGAGTAGACTACTGCTTGCAGGACTTACTGCACCCAGAGGGGAGCTAATAATCTTGGCGGGGGAACAGTATACCACACTGTCACCATAGAAAAGCCTACAGACACCGTGATGATGGTGGCCAATAAGACCGGCTGGACTCCTGTTTACTTCAAAAGGCTGTTGACTCAGTAGCCATCATGGTCCTTGATCACCACTGACCCTGGACTGTCTGGGAGTTGAGCGGGCAGGGCTCTGACACCTGGTGCTGTTTGTACGTTAATTCAGGGGCCTAACTGAAGAAAGCGCAGACTACTGGTCAGAGCATCTAGGCTGGCAGAGACGGTCAGCCTAAGGTGGCCGAACAAATGTGGGGCGGGGTGAAACCGGCCCCCACAGCGTCTCTGCACATCTCTTTCCTGGACCCTTAAAGGTCATTAGAATCTATAACACTTCCAATGCTGGTGCTCAGGTGGACGAGCAGGGAGGCAGGGGTCCTGGGGACAATCAACGTCACCGGGAGGCTGCTGGGGAGAAGCTCTGACCCTCGCCCCAGGGTATGAGGGCTCCCAACTCAGCACTCAGCAGTTACAGAAGAAGGGTCTGCACCCTCAGCACTCCAAGAATGAGGAACGGGACAAAAGGCAGAGGAGGGGTTTGTCCCCAGCAAAGCCCATTAAAAATCCCTGGGAGATAAAAATAGAATCTGGGTAATAAAGTCAAGTCTAACCTATTTTATCCTTTGTGCTTTGTCTAATTTCACGTGCTCCTAGGGTCCCGCATGCAGAGGTTCCACACCCGGCACTTCAGACCAGATTTCCTAGTGCAGAATGGCTGGGTCGACACCTCAGCTCCTGGGGCCCAGTGCAGACTCCACGATATAGAGCCTGAGCTACAGCCAACCCGGCCCTCGAGAGCTCCGCCGCCTCCCTCCCTCCCACTGACTCTGACAGGATCTCTACACAGCAGCCCAGCCCACAGCCCACGGGGTAGTGCATGCTCTCACCTCTCCATTCTCTGATCAAAATATAAAGTTTCCTTTGCTTGTGAACCAAACTCAGTCTCGATCTGTTGGCCCCAATGACACTGGGCAGGGGGACACTTGTTGGGGTCCACTCTGGAGGATCAGTAACAGAAATTGAGACTATTGTAACCTCAATGAACAGATGTGTGAGCCAAACTGTAGTTAACATAGAACAGTGTATAAGGCTCGGGTAAAATAAGATGTTTTTAACACTTCCATTTGATATTTCCATCACTTTTTATAAGCAAGTTCAGTGAAAAGGTTTGTCTTATTTGTCAGGTCAATATTAGAGAAACGAAGTGATTTCTTTCCAAGGATGTACATCTAATAATCTTGGTTAAACCTTCAATCTTGTTTTAAATGCTTTTCCATTGAAAATGATACCTCTCTTTCAGCTCCCCCATTTCTGAGAAGTATAAAATCTTATAATTTATTATTACCAAAGGGGAAAGGTGGGAGGAGGGATAAATTAACAGTTTGGAATGAACACATACACACTGCTATGTATAAAATAGATCATCAACAAGGAACTACTGTATAGCACAGGGAACTACACTCAACATTTTGCAATAACCTATAAGGGGAAATAATCTGAAAAAGAATAGATATTTTTATTGACATCATCTATCAATGACAGTTAAAGTGTAGCCTAAGGGAAGCTGGTGGTGAGTGCTTCTGACCCTGAAGACTTCAATCATCTAAAGTTTGGACTCTGCCTACTTCCCAAGGCCCTTAATGAACATATGTGTAGCCGTAGCTTAAAAAATTCCCCAGTTTGGGTTTCGGGGAGACACTGATTTTGAAAAAGCCCTGGTGTTCTCCTTACATGAATGGGACTCTTCCTACTGCTAAAACATGTCTGTCACACCCAGAGGATGGTATACCGTCTGATCGGGAAGAGTTTGGAAAAGGCATCTCATCTCCTCATCTCCTGGTGCTCGGGTTCACCCCTCCAGCGTCTTTACTAACAGTCTCCCCACTTGGAGATGTCAGCACTGTCAACATCCTGTTGCGTACAGTTTGGAATTTGTCCAGAGGATGAAGCGGAAGGATGAGGAACAATGAGAGACAAGTCCTAGGTGTTCAGACAGGCACATGTCACTCTAATTTCCAATCAGGAAGACGAATTGACCAAAGGCTAGGGTTGCCCATGGAAACAGTATGGGGCTTGAGGAAATCCCGCTGCTTTGTGGCCAGTTCCCATAAACACGAGTTGAACAATGGAACTCAGGGGCAGTAAAATTCACAAAACTGCAGAGTTGAAAATATCCATCACTGAAAAATGTCTTGAGGAAAGTCAGAGAAAAGGACTTGTAAGCAAGGGAGAATGGCAGGAAAGGGATTTGAGGAGGTAGAAAGGACTCGCCATTAAGCACAAGAAAAGGAGCTGAACATTGCCAACATTGCAGTTGGCCAAAAAGGGTGTATGCGTTCTTTTCTGTATATATTCAAGAAAAGGGCATACACTTTTTTAGCCAACCAAACAGGTGGGCACTGGAAGTCAATACTACAAAAGATATCACTTCGCATCAGTCAGAAGAGCCATCCTCATAAAGCGTAAACAACAGAAATGCAGGACAGGGCAACGAGAAGAGGGAGCCCTGTGAGACTTATAGTGGAAATGTATATTGCCAACGGCCATTCTGGAGAAGTGTATTGTGTTTACTAAAGCATCTACAAAATGAGCTACAGAGCATAGGGCACTTGCACTCATGGGCGTATATCTTGGGAAAAACAAAAATCGAGAGGACACAGGCACCCCAATGTTTACCCCCTCTCTGTTTAAAAGATCCTCGACTAGGATATAACTTAAATGTCTCTGGAGGGAAAAAATGGATAGAGATGTGGTACTTAGGTAGAGTGGAATATTATTCAGCCTGGAAATCAATGAAATATGGCCAGTTGTAACAACTCCGGAGGAGTTACCTATGATCATTCTAAGTGACAGAATTCAAAAAGAAAAAGACACATATCATAAGATATCACTTAAAGGTGGAATCCAAAATGGCTACACATGAAATAAATTACAAAACAAAAACATAGTCAAATATGTAGAAAACACGCATAAGGCTGCTAAACGGGAAAGGTGGGGAGGGGTGAGGCATCATCCAGGAGGTTGAAATTAGCAAAGATACCATTCCAAATACCAAACTGATAATCAACAAGGCCTACACGGTAGCTAAAAGAACTGCACTCAGCACACTCAAGTCACCGGAAAAGAATATATACGACTGGTAAGAATCTGAAAAAGAATTTATTGATGTCTCTCTGTACGTGAATCAAGTGGATGTACAGCAGCAAGAAACAGAGCTTTGAAAATCAGCTGTAACCAATATAGTAATAAATTGAAAAAAATAAACGACAGAGAGACAGAGAAAACCTCTTACAACTTTTCCTCAGGGACGGTGATGCAACATGGATTGAACACATCTAGACCCACAGCAGGATGAGACATAAGGCTGGAAACTGTTTGCGCTAAGAGAAATGTGAGGTTGGGTGAGGAAATGCACACCCTTTAAAGTAATACTACCTGGTACCCATTCAATGGGTCCCAAATCTGCAGGTTCAAGGGATCTTCCTACAGCTAAAACATGCATGGAAAACCCAGAGGACTGTACACCATGTGATCGGGAGATGTGTCTAAAATGCACCTCATTTATCCTCTCCTGGTGCTCCTGTTCACCATTCCAGCCACGCTACTTAGAATCTCCCCACTTGGAGAATCAGCACATTTAAACTTCTGTTTCACACATTTTGCAAATTGTGAGGAGGATGAACGGGAAGAGGGGGAACCAATGAGAGAAGAGTTGTAGGGGTTTGGACGGGCACATATCACTCTAATTTCCCATTAAGAGTAAGAATTAAAGGAAGGCTCAGCCTGCCTCGCCGGAGCCAAAATAGGGCCTGAAGCAATCCTGCGGGTTTGAGGCCAGCTCACAAAAGAGCAACTTAAAAAATGGAGCTCAGGGTCACTGCAATTCACAAACCTGCAGAGTTATAAATGAAAACTAACGTCCAAAAATATGTTGAGGTAAGGCAAAGAAGAGGATCTGAATGCAAGACAGAATTGCAAGAAACAGATTTCAAGAGATCGATTGGACTCGTCTTTAACGCACATGAAAAGCGGCAGAATTTCGACAATGATGCAGTTGGCCCAAAAGGGCGTATGCGTTTTTTCCTGATTATATCCAGGAAAAAACGCATACGCACTTTATGGGCAACGAAGCAAGCAAGCAATGCAAATGTGCACAACAAAGAAGTCTCACTTCCCACCGGTCAAAAGGGCCATCCTAAAAAATTGTAAAAACCAGAAATGCAGGACAGGCCATGGAGAACAGGGAGCCTTTATACGCTGATGGGCAGTGTGTGAACTGCCGAGAGCCACTCTGGAGAAGTGTATGGTGGTTCCTAAATCATCTAAAAAACAGAGCTACAGAGCATAGGACACTTCCAATCATGGGAGTATATCTAGGGAAGTCTAAAAATCAACAAGACACAAGCACACCACAGTTTAGGGCTACTCTGTTTACAAGAACCTCAACTTCAGTACACCTTAAATATCCCAGGAAAGAGAACAATGGATAAAAAAGATGTGGTACTTATGTACAATGGAATATCTCTTCACCATGAAATCAATGTAATAAGGCTAGTAGAAGGATAAAGAGTGGATTTAGGTCCGATAATACTACTTGAAATAAGTCAAACAGAAAAAGAAACATATCATAAGATATCACTTATAGAGGGAGGGTAAATATGGCTGCACAAGAAATGAATTACAGAACAGAACAGTGTCTCATATTTAGAAAACACACTTATGTCAGCTTAAGGGGAAAGGAGAGGCGGGGTGATGCATAAAACCAGAGTTTGAAATTAGCACAGATACCGTTCAATAAACCAAATAGGTATTAGACAAGATCTACACCTTGCTCAATGAACTGGCCTCAACACACCCTATACACCGCAGAGAAATATATCTGAGGAATAAGAATCTTAAAACCCATGTATTGATATATCTCCATAAGGGAATCAAGTGTGTGCAGAGCAGCACAAACACAGCAGTGAAAATGAGCTAAACCCCATTATAGAAATAAATTTTAAAAACAAAACGCTGAAACAATGAAAGAGAGAAAAATTCTTACAAAATTCGCTCAGGGGCTGTGATGCAACCTGGATTGACCACATATAAACCCACAGCTGGATAAGACATAAGGCTGGACACTTGGGGCTGACAGGATTGGTGAGCTTTGGTGAGCAACTGCCGAAAGTTTAATGCAATACTTCATGCTACTCAGTCCAAGGGTCCCAACACTCCAGGTTGAAGGGAATCTTCCTACAGCTAAACCATGCTTGGGAAACCCAGCGACTGGTATACCATATGATCGGGAAAGGTTTCTAAAACGCACCTCATTTTTCCTCTCCTGGGGCTCCGGATCGACATTCCAGCCGCTTTACTAACAACATCCCCACATGGAGTCAATGCCTTTAAGTTCTGGTATCGCACAGTCTGCAGTTAGTGCAGAGGATGAATGGGAATAGGGGGAACCAGTGAGAAACTAGCTGTAGCGGTTTCAATGGGCACATGTCACTCTAATATCACATCAGTAAGAAGAATTAACCAAAGGCACAGCAAGGTGCCCCAGAAGAAAAATAGGGCTTCAAGGAATCCTGTGGTTATGGGGCAAGACCACAAAAATAAGAGCTAAAAAATGGAGCTAAGGGCCACTGCAATTCAAAAACCTGCAGAGTTATAAAGGCCAACTATTTTTAAAAAATATATTGAGGTAAGGCTATGAAGAGGCATTGAAAGCAAGGCAGAATTGCAGGAAACCGATTTCAGGAGGTAGACTGGAATTGCATTGAAAGCATATGAAGAGAGTCAGAAACTCGACAATGATGCACTTGGCCAAAAAGGGCGTATGCGTTTTTTCCTGAATATATTCAGGAAAAAACGCATACGCCCTTTTTGGCCAACCAAGCAAGCTTGCAAAGGAAATCTGCACTACAATGAAGTCTCACTTCCACCCGGTCAAAAGGGCCATCTGAAAAAAGTGTAAAATCCATAAAGACACGACAGGCCATGGAGAACTGGGAGCCTTCTTATGCTGATGGGCGGGATGTAAATTGCCAACAGACACTCGGGAGAAGTGTATGGTGTTTCCTGAAACATCTAAAAAACAAAGCAACAGAGCCTAGGGCACTTCCACTTATGGTCCTATAGCTTAGGGAAATTAAAATCAAAAAGACACAGCCACCCCAAAGTTTGGGACGCCTCTGTTTACAAGAACCTCGTTTACGGTACAAGTTCAATAGCGCAGAAAGTGAAAAATGGATAAAGAACTTGTGGTACTTACGTACAATGCAATATCACTCAGCAATGAAATCTATGTCATCAGGCCCGTAGCAGCATAATGAGTGGATTCAGGTATGATGATTCGAACTGAAATAAGTCACACAGAAAAGAAACATCATAAGGTATCACTAATACACAGAATGTGAACTTGGCTACACATGAACTGAATTACAAAACAGAACAGTGTCTCAAGTTTAGAAAACCAACTTACGCTTGCTTAAGGGGGAAGGTGAGTTGGGGTGCTGCATAAAACCAGAGATTGAAATGAGCACAGATAAAGTTCCTTAAGCCAAATATGGAATAGACAAGAGCTACTCCTTGCTCAACGAAATGGACTCAACACCCCATATTAAACGCCTAAGAATGTACCTGACTAGTAAGTATCTTAAAACCTATGGATTGCTATGTCTCCGAAAGAGAATCAAGCGTGTGTACAGGGGCATAAACGCAGCAGTGATAGGATTGGAGAGGTTCGGTGAGCAAATGAAGACCCTTTGAAGTCATATTGCATGGTACCCATTCCACGGGTCTCAACTCTCCAGGTTTAAGGTATTCTTCCTTCAGCTAAAACATGCATGTGGAACCCCGAGTATGATCAACCGTGTGAACGGGAGACGTGTTCAAATATGTCTCAGTTTTCCTCCCCTGGTACTCGGGTGCAACATTCCAGACCCTTTACTAACACTCTCCCAACTTGGAGAGTCAGCGCCTTTAACCTCCTGTTTGGCCCAGTTTGCAATTTCTGCGGAAGATGAACAGGAATAGGGAGAACCAATGAGAGACTAGCTGGAGGTGTCTGGACGGGCAAATTTAACTCTCATTTCCCACCAGGAAGAGGAAATAACCAAAGGCTCAGCGTGCCGTGCCGGAACCAGATTAGGGCCTGAAGCCATCCTGCGGTGTTGCGGCCAGCTCAAAAGAAAGCGAGTTGAAGAAAGGAGCTCAGGGTCTCTGTAATTCACAAACCTGCAGAGTTATAAATGACAGCTATCGTCCAAAAATATACTGAAGTAAGGCTTCCAAGAGGACTTGAAAGCGGGGCAGAATTGCAGGATACCGATTTCAGGAGGTAGACTGGAATTGCATTGAAAGCGTAGGAAAAGAGGCAGAACGTCACAATGATGCACTTTGCCAAAAGGGCATATGCGTTTTTTCCTGAATATATTCAGGAAAAAACGCATACGCCCTTTTTGGCCAACCAAGCAAGCTTGCAAAGGAAATCTGCACTACAATGAAGTCTCACTTCCCCCCGGTCAAAAGGGCCATCAGAATAAAGTGTAAAATCCAGAAAGGCAGGACAGGCCATGGAGAACTGGGAGCCTTGTTATGCTGATGGGCGGGATGTAAATTGCCAACAGGCACTCGGGAGAAGTGTATGGTGTTTCCTGAAACATCTAAAAAACAAAGCAACAGAGCCTAGGGCACTGCCACTTATGGTCCTATAGCTTAGGGAAATTAATATCAAAAAGACACAGCAACCCCAAAATTTGGGACGGCTCTTTTTACAGGAATCTCTTCTACGGCACAAGTTAAATATCCCAGAGAGCAAATATTGGATAAAGAAGTTGCAGTACTTCTGTACAACGGAATACCACTCAGCAATGAAATCTATGTCACCAGGCCCGTACCAGCATAATGAGTGGATTGAGGCACGATGATTCTAAGTGAAATAAGTCACACAGAAAAAGAAACATCATAAGGTATCACTAATACACGGAATGTGAACTTGGCTACACATGAACTGAATTACAAAACAGAACAGGGTCTCAAGTTTAGAAAACCAACTTATGCCTGCTTAAGGGGGAAGGTGAGTTGGGGTGCTGCATAAAAGCAGAGTTTGAAATTAGCACAGATACCGTTCCATAAGCCAAATATGTAATAGACAAGAGCTACCCCTTGCTCAACGAAATGGATTCAACAATGAGGTATCACCTCACACCTGGTAGAATAGGCATCATTGAAAATCTACAAACAAAAATGCTGGAAAGGGTGTGGAGAAAAGGAACCCTCTTCCACTATTGTTGGGAATATAAATTGATACAGTCATTATGAAGAACAATATGGAATTTCTTAAGAAACTAACAATAGAATTACCATATGATACAGCAATCCCAGTACTGGACATATACCCAGACAAAACCATAAATCAAAAAGAGTCATTCACCGCAATGTTCATTGCATCACTATTTACAATATCGAGGTAATGGAAGCAACCTAAATGCCCACAGACAGACGAATGCATAAAGCTGTGGTACATATATAAAATGGAATATTACTAAGCCATGAAAAGGAATGAAATTGGGTCATTTGTAGAGACGTCGATGGATCTAGAGACTGTCATACAGAGTGAAGTAAGTCAGAAAGAGAAAAACAAATCTTGTATATTCATGCATATATGTGGAACCTAGAAAAACTGTACAGATTAACCATTTTGCAAGACATAAATAGAGCAACAGATGTAGACAACAAACGTATGGACAACAAGGGGGGAAAGCTGTTGGGGGGTGGTGGTGGGAGGAGTTGAGAGACTGGGATTGGCATGTATACATTTATATGTATAAAATAGATAACCAATAAGAACCTGCTGTATAAAAATATAAAATAAAATTCAAAATTAAAAAGAAATAAAATTTAAAAAATAAAACAGAAAAAACAATTATTCCCTGCACATACATGTATTTATATGAATAAATTATTTCCATGCTTATATCTGTAAATACAAAAAAGAGGAATAAAATCTACCTTGAACCAAAAACGAAAAAGAGAAAAAAAACACAGAACCCACCAGTTACACAGAGGAAAACCGTATCAGGGCACTTGCTCCAGTTGTAAACAATTCTGAAGTTGGTCAGTGGTGGGGAATCGTCTCCCATTCAGCCAGCAGCCCCCACGCAACAAGCGTCCTCATTGCAAAGCTGGGGCACCGTGCCGAGACATCTGTGAGTAAACGTGAGCTGAGCCCCAGGCCAGTTGCTGCTGAACTATTCCCACCCGTCCCAGGTAAAACACCTGAATATATACAAGGACTTGAAAGCCTAGAGGAAGGGCCATAGAGCCACACGAGTGACAGCATGCCGGCCGACTTGGTGCCTGCAGGCCAGCCAGGATGGTCCTGGCCCTGGGTGCTCTTCTGGAAGATTTCCATTTCCCTGCCTGAGATACCCGTCCTGTCCCTGCCCCCACTGCTTTTTTCCTTCCTCACCTCTGCCCAGGGAGAAATTCCAGCAGCCAGGTATGGGTGACACATCCTCTTCTTTAGCAGGTGGCAGCCTGGCAACTGTTGCAGAAAGTCCAGCAGAGCCCCACTCACACTGGGCCACCCACAAAGCCGTGGCCTCTCACTCCCTCCCACCAGCCCAGCCCCGAGACTGCTGACAGGGCAGAGAAAATGGCGTCAGGCACGGCTGCAGGGGCTCTTGCTGCCTGGAGTGGTATTTATATTGATCTCAACCCAGGCACACCTGGGGAGGGCTGGCCGGCACGGTAAGGCTGCCCAGGTCAGCCAATCATCACCCCTCAGGGGCTCACAGTTGCAGAAAATGGAACTTGCTGAACCGGCCAGGTCCAAGGAACAGGTGTGGGCTCCTGAGAGTCAGGATAGACAAGGGGCTGCAGCTTTGGCTTGTTTTCTAATCATTTTATCTGACCCATGAGTGGGAGACAACTTCAAGAAAACCCTCTCCTAATGAGAGGAACCCAGGAGTCAGGGAGAGGAGGGGTGGGTGGTGGTTGGAGACAGAGGCCTGGTGCCCCGGGTGCAGTGGAAGTCTCTGGAAGACCAGGTGGAGGGAGGCCTCACGGAGTGATGCCCAGGGTCACAGACCTGTCGCAGCTGCTGTTTGTTAGTTCAAGTCCTGCTCTGAGGTGCTCTGTGTCAGCTCTGAGCGACAGGTGAGCTGGGGGTGCTCTGCAATGAGGGCTATGTGCACGGTTCCTGTGTGCCCAGCCCTGCCACGGTACCTGCAAGGGTAGCTCTGTATCCTGGGAGGGGCCTGACCACGAGAGCCCCGTGGGCTGGGGTGGGGGTGGGGTACCTGCCCAGGTGAGCTCCATATTCTGGGATTGGTCTGACCACGAGAGCCCCATGGGCTGCTGGGGACCTGGTAAAGGATGTCAGGACAGTCAGTGAAGCCACCGAGGATATACCTCCAGTTGCTCCTAATTCCTACACCCTGCTGGTCATTCTACCAACCACCAGGACATGGTATTCTGTATTAGTCTTCAATGATGCCTTCTTTTGTATTCCATTAGTCCCAGAGTCACAAGAAATTTTGGCTTGTGAGTGGCAGGACTCAACATACAACTAAAACAATACTTCCGGGCCGTCTGGCCCCAAGGGTGCAAAAATTCCCACACCATCTTTGGGGAAAGCTTAGCTAAAGACCTAAAAGTTCTACCTCTGGAAAAGGAAACCCTCCTTCAATATGCAGACGACATTCTGATCACCAGCCCTACTAAGGAGGCCTCTGAACTACCAAGCCAATAAAGGATAGAAGTTGTCCAAGAAAAAGCTCAAATATCACAGACTGCGGTGACCTGCCTGGGCTTCATTCTCACAGAAGGTCAGAGAAGCCCATCCCAGGAAAGGGAAGAAACCATTTTCAGCCTTACCCCTTTCTAAAACTAGAAGACAGCTTAGGGGTTCCTGGGGAGGCCAGGGTTTGCTGCTTCTGGATCCCTAGCTACAGTCTACTAGCTGGGCCTCTATATGAAACACTGAAAGGAAAAGATGATGATCCTTTTGAATAGAATCCAGAAGTGGCCTTTCAAGAATGGAAAGAGCAGTCAATTCAGACCCTTGCCCTGGAACTCCCTAATTTAGCTAAACCCTTTGACCTTTACATTCCCGGTGAAAGGTGAATCGCCATTGGAGAATTAGTGCAAAAACTGGGACCACTTGAAATGGAACAATGCAAGAATGCCATCCAGGTAGGATAAACTACGGTCACTAAGGGGCTTGGCCCACTGCCACATCTGGCCAAGATACTGGCGGTATCTAAAAACCTGGAAATCAGCAGCCCAAAAGGCCACCTCCCTCCTAAGGGAAAAGGACCCCACGTGGTGATCCTAACCACCAACCATGCCCTGAAGTTGCAGGGTTCGCTCCGTGGGCACACCGACCTCGAGTGAGGAGGCCCTCCAACTCCAACATCCAGAGAGATAACCGGGGGCAACAGGGCACCATGACGACTCGTGTGAACATCACTTGACCTGGAGTTTCTCTCATAAAACAACAAGAGTGTGTCCCAAAAGAGTAGACTACTGCTTGCAGGACTTACTGCACCCAGAGGGGAGCTAATAATCTTGGCGGGGGAACAGTATACCACACTGTCACCATAGAAAAGCCTACAGACACCGTGATGATGGTGGCCAATAAGACCGGCTGGACTCCTGTTTACTTCAAAAGGCTGTTGACTCAGTAGCCATCATGGTCCTTGGTCACCACTGACCCTGGACTGTCTGGGAGTTGAGCGGGCAGGGCTCTGACACCTGGTGCTGTTTGTACGTTAATTCAGGGGCCTAATTGAAGAAAGCGCAGACTACTGGTCAGAGCATCTAGGCTGGCAGAGACGGTCAGCCTAAGGTGGCCGAACAAATGTGGGGCGGGGTGAAACCGGCCCCCACAGCGTCTCTGCACATCTCTTTCCTGGACCCTTAAAGGTCATTAGAATCTATAACACTTCCAATGCTGGTGCTCAGGTGGACGAGCAGGGAGGCAGGGGTCCTGGGGACAATCAACGTCACCGGGAGGCTGCTGGGGAGAAGCTCTGACCCTCGCCCCAGGGTATGAGGGCTCCCAACTCAGCACTCAGCAGTTACAGAAGAAGGGTCTGCACCCTCAGCACTCCAAGAATGAGGAACGGGACAAAAGGCAGAGGAGGGGTTTGTCCCCAGCAAAGCCCATTAAAAATCCCTGGGAGATAAAAATAGAATCTGGGCAATAAAGTCAAGTCTAACCTTTTTTATCCTTTGTGCTTTGTCTAATTTCACGTGCTCCTAGGGTCCCGCATGCAGAGGTTCCACACCCGGCACTTCAGACCAGATTTCCTAGTGCAGAATGGCTGGGTCGACACCTCAGCTCCTGGGGCCCAGTGCAGACTCCACGATATAGAGCCTGAGCTACAGCCAACCCGGCCCTCGAGAGCTCCGTCGCCTCCCTCCCTCCCACTGACTCTGACAGGATCTCTACACAGCAGCCCAGCCCACAGCCCACGGGGTAGTGCATGCTCTCACCTCTCCATTCTCTGATCAAAATATAAAGTTTCCTTTGCTTGTGAACCAAACTCAGTCTCGATCTGTTGGCCCCAATGACACTGGGCAGGGGGACACTTGTTGGGGTCCACTCTGGAGGATCAGTAACAGAAATTGAGACTATTGTAACCTCAATGAACAGATGTGTGAGCCAAACTGTAGTTAACATAGAACAGTGTATAAGGCTCGGGTAAAATAAGATGTTTTTAACACTTCCATTTGATATTTCCATCACTTTTTATAAGCAAGTTCAGTGAAAAGGTTTGTCTTATTTGTCAGGTCAATATTAGAGAATCGAAGTGATTTCTTTCCAAGGATGTACATCTAATAATCTTGGATAAACCTTCAATCTTGTTTTAAATGCTTTTCCATTGAAAATGATACCTCTCTTTCAGCTCCCCCATTTCTGAGAAGTATAAAATCTTATAATTTATTATTACCAAAGGGGAAAGGTGGGAGGAGGGATAAATTAACAGTTTGGAATGAACACATACACACTGCTATGTATAAAATAGATCATCAACAAGGAACTACTGTATAGCACAGGGAACTACACTCAACATTTTGCAATAACCTATAAGGGGAAATAATCTGAAAAAGAATAGATATTTTTATTGACATCATCTATCAATGACAGTTAAAGTGTAGCCTAAGGGAAGCTGGTGGTGAGTGCTTCTGACCCTGAAGACTTCAATCATCTAAAGTTTGGACTCTGCCTACTTCCCAAGGCCCTTAATGAACATATGTGTAGCCGTAGCTTAAAAAATTCCCCAGTTTGGGTTTCGGGGAGACACTGATTTTGAAAAAGCCCTGGTGTTCTCCTTACATGAATGGGACTCTTCCTACTGCTAAAACATGTCTGTCACACCCAGAGGATGGTATACCGTCTGATCGGGAAGAGTTTGGAAAAGGCATCTCATCTCCTCATCTCCTGGTGCTCGGGTTCACCCCTCCAGCGTCTTTACTAACAGTCTCCCCACTTGGAGATGTCAGCACTGTCAACATCCTGTTGCGTACAGTTTGGAATTTGTCCAGAGGATGAAGCGGAAGGATGAGGAACAATGAGAGACAAGTCCTAGGTGTTCAGACAGGCACATGTCACTCTAATTTCCAATCAGGAAGACGAATTGACCAAAGGCTAGGGTTGCCCATGGAAACAGTATAGGGCTTGAGGAAATCCCGCTGCTTTGTGGCCAGTTCCCATAAACACGAGTTGAACAATGGAACTCAGGGGCAGTAAAATTCACAAAACTGCAGAGTTGAAAATATCCATCACTGAAAAATGTCTTGAGGAAAGTCAGAGAAAAGGACTTGTAAGCAAGGGAGAATGGCAGGAAAGGGATTTGAGGAGGTAGAAAGGACTCGCCATTAAGCACAAGAAAAGGAGCTGAACATTGCCAACATTGCAGTTGGCCAAAAAGGGTGTATGCGTTCTTTTCTGTATATATTCAAGAAAAGGGCATACACTTTTTTAGCCAACCAAACAGGTGGGCACTGGAAGTCAATACTACAAAAGATATCACTTCGCATCAGTCAGAAGAGCCATCCTCATAAAGCGTAAACAACAGAAATGCAGGACAGGGCAACGAGAAGAGGGAGCCCTGTGAGACTTATAGTGGAAATGTATATTACCAACGGCCATTCTGGAGAAGTGTATTGTGTTTACTAAAGCATCTACAAAATGAGCTACAGAGCATAGGGCACTTGCACTCATGGGCGTATATCTTGGGAAAAACAAAAATCGAGAGGACACAGGCACCCCAATGTTTACCCCCTCTCTGTTTAAAAGATCCTCGACTAGGATATAACTTAAATGTCTCTGGAGGGAAAAAATGGATAGAGATGTGGTACTTAGGTAGAGTGGAATATTATTCAGCCTGGAAATCAATGAAATATGGCCAGTTGTAACAACCCCGGAGGAGTTACGTATGATCATTCTAAGTGACAGAATTCAAAAAGAAAAAGACACATATCATAAGATATCACTTAAAGGTGGAATCCAAAATGGCTACACATGAAATAAATTACAAAACAAAAACATAGTCAAATATGTAGAAAACACGCATAAGGCTGCTAAACGGGAAAGGTGGGGAGGGGTGAGGCATCATCCAGGAGGTTGAAATTAGCAAAGATACCATTCCAAATACCAAACTGATAATCAACAAGGCCTACACGGTAGCTAAAAGAACTGCACTCAGCACACTCAAGTCACCGGAAAAGAATATATACGACTGGTAAGAATCTGAAAAAGAATTTATTGATGTCTCTCTGTACGTGAATCAAGTGGATGTACAGCAGCAAGAAACAGAGCTTTGAAAATCAGCTGTAACCAATATAGTAATAAATTGAAAAAAATAAACGACAGAGAGACAGAGAAAACCTCTTACAACTTTTCCTCAGGGACGGTGATGCAACATGGATTGAACACATCTAGACCCACAGCAGGATGAGACATAAGGCTGGAAACTGTTTGCGCTAAGAGAAATGTGAGGTTGGGTGAGGAAATGCACACCCTTTAAAGTAATACTACCTGGTACCCATTCAATGGGTCCCAAATCTGCAGGTTCAAGGGATCTTCCTACAGCTAAAACATGCATGGAAAACCCAGAGGACTGTACACCATGTGATCGGGAGATGTGTCTAAAATGCACCTCATTTATCCTCTCCTGGTGCTCCTGTTCACCATTCCAGCCACGCTACTTAGAATCTCCCCACTTGGAGAATCAGCACATTTAAACTTCTGTTTCACACATTTTGCAAATTGTGAGGAGGATGAACGGGAAGAGGGGGAACCAATGAGAGAAGAGTTGTAGGGGTTTGGACGGGCACATATCACTCTAATTTCCCATTAAGAGTAAGAATTAAAGGAAGGCTCAGCCTGCCTCGCCGGAGCCAAAATAGGGCCTGAAGCAATCCTGCGGGTTTGAGGCCAGCTCACAAAAGAGCAACTTAAAAAATGGAGCTCAGGGTCACTGCAATTCACAAACCTGCAGAGTTATAAATGAAAACTAACGTCCAAAAATATGTTGAGGTAAGGCAAAGAAGAGGATCTGAATGCAAGACAGAATTGCAAGAAACAGATTTCAAGAGATAGATTGGACTCGTCTTTAACGCACATGAAAAGCGGCAGAATTTCGACAATGATGCAGTTGGCCCAAAAGGGCGTATGCGTTTTTTCCTGATTATATCCAGGAAAAAACGCATACGCACTTTATGGGCAACGAAGCAAGCAAGCAATGCAAATGTGCACAACAAAGAAGTCTCACTTCCCACCGGTCAAAAGGGCCATCCTAAAAAATTGTAAAAACCAGAAATGCAGGACAGGCCATGGAGAACAGGGAGCCTTTATACGCTGATGGGCAGTGTGTGAACTGCCGAGAGCCACTCTGGAGAAGTGTATGGTGGTTCCTAAATCATCTAAAAAACAGAGCTACAGAGCATAGGACACTTCCAATCATGGGAGTATATCTAGGGAAGTCTAAAAATCAACAAGACACAAGCACACCACAGTTTAGGGCTACTCTGTTTACAAGAACCTCAACTTCAGTACACCTTAAATATCCCAGGAAAGAGAACAATGGATAAAGAAGATGTGGTACTTATGTACAATGGAATATCTCTTCACCATGAAATCAATGTAATAAGGCTAGTAGAAGGATAAAGAGTGGATTTAGGTCCGATAATACTACTTGAAATAAGTCAAACAGAAAAAGAAACATATCATAAGATATCACTTATAGAGGGAGGGTAAATATGGCTGCACAAGAAATGAATTACAGAACAGAACAGTGTCTCACATTTAGAAAACACACTTATGTCAGCTTAAGGGGAAAGGAGAGGTGGGGTGATGCATAAAACCAGAGTTTGAAATTAGCACAGATACCGTTCAATAAACCAAATAGGTATTAGACAAGATCTACACCTTGCTCAATGAACTGGCCTCAACACACCCTATACACCGCAGAGAAATATATCTGAGGAATAAGAATCTTAAAACCCATGTATTGATATATCTCCATAAGGGAATCAAGTATGTGCAGAGCGGCACAAACACAGCAGTGAAAATGAGCTAAACCCCATTATAGAAATAAATTTTAAAAACAAAACGCTGAAACAATGAAAGAGAGAAAAATTCTTACAAAATTCGCTCAGGGGCTGTGATGCAACCTGGATTGACCACATATAAACCCACAGCTGGATAAGACATAAGGCTGGACACTTGGGGCTGACAGGATTGGTGAGCTTTGGTGAGCAACTGCCGAAAGTTTAATGCAATACTTCATGCTACTCAGTCCAAGGGTCCCAACACTCCAGGTTGAAGGGAATCTTCCTACAGCTAAACCATGCTTGGGAAACCCAGCGACTGGTATACCATATGATCGGGAAAGGTTTCTAAAACGCACCTCATTTTTCCTCTCCTGGGGCTCCGGATCGACATTCCAGCCGCTTTACTAACAACATCCCCACACGGAGTCAATGCCTTTAAGTTCTGGTATCGCACAGTCTGCAGTTAGTGCAGAGGATGAATGGGAATAGGGGGAACCAGTGAGAAACTAGCTGTAGCGGTTTCAATGGGCACATGTCACTCTAATATCACATCAGTAAGAAGAATTAACCAAAGGCACAGCAAGGTGCCCCAGAAGAAAAATAGGGCTTCAAGGAATCCTGTGGTTACGGGGCAAGACCACAAAAATAAGAGCTAAAAAATGGAGCTAAGGGCCACTGCAATTCAAAAACCTGCAGAGTTATAAAGGCCAACTATTTTTAAAAAATATATTGAGGTAAGGCTATGAAGAGGCATTGAAAGCAAGGCAGAATTGCAGGAAACCGATTTCAGGAGGTAGACTGGAATTGCATTGAAAACATATGAAGAGAGTCAGAAACTCGACAATGATGCACTTGGCCAAAAAGGGCGTATGCGTTCTTTCCTGAATATATTCAGGAAAAAACGCATACGCCCTTTTTGGCCAACCAAGCAAGCTTGCAAAGGAAATCTGCACTACAATGAAGTCTCACTTCCACCCGGTCAAAAGGGCCATCTGAAAAAAGTGTAAAATCCATAAAGACACGACAGGCCATGGAGAACTGGGAGCCTTCTTATGCTGATGGGCGGGATGTAAATTGCCAACAGACACTCGGGAGAAGTGTATGGTGTTTCCTGAAACATCTAAAAAACAAAGCAACAGAGCCTAGGGCACTTCCACTTATGGTCCTATAGCTTAGGGAAATTAAAATCAAAAAGACACAGCCACCCCAAAGTTTGGGACGCCTCTGTTTACAAGAACCTCGTTTACGGTACAAGTTCAACATCGCAGAAAGTGAAAAATGGATAAAGAAGTTGTGGTATTTACTTACAAAGCAATATCACTCAGCAATGAAATCTATGTCATCAGGCCCTTAGCAGCACAATGAGTGGATTCAGGTATGATGATTCTAACTGAATAAGTCACACAGAAAAAGAAACATCATAAGATATCAGTAATACACGGAATGTAAACTTGGCTACCCAGGAACTGAATTACAGAACAGAACAGGGTCTCAAATTTAGAAAACCAACTTATGCTTGCTTAAGGGTAAAGGTGTGTTGGGGTGCTGCATAACCAGAGATCAAAATGAGCACAGATAAAGTTCCTTAAGCCAAATATGGAATAGACAAGAGCTACTCCTTGCTCAACGAAATGGACTCAACACCGCATATTAAATGCCTAAGAATGTACCTGACTAGTAAGTATCTTAAAACCTATGGATTGCTATGTCTCCGAAAGAGAATCAAGCATATGTACAGGGGCATAAATGCAGCAGTGATAGGATTTGAGAGGTTCGGTGAGCAAATGAAGAACCCTTGAAGTCATATTGCATGGTACCCATTCCACGGGTTTCAACTATCCAGGTTTAAGGTATTCTTACTTCAGCTAAATCATGCATGTGGAACCTAGAGTATGATCAACCATGTGATCGGGAGACGTTTCAAATATGTCTCAGTTTTCGTACCCTGGTACTCGGGTGCAACATTCCAGACGCTTTACTAACACTCTCCCCACTTGGAGAGTCAGTCCCTTTAACCTCCTGTTTGGCCCAGTTTGCAATTTCTGTGGAAGATGAACAGGAATAGCGAGAACCAATGAGAGACTAGCTGGAGGTGTCTGGATGGGCAAATTTAACTCTCATTTCCCACCAGGAAGAGGAATTAACCAAAGGCTCAGCGTGCCGTGCCAGAACAAGATTAGGGCCTGAAGCCATCCTGCGGTGTTGCGGCCAGGTCACAAGAAAGCGAGTTGAAGAAAGGAGCTCAGGGGCACTGTAATTCACAAACCTGCAGAGTTATAAATGACAGCTATCGTCCAAAAATAGACTGAAGTAAGGCTGCCAAGAGGACTTGAAAGCGGGGCAGAATTGCAGGAAACCGATTTCAGGAGGTAGACTGGAATTGCATTGAAAGCATAGGAAAAGAGGCAGAACGTCCACAATGATGCACTTGGCCAAAAGGGCGTATGCGTTTTTTCCTCAATATATTCAGCAAAAAACGCATATGCCCTTTTTGGCCAACCAAGCAAACTTGCAAAGGAAATCTGCACTACAATGAAGTCTCACTTCCCCCCCGGTCAAAAGGGCCATCTGAAAAAAGTGTAAAATCCAGAAAGGCAGGACAGGCCATGGAGAACTGGGAGCCTTGTTATGCTGATGGGCGGGATGGAAATTGCCAACAGACACTCAGGAGAAGTGTATGGTGTTTCCTGAAACATCTAAAAAACAAAGCAACAGAGCCTAGGGCACTTCCACTTATGGTCCTTTAGCTTAGGGAAATTAAATTCAAAAAGACACAGCCACCCCAAAGTTTGGGACGCCTCCGTTTACAAGAACGTCATTTACCGTACAAGTTCAATATCACAGAAAGTGAAAAATGGATAAAGAACTTGTGGTACTTACGTACAATGCAGTATCACTCAGCAATGAAATCTATGTCATCAGGCCCGTAGCAGCATAATGAGTGGATTCAGGTACGATGATTCTAACTGAAATAAGTCACACAGAAAAAGAAACATCGTAAGATATCACTAATACACGGAATGTAAACTTGGCTACACAGGAACTGAATTACAGAACAGAACAGGGTCTCAAATTTAGAAAACCAACTTATGCTTGCCTAAGGGTAAAGGTGAGTTGGGGTGCTGCATAAAACCAGAGATTGAAATGAGCACAGATAAAGTTCCTTAAGCCAAATATGGAATAGACAAGAGCTACTCCTTGCTCAACGAAATGGACTCAACACCGCATATTAAACGCCAAAGAATGTACCTGACTAGTAAGTATCTTAAAACCTATGGATTGCTATGTCCCCGAAAGAGTATCAAGCATGTGTACAGGGGCATAAGTGCAGCAGTGATAGGATTGGAGAGGTTCGGTGAGCAAATGAAGACCCTTTGAAGTCATATTGCATGGTACCCATTCCACGGGTTTCAACTACGCAGGTTTAAGGTATTCTTCCTTCAGCTAAAACATGCATGTGGAACCTAGATTATGATCAACCATGTGATCGGGAGACGTGTTCAAATATGTCTCAGTTTTCGTACCCTGGTACTCGGGTGCAACATTCCAGACGCTTTACTAACACTCTCCCGACTTGAAGAGTCAGCGCCTTTAACCTCCTGTTTGGCCCACTTTGCAATTTCTGCGGAAGATGAACAGGAATAGCGAGAACCAATGAGAGACTAGCTGGAAGTGTCTGGACGGGCAAATTTAACTCTCATTTCCCACCAGGAAGAGGAAATAACCAAAGGCTCAGCGTGCCGTACCGGAACCAGATTAGGGCCTGAAGCCATCCTGCGGTGTTGCGGCCAGCTCACAAGAAAGCGAGTTGAAGAAAGGAGCTCAGGGGCACTGTAATTCACAAACCTGCAGAGTTATAAATGACAGCTATCGTCCAAAAATAGACTGAAGTAAGGCTGCCAAGAGGACTTGAAAGCGGGGCAGAATTGCAGGAAACCGATTTCAGGAGGTAGACTGGAATTGCATTGAAAGCATAGGAAAAGAGGCAGAACGTCCACAATGATGCACTTGGCCAAAAAGGGCGTATGCGTTTTTTCCTCAATATATTCAGCAAAAAACGCATACGCCATTTTTGGCCAACCAAGCAAACTTGCAAAGGAAATCTGCACTACAATGAAGTCTCACTTCCCCCCCGGTCAAAAGGGCCATCTGAAAAAATTGTAAAATCCAGAAAGGCAGGACAGGCCATGGAGAACTGGGAGCCTTGTTATGCTGATGGGCGGGATGTAAATTGCCAACAGACACTCGGGAGAAGTGTATGGTGTTTCCTGAAACATCTAAAAAACAAAGCAACAGAGCCTAGGGCACTTCCACTTATGGTCCTATAGCTTAGGGAAATTAAAATAAAAAAGACACAGCCACCCCAAAGTTTGGAACGGCTCTGTTTACAAGAACCTCATTTACAGTACAAGTTCAACATCGCAGAAAGTGAAAAATGGATAAAGAAGTTGTGGTATTTACTTACAAAGCAATATCACTCAGCAATGAAATCTATGTCATCAGGCCCGTAGCAGCATAATGAGTGGATTCAGGTACGATGATTCTAACTGAAATAAGTCACACAGAAAAAGAAACATCATAAAATATCACTAATACACGGAATGTAAACTTGCATACACAGGAACTGAATTCCAAAACAGAACATGTTCTCAAATTTAGAAAACCAACTTATGCTTGCTTAAGGGGAAAGGTGAGTTGGGGTGCTGCATAAAACCAGATATTGAAATGAGCACAGATAAAGTTCCTTAAGCCAAATATGGAATAGACAAGAGCTACTCCTTGCTCAACGAAATGGACTCAACACCCCATATTAAACGCCTAAGAATGTACGTGACTAGTAAGTATCTTAAAACCTATGGATTGCTATGTCTCCGAAAGAGAATCAAGCATGTGTACAGGGGCATAAACGCAGCAGTGATAGGATTGGAGAGGTTCGGTGAGCAAATGAAGACCCTTTGAAGTCATATTGCATGGTACCCATTCCACGGGTTTCAACTACCCAGGTTTTAGGTATTCTTCCTTCAGCTAAAACATGCATGTGGAACCCAGAGTATGATCAACCATGTGATCGGGAGACGTGTTCAAATATGTCTCAGTTTTCGTACCCTGGTACTCGGGTGCAACATTCCAGACGCTTTACTAACACTCTCCCGACTTGGAGAGTCAGTCCCTTTAACCTCCTGTTTGGCCCAGTTTGCAATTTCTGCGGAAGATGAACAGGAATAGCGAGAACCAATGAGAGTCTAGCTGGAGGTGTCTGGACGGCCAAATTTAACTCTCATTTCCCACCAGGAAGAGGAATTAACCAAAGGCTCAGCGTGCCGTGCTGGAACCAGATTAGGGCCTGAAGCCATCCTGCGGTGTTGCGGCCAGCTCACAAGAAAGCGAGTTGAAGAAAGGAGCTCAGGGGCACTGTAATTCACAAACATGCAGAGTTATAAATGACAGCTATCGTCCAAAAATAGACTGAAGTAAGGCTGCCAAGAGGACTTGAAAGCGGGGCAGAATTGCAGGAAACCGATTTCAGGAGGTAGACTGGAATTGCATTGAAAGCATAGGAAAAGAGGCAGAACGTCCACAATGATGCACTTGGCCAAAAAGGGCGTATGCGTTTTTTCCTGAATATATTCAGGAAAAAACGCATACGCCCTTTTTGGCCAACCAAGCAAGCTTGCAAAGGAAATCTGCACTACAATGAAGTCTCACTTCCCCCAGGTCAAAAGGGCCATCTGAAAAAAGTGTAAAATCCAGAAAGGCAGGACAGGCCATGGAGAACTGGGAGCCTTGTTATGCTGATGGGCGGGATGTAAATTGCCAACAGACACTCGGGAGAAGTGTATGGTGTTTCCTGAAACATCTAAAAAACAAAGCAACAGAGCCTAGGGCACTTCCACTTATGGTCCTATAGCTTAAGGAAATTAAAATAAAAAAGACACAGCCACCCCAAAGTTTGGAACGGCTCTGTTTACAAGAACCTCGTTTACAGTACAAGTTCAACATCGCAGAAAGTGAAAAATGGATAAAGAAGTTGTGGTATTTACTTACAAAGCAATATCACTCAGCAATGAAATCTATGTCATCAGGCCCTTAGCAGCACAATGAGTGGATTCAGGTATGATGATTCTAACTGAAATAAGTCACACAGAAAAAGAAACATCATAAGATATCAGTAATACACGGAATGGAAACTTGGCTACCCAGGAACTGAATTACAGAACAGAACAGGGTCTCAAATTTAGAAAACCAACTTATGCTTGCTTAAGGGTAAAGGTGAGTTGGGGTGCTGCATAACCAGAGATTGAAATGAGCACAGATAAAGTTCCTTAAGCCAAATATGGATAGACAAGAGCTACTCCTTGCTCAACGAAATGGACTCAACACCGCATATTAAATGCCTAAGAATGTACCTGACTAGTAAGTATCTTAAAACCTATGGATTGCTATGTCTCCGAAAGAGAATCAAGCATGTGTACAGGGGCATAAATGCAGCAGTGATAGGATTGGAGAGGTTCGGTGAGCAAATGAAGACCCTTTGAAGTCATATTGCATGGTACCCATTCCACGGGTTTCAACTACCCAGGTTTTAGGTATTCTTCCTTCAGCTAAAACATGCATGTGGAACCCAGAGTATGATCAACCATGTGATCGGGAGACGTGTTCAAATATGTCTCAGTTTTCCTCCCCTGGTACTCGGGTGCAACATTCCAGACGCTTTACTAACACTCTCCCCACTTGGAGAGTCAGCGCCTTTAACCCCGTTTGGCACAGTTTGAAATTTCTGCGGAAGATGAACAGGAATAGCGAGAACCAATGAGAGACTACCTGGAGTTGTCTGAACGGGCAAATTTAACTCTCATTTCCCACCAGGAAGAGGAAATAACCAAAGGCTCAGCGTGCCATGCCGGAACCACATTAGGGCCTGAAGACATCCTGCGGTGTTGCGGCCAGCTCACAAGAAAGCGAGTTGAAGAAAGGAGCTCAGGGGCACTGTAATTCACAAACCTGCAGAGTTATAAATGACAGCTATCGTCCAAAAATAGACTGAAGTAAGGCTGCCAAGAGGACTTGAAAGCGGGGCAGAATTGCAGGAAACCGATTTCAGGAGGTAGACAGGAATTGCATTTCAAGCATAGGAAAAGAGGCAGAACGTCCACAGTGATGCACTTGGCCAAAAAGGGCGTATGCGTTTTTTCCTGAATATATTCAGAAAAAACGCATACGGCCTTTTTGGCCAACCAAGCAAGCTTGCAAAGGAAATCTGCACTACAATGAAGTCTCACTTCCCCCCGGTCAAAAGGGCCATCTGAAAAAAGTGTAAAATCCAGAAAGGCAGGACAGGACATGGAGAACTGGGAGCCTTGTTATGCTGATGGGCGGGATGTAAATTGCCAACAGCCACTCCGGAGAAGTGTATGGTGTTTCCTGAAACATCTAAAAAACAAAGCAACAGAGCCTAGGGCACTGCCACTTATGGTCCTATAGCTTAGGGAAATTAAAATCAAAAAGACACAGCCACCCCAAAGTTTGGGACGCCTCCGTTTACAAGAACGTCATTTACCGTACAAGTTTAATATCACAGAAAGTGAAAAATGGATAAAGAACTTGTGGTACTTACGTACAATGCAGTATCACTCAGCAATGAAATCTATGTCATCAGGCCCGTAGCAGCATAATGAGTGAATTCAGGTACGATGATTCTAACTGAAATAAGTCACACAGAAAAAGAAACATCAAAAGATATCACTAATACACGGAATGTAAACTTGGCTACACAGGAACTGAATTCCAAAACAGAACAGGGTCTCAAATTTAGAAAACCAACTTATGCTTGCTTAAGGGGAAAGGTGAGTTGGGGTGCTGCATAAAACCAGAGATTGAAATGAGCACAGATAAAGTTCCTTAAGCCAAATATGGAACAGACAAGAGCTACTCATTGCTCAACGAAATGGACTCAACACCCCATATTAAACGCCTAAGAATGTACCTGACTAGTAAGTATCTTAAAACCTAGGGATTGCTATGTCTCCGAAAGAGAATCAAGCATGTGTACAGGGGCATAAACGCAGCAGTGATAGGATTGGAGAGGTTCGTGAGCAAATGAAGACCCTTTGAAGTCATATTGCATGGTACCCATTCCACGGGTCTCAACTCTCCAGGTTTAAGGTATTCTTCCTTCAGCTAAAACATGCATGTGGAACCTAGATTATGATCAACCATGTGATCGGGAGACGTGTTCAAATATGTCTCAGTTTTCGTACCCTGGTACTCGGGTGCAACATTCCAGACGCTTTACTAACACTCTCCCGACTTGAAGAGTCAGCGCCTTTAACCTCCTGTTTGGCCCACTTTGCAATTTCTGCGGAAGATGAACAGGAATAGCGAGAACCAATGAGAGACTAGCTGGAAGTGTCTGGACGGGCAAATTTAACTCTCATTTCCCACCAGGAAGAGGAAATAACCAAAGGCTCAGCGTGCCGTACCGGAACCAGATTAGGGCCTGAAGCCATCCTGCGGTGTTGCGGCCAGCTCACAAGAAAGCGAGTTGAAGAAAGGAGCTCAGGGGCACTGTAATTCACAAACCTGCAGAGTTATAAATGACAGCTATCGTCCAAAAATAGACTGAAGTAAGGCTGCCAAGAGGACTTGAAAGCGGGGCAGAATTGCAGGAAACCGATTTCAGGAGGTAGACTGGAATTGCATGGAAAGCATAGGAAAAGAGGCAGAACGTCCACAATGATGCACTTGGCCAAAAAGGGCGTATGCGTTTTTTCCTGAATATATTCAGGAAAAAACGCATACGCCCTTTTTGGCCAACCAAGCAAGCTTGCAAAGGAAATCTGCACTACAATGAAGTCTCACTTCCCCCCGGTCAAAAGGGCCATCTGAAAAAAGTGTAAAATCCAGAAAGGCAGGACAGGCCATGGAGAACTGGGAGCCTTGTTATGCTGATGGGCGGGATGTAAATTGCCAACAGACACTCGGGAGAAGTGTATGGTGTTTCCTGAAACATCTAAAAAACAAAGCAACAGAGCCTAGGGCACTTCCACTTATGGTCCTATAGCTTAGGGAAATTAAAATAAAAAAGACACAGCCACCCCAAAGTTTGGAACGGCTCTGTTTACAAGAACCTCGTTTACAGTACAAGTTCAACATCGCAGAAAGTGAAAAATGGATAAAGAAGTTGTGGTATTTACTTACAAAGCAATATCACTCAGCAATGAAATCTATGTCATCAGGCCCTTAGCAGCACAATGCGTGGATTCAGGTATGATGATTCTAACTGAAATAAGTCACACAGAAAAAGAAACATCATAAGATATCAGTAATACACGGAATGTAAACTCGGTTACCCAGGAACTGAATTACAGAACAGAACAGGGTCTCAAATTTAGAAAACCAACTTATGCTTGCTTAAGGGTAAAGGTGTGTTGGGGTGCTGCATAACCAGAGATCAAAATGAGCACAGATAAAGTTCCTTAAGCCAAATATGGAATAGACAAGAGCTACTCCTTGCTCAACGAAATGGACTCAACACCGCATATTAAACGCCTAAGAATGTACCTGACTAGTAAGTATCTTAAAACCTATGGATTGCTATGTCTCCGAAAGAGAATCAAGCATGTGTACAGGGGCATAAATGCAGCAGTGATAGGATTTGAGAGGTTCGGTGAGCAAATGAAGAACCCTTGAAGTCATATTGCATGGTACCCATTCCACGGGTTTCAACTACCCAGGTTTAAGGTATTCTTCCTTCAGCTAAATCATGCATGTGGAACCTAGAGTATGATCAACCATGTGATCGGGAGACGTTTCAAATATGTCTCAGTTTTCGTACCCTGGTACTCGGGTGCAACATTCCAGACGCTTTACTAACACTCTCCCCACTTGGAGAGTCAGTCCCTTTAACCTGCTGTTTGGCCCAGTTTGCAATTTCTGTGGAAGATGAACAGGAATAGTGAGAACCAATGAGAGGCTAGCTGGAGGTGTCTGGATGGGCAAATTTAACTCTCATTTCCCACCAGGAAGAGGAATTAACCAAAGGCTCAGCGTGCCGTGCCAGAACAAGATTAGGGCCTGAAGCCATCCTGCGGTGTTGCGGCCAGGTCACAAGAAAGTGAGTTGAAGAAAGGAGCTCAGGGGCACTGTAATTCACAAACCTGCAGAGTTATAAATGACAGCTATCGTCCAAAAATATACTGAAGTAAGGCTGCCAAGAGGACTTGAAAGCGGGGCAGAATTGCAGGAAACCGATTTCAGGAGGTAGACTGGAATTGCATTGAAAGCATAGGAAAAGAGGCAGAACGTCCACAATGATGCACTTGGCCAAAAAGGGCGTATGCGTTTTTTCCTCAATATATTCAGCAAAAAACGCATACGCCCTTTTTGGCCAACCAAGCAAACTTGCAAAGGAAATCTGCACTACAATGAAGTCTCACTTCCCCCCCGGTCAAAAGGGCCATCTGAAAAAATTGTAAAATCCAGAAAGGCAGGACAGGCCATGGAGAACTGGGAGCCTTGTTATGCTGATAGGCGGGATGTAAATTGCCAACAGACACTCAGGAGAAGTGTATGGTGTTTCCTGAAACATCTAAAAAACAAAGCAACAGAGCCTAGGGCACTTCCACTTATGGTCCTATAGCTTAGGGAAATTAAATTCAAAAAGACACAGCCACCCCAAAGTTTGGGACGCCTCCGTTTACAAGAACGTCATTTACCGTACAAGTTCAATATCACAGAAAGTGAAAAATGGATAAAGAACTTGTGGTACTTACGTACAATGCAGTATCACTCAGCAATGAAATCTATGTCATCAGGCCCGTAGCAGCATAATGAGTGGATTCAGGTACGATGATTCTAACTGAAATAAGTCACACAGAAAAAAGAAACATCATAAGATATCACTAATACACGGAATGTAAACTTGGCTACACAGGAACTGAATTACAGAACAGAACAGGGTCTCAAATTTAGAAAACCAACTTATGCTTGCTTAAGGGTAAAGGTGAGTTGGGGTGCTGCATAAAACCAGAGATTGAAATGAGCACAGATAAAGTTCCTTAAGCCAAATATGGAATAGACAAGAGCTACTCCTTGCTCAACGAAATGGACTCAACACCGCATATTAAACGCCTAAGAATGTACCTGACTAGTAAGTATCTTAAAACCTATGGATTGCTATGTCTCCGAAAGAGAATCAAGCATGTGTACAGGGACATAAACGCAGCAGTGATAGGATTGGAGAGGTTCGGTGAGCAAATGAAGACCCTTTGAAGTCATATTGCATGGTACCCATTCCATGGGTTTCAACTAACCAGATTTAAGGTATTCTTCCTTCAGCTAAAACATGCATGTGGTACCTAGAGTATGATCAACCATGAGATCGGGAGACGTGTTCAAATATGTCTCAGTTTTCGTACCCTGGTACTCGGGTGCAACATTCCAGACGCTTTACTAACACTCTCCCCACTTGGAGAGTCAGCGCCTTTAACCTCCTGTTTGGCCCAGTTTGCAATTTCTGTGGAAGATGAACAGGAATAGCGAGAACCAATGAGAGACTAGCTGGAGGTGTCTGGATGGGCAAATTTAACTCTCATTTCCCACCAGGAAGAGGAATTAACCAAAGGCTCAGCGTGCCGTGCCAGAACAAGATTAGGGCCTGAAGACATCCTGCGGTGTTGCGGACAGGTCACAAGAAAGCGAGTTGAAGAAAGGAGCTCAGGGGCACTGTAATTCACAAACCTGCAGAGTTATAAATGACAGCTATCGTCCAAAAATATACTGAAGTAAGGCTGCCAAGAGGACTTGAAAGCGGGGCAGAATTGCAGGAAACCAATTTCAGGAGGTAGACTGGAATTGCATTGAAAGCATAGGAAAAGAGGAAGAACGTCCACAATGATGCACTTGGCCAAAAGGGCGTATGCGTTTTTTCCTGAATATATTCAGGAAAAAACGCATACGCCCTTTTTGGCCAACCAAGCAAACTTGCAAAGGAAATCTGCACTACAATGAAGTCTCACTTCCCCCCAGGTCAAAAGGGCCATCTGAAAAAAGTGTAAAATCCAGAAAGGCAGGACAGGCCATGGAGAACTGGGAGCCTTGTTATGCTGATGGGCGGGATGGAAATTGCCAACAGACACTCAGGAGAAGTGTATGGTGTTTCCTGAAACATCTAAAAAACAAAGCAACACAGCCTAGGGCACTTCCACTTATGGTCCTATAGCTTAGGGAAATTAAAATCAAAAAGACACAGCCACCCCAAAGTTTGGGACGCCTCTGTTTACAAGAACCTCGTTTACCGTACACGTTCAATATCACAGAAAGTGAAAAATGGATAAAGAACTTGTGGTACTTACGTACAATGCAGTATCACTCAGCAATGAAATCTATGTCATCAGGCCCGAAGCAGCATAATGAGTAGATTCAGGTACGATGATTCTAACTGAAATAAGTCACACAGAAAAAGAAACATCATAAGATATCAGTAATACACGGAATGTAAACTTGGCTACACAGGAACTGAATTACAGAACAGAACAGGGTCTCAAATTTAGAAAACCAACTTATGCTTGCTTAAGGGTAAAGGTGAGTTGGGGTGCTGCATAAAACCAGAGATTGAAATGAGCACAGATAAAGTTCCTTAAGCCAAATATGGAATAGACAAGAGCTACTACTTGCTCAACGAAATGGACTCAACACCCCATATTAAACGCCTAAGAATGTACCTGACTAGTAAGTATGTTAAAACCTATGGATTGCTATGTCTCCGAAAGAGAATCAAGCATGTGTACAGGGGCATAAACGCAGCAGTGATAGGATTGGAGAGGTTGGGTGAGCAAATGAAGACGCTTTGAAGTCATATTGCATGGTACCCATTCCACGGGTTTCAACTACGCAGGTTTAAGGTATTCTTCCTTCAGCTAAAACATGCATGTGGAACCTAGATTATGATCAACCATGTGATCGGGAGACGTGTTCAAATATGTCTCAGTTTTCGTACCCTGGTACTCGGGTGCAACATTCCAGACGCTTTACTAACACTCTCCCGACTTGGAGAGTCAGTCCCTTTAACCTCCTGTTTGGCCCAGTTTGCAATTTCTGCGGAAGATGAACAGGAATAGCGAGAACCAATGAGAGACTAGCTGGAGTTGTCTATACGGGCAAATTTAACTCTCATTTCCCACCAGGAAGAGGAAATAACCAAAGGCTCAGCGTGCCATACCGGAACCAGATTAGGGCCTGAAGCCATCCTGCGGTGTTGCGGCCAGGTCACAAGAAAGCGAGTTGAAGAAAGGAGCTCAGGGGCACTGTAATTCACAAACCTGCAGAGTTATAAATGACAGCTATCGTCCAAAAATAGACTGAAGTAAGGCTGCCAAGAGGACTTGAAAGCGGGGCAGAATTGCAGGAAACCGATTTCAGGAGGTAGACTGGAATTGCATTGAAAGCATAGGAAAAGAGGCAGAACGTCCACAATGATGCACTTGGCCAAAAGGGCGTATGCGTTTTTTCCTCAATATATTCAGCAAAAAACGCATATGCCCTTTTTGGCCAACCAAGCAAACTTGCAAAGGAAATCTGCACTACAATGAAGTCTCACTTCCCCCCCGGTCAAAAGGGCCATCTGAAAAAAGTGTAAAATCCAGAAAGGCAGGACAGGCCATGGAGAACTGGGAGCCTTGTTATGCTGATGGGCGGGATGTAAATTGCCAACAGACACTGGGGAGAAGTGTATGGTGTTTCCTGAAACATCTAAAAAACAAAGCAACAGAGCCTAGGGCACTTCCACTTATGGTCCTTTAGCTTAGGGAAATTAAATTCAAAAAGACACAGCCACCCCAAAGTTTGGGACGCCTCCGTTTACAAGAACCTCATTTACAGTACAAGTTCAAAATCGCAGAAAGTGAAAAATGGATAAATAAGTTGTGGTATTCACTTACAAAGCAATATCACTCAGCAATGAAATCTATGTCATCAGGCCCTTAGCAGCACAATGAGTGGATTCAGGTATGATGATTCTAACTGAAATAAGTCACACAGAAAAAGAAACATCATAAGGTATCAGTAATACACGGAATGGAAACTTGGCTACACAGGAACTGAATTACAGAACAGAACAGGGTCTCAAATTTAGAAAACCAACTTATGCTTGCTTAAGGGGAAAGGTGAGTTGGGGTGCTGCATAAAACCAGAGATTGAAATGAGCACAGATAAAGTTCCTTAAGCCAAATATGGAATAGACAAGAGCTACTCCTTGCTCAACGAAATGGACTCAAAACCCCATATTAAACGCCTAAGAATGTACCTGACTAGTAAGTATCTTAAAACCTATGGATTGCTATGTCTCCGAAAGAGAATCAAGCATGTGTACAGGGGCATAAACACAGCAGTGATAGGATTGGAGAGGTTCGGTGAGCAAATGAAGACCCTTTGAAGTCATATTGCATGGTACCCATTCCACGGGTTTCAACTACCCAGGTTTAAGGTATTCTTCCTTCAGCTAAAACATGCATGTGGAACCTAGAGTATGATCAACCATGTGACTGGGAGACGTGTTCAAATATGTCTCAGTTTTCGTACCGTGGTTCTCGGGTGCAACATTCCAGACGCTTTACTAACCCTCTCCCGACTTGGAGAGTCAGTCCCTTTAACCTCCTGTTTGGCCCAGTTTGCAATTTCTGCGGAAGATGAACAGGAATAGCGAGAACCAATGAGAGACTAGCTGGAGGTGTCTGGACGGGCAAATTTAACTCTCATTTTCCACCAGGAAGAGGAATTAACCAAACGCTCAGCGTGCCGTGCCGGAACCAGATTAGGGCCTGAAGCCATCCTGCGGTGTTGCGGCCAGGTCACAAGAAAGCGAGTTGAAGAAAGGAGCTCAGGGGCACTGTAATTCACAAACCTGCAGAGTTATAAATGACAGCTATCGTCCAAAAATAGACTGAAGTAAGGCTGCCAAGAGGACTTGAAAGCGGGGCAGAATTGCAGGAAACCGATTTCAGGAGGTAGACTGGAATTGCATTGAAAGCATAGGAAAAGAGGCAGAACGTCCACAATGATGCACTTGGCCAAAAAGGGCATATGCGTTTTTTCCTGAATATATTCAGGAAAAAACGCATATGCCCTTTTTGGCCAACCAAGCAAACTTTCAAAGGAAATCAGCACTACAATGAAGTCTCACTTCCCCACAGTCAAAAGGGCCATCTGAAAAAAGTGTAAAATCCAGAAAGGCAGGACAGGCCATGGAGAACTGGGAGCCTTGTTATGCAGATGGGCGGGATGTAAATTGCCAACAGACACTCAGGAGAAGTGTATGGTGTTTCCTGAAACATCTAAAAAACAAAGCAACAGAGCCTAGGGCACTTCCATTTATGGTCCTATAGCTTAGGGAAATTAAAATCAAAAAGACACAGCCACCCCAAAGTTTGGAACGGCTCTGTTTATAAGAACCTCATTTACAGTACAAGTTCAACATCGCAGAAAGTGAAAAATGGATAAATAAGTTGTGGTATTCACTTACAAAGCAATATCACTCAGCAATGAAATCTATGTCATCAGGCCCTTAGCAGCACAATGAGTGGATTCAGGTATGATGATTCTAACTGAAATAAGTCACACAGAAAAAGAAACATCATAAGGTATCAGTAATACACGGAATGGAAACTTGGCTACACAGGAACTGAATTACAGAACAGAACAGGGTCTCAAATTTAGAAAACCAACTTATGCTTGCTTAAGGGGAAACGTGAGTTGGGGTGCTGCATAAAACCAGAGATTGAAATGAGCACAGATAAAGTTCCTTAAGCCAAATATGGAATAGACAAGAGCTACTCCTTGCTCAACGAAATGGACTCAACACCGCATATTAAACGCCTAAGAATGTACCTGACTAGTAAGTATCTTAAAACCTATGGATTGCTATGTCTCCGAAAGAGAATCAAGCATGTGTACAGGGGCATAAACACAGCAGTGATAGGATTGGAGAGGTTCGGTGAGCAAATGAAGACCCTTTGAAGTCATATTGCATGGTACCCATTCCACGGGTTTCAACTACCCAGGTTTAAGGTATTCTTCCTTCAGCTAAAACATGCATGTGGAACCTAGAGTATGATCAACCATGTGACTGGGAGACGTGTTTAAATATGTCTCAGTTTTCGTACCCTGGTTCTCGGGTGCAACATTCCAGACGCTTTACTAACACTCTCCTGACTTGGAGAGTCAGTCCCTTTAACATCCTGTTTGGCCCAGTTTGCAATTTCTGCGGAAGATGAACAGGAATAGCGAGAACCAATGAGAGACTAGCTGGAGGTGTCTGGAAGGGCAAATTTAACTCTCATTTTCCACCAGGAAGAGGAATTAACCAAAGTCTCAGCGTGCCGTGCCGGAACCAGATTAGGGCCTGAAGACATCCTGCGGTGTTGCGGCCAGGTCACAAGAAAGCGAGTTGAAGAAAGGAGCTCAGGGGCACTGTAATTCACAAACCTGCAGAGTTATACATGACAGCTATCGTCCAAAAATAGACTGAAGTAAGGCTGCCAAGAGGACTTGAAAGCGGGGCAGAATTGCAGGAAACCGATTTCAGGAGGTAGACTGGAATTACATTGAAAGCATAGGAAAAGAGGCAGAACGTCCACAATGATGCACTTGGCCAAAAAGTGCATATGCGTTTTTTCCTGAATATATTCAGGAAAAAACGCATATGCACTTTTTGGCCAACCAAGCAAACTTTCAAAGGAAATCTGCACTACAATGAAGTCTCACTTCCCCCCAGTCAAAAGGGCCATCTGAAAAAAGTGTAAAATCCAGAAAGGCAGGACAGGCCATGGAGAACTGGGAGCCTTGTTATGCTGATGGGCGGGATGTAAATTGCCAACAGACACTCAGGAGAAGTGTATGGTGTTTCCTGAAACATCTAAAAAACAAAGCAACAGAGCCTAGGGCACTTCCACTTATGGTCCTATAGCTTAGGGAAATTAAAATCAAAAAGACACAGCCACCCCAAAGTTTGGAACGGCTCTGTTTACAAGAACCTCGTTTACAGTACAAGTTCAACATCGCAGAAAGTGAAAAATGGATAAATAAGTTGTGGTATTCACTTACAAAGCAATATCACTCAGCAATGAAATCTATGTCATCAGGCCCTTAGCAGCACAATGAGTGGATTCAGGTATGATGATTCTAACTGAAATAAGTCACACAGAAAAAGAAACATCATAAGGTATCAGTAATACACGGAATGGAAACTTGGCTACACAGGAACTGAATTACAGAACAGAACAGGGTCTCAAATTTAGAAAACCAACTTATGCTTGCTTAAGGGGAAAGGTGAGTTGGGGTGCTGCATAAAACCAGAGATTGAAATGAGCACAGATAAAGTTCCTTAAGCCAAATATGGAATAGACAAGAGCTACTCCTTGCTCAACGAAATGGACTCAAAACCCCATATTAAACGCCTAAGAATGTACCTGACTAGTAAGTATCTTAAAACCTATGGATTGCTATGTCTCCGAAAGAGAATCAAGCATGTGTACAGGGGCATAAACACAGCAGTGATAGGATTGGAGAGGTTCGGTGAGCAAATGAAGACCCTTTGAAGTCATATTGCATGGTACCCATTCCACGGGTTTCAACTACCCAGGTTTAAGGTATTCTTCCTTCAGCTAAAACATGCATGTGGAACCTAGAGTATGATCAACCATGTGACTGGGAGACGTGTTCAAATATGTCTCAGTTTTCGTACCGTGGTTCTCGGGTGCAACATTCCAGACGCTTTACTAACCCTCTCCCGACTTGGAGAGTCAGTCCCTTTAACCTCCTGTTTGGCCCAGTTTGCAATTTCTGCGGAAGATGAACAGGAATAGCGAGAACCAATGAGAGACTAGCTGGAGGTGTCTGGACGGGCAAATTTAACTCTCATTTTCCACCAGGAAGAGGAATTAACCAAACGCTCAGCGTGCCGTGCCGGAACCAGATTAGGGCCTGAAGCCATCCTGCGGTGTTGCGGCCAGGTCACAAGAAAGCGAGTTGAAGAAAGGAGCTCAGGGGCACTGTAATTCACAAACCTGCAGAGTTATAAATGACAGCTATCGTCCAAAAATAGACTGAAGTAAGGCTGCCAAGAGGACTTGAAAGCGGGGCAGAATTGCAGGAAACCGATTTCAGGAGGTAGACTGGAATTGCATTGAAAGCATAGGAAAAGAGGCAGAACGTCCACAATGATGCACTTGGCCAAAAAGGGCATATGCGTTTTTTCCTGAATATATTCAGGAAAAAACGCATATGCCCTTTTTGGCCAACCAAGCAAACTTTCAAAGGAAATCAGCACTACAATGAAGTCTCACTTCCCCAGAGTCAAAAGGGCCATCTGAAAAAAGTGTAAAATCCAGAAAGGCAGGACAGGCCATGGAGAACTGGGAGCCTTGTTATGCAGATGGGCGGGATGTAAATTGCCAACAGACACTCAGGAGAAGTGTATGGTGTTTCCTGAAACATCTAAAAAACAAAGCAACAGAGCCTAGGGCACTTCCATTTATGGTCCTATAGCTTAGGGAAATTAAAATCAAAAAGACACAGCCACCCCAAAGTTTGGAACGGCTCTGTTTACAAGAACCTCATTTACAGTACAAGTTCAACATCGCAGAAAGTGAAAAATGGATAAATAAGTTGTGGTATTCACTTACAAAGCAATATCACTCAGCAATGAAATCTATGTCATCAGGCCCTTAGCAGCACAATGAGTGGATTCAGGTATGATGATTCTAACTGAAATAAGTCACACAGAAAAAGAAACATCATAAGGTATCAGTAATACACGGAATGGAAACTTGGCTACACAGGAACTGAATTACAGAACAGAACAGGGTCTCAAATTTAGAAAACCAACTTATGCTTGCTTAAGGGGAAACGTGAGTTGGGGTGCTGCATAAAACCAGAGATTGAAATGAGCACAGATAAAGTTCCTTAAGCCAAATATGGAATAGACAAGAGCTACTCCTTGCTCAACGAAATGGACTCAACACCCCATATTAAACGCCTAAGAATGTACCTGACTAGTAAGTATCTTAAAACCTATGGATTGCTATGTCTCCGAAAGAGAATCAAGCATGTGTACAGGGGCATAAACACAGCAGTGATAGGATTGGAGAGGTTCGGTGAGCAAATGAAGACCCTTTGAAGTCATATTGCATGGTACCCATTCCACGGGTTTCAACTACCCAGGTTTAAGGTATTCTTCCTTCAGCTAAAACATGCATGTGGAACCTAGAGTATGATCAACCATGTGACTGGGAGACGTGTTTAAATATGTCTCAGTTTTCGTACCCTGGTTCTCGGGTGCAACATTCCAGACGCTTTACTAACACTCTCCTGACTTGGAGAGTCAGTCCCTTTAACATCCTGTTTGGCCAAGTTTGCAATTTCTGCGGAAGATGAACAGGAATAGCGAGAACCAATGAGAGACTAGCTGGAGGTGTCTGGAAGGGCAAATTTAACTCTCATTTTCCACCAGGAAGAGGAATTAACCAAAGTCTCAGCGTGCCGTGCCGGAACCAGATTAGGGCCTGAAGACATCCTGCGGTGTTGCGGCCAGGTCACAAGAAAGCGAGTTGAAGAAAGGAGCTCAGGGGCACTGTAATTCACAAACCTGCAGAGTTATACATGACAGCTATCGTCCAAAAATAGACTGAAGTAAGGCTGCCAAGAGGACTTGAAAGCGGGGCAGAATTGCAGGAAACCGATTTCAGGAGGTAGACTGGAATTACATTGAAAGCATAGGAAAAGAGGCAGAACGTCCACAATGATGCACTTGGCCAAAAAGTGCATATGCGTTTTTTCCTGAATATATTCAGGAAAAAACGCATATGCACTTTTTGGCCAACCAAGCAAACTTTCAAAGGAAATCTGCACTACAATGAAGTCTCACTTCCCCCCAGTCAAAAGGGCCATCTGAAAAAAGTGTAAAATCCAGAAAGGCAGGACAGGCCATGGAGAACTGGGAGCCTTGTTATGCTGATGGGCGGGATGTAAATTGCCAACAGACACTCAGGAGAAGTGTATGGTGTTTCCTGAAACATCTAAAAAACAAAGCAACAGAGCCTAGGGCACTTCCACTTATGGTCCTATAGCTTAGGGAAATTAAAATCAAAAAGACACAGCCACCCCAAAGTTTGGAACGGCTCTGTTTACAAGAACCTCGTTTACAGTACAAGTTCAACATCGCAGAAAGTGAAAAATGGATAAATAAGTTGTGGTATTCACTTACAAAGCAATATCACTCAGCAATGAAATCTATGTCATCAGGCCCTTAGCAGCACAATGAGTGGATTCAGGTATGATGATTCTAACTGAAATAAGTCACACAGAAAAAGAAACATCATAAGGTATCAGTAATACACGGAATGGAAACTTGGCTACACAGGAACTGAATTACAGAACAGAACAGGGTCTCAAATTTAGAAAACCAACTTATGCTTGCTTAAGGGGAAAGGTGAGTTGGGGTGCTGCATAAAACCAGAGATTGAAATGAGCACAGATAAAGTTCCTTAAGCCAAATATGGAATAGACAAGAGCTACTCCTTGCTCAACGAAATGGACTCAACACCGCATATTAAACGCCTAAGAATGTACCTGACTAGTAAGTATCTTAAAACCTATGGATTGCTATGTCTCCGAAAGAGAATCAAGCATATGTACAGGGGCATAAACGCAGCAGTGATAGGATTGGAGAGGTTCGTGAGCAAATGAAGACCCTTTGAAGTCATATTGCATGGTACCCATTCCACGGGTTTCAACTACCCAGGTTTAAGGTATTCTTCCTTCAGCTAAAACATGCATGTGGAACCTAGAGTATGATCAACCATGTGATCGGGAGACATGTTCAAATATGTCTCAGTTTTCGTACCCTGGTACTCGGGTGCAACATTCCAGACGCTTTACTAACACTCTCCCCACTTGGAGAGTCAGTCCCTTTAACCTCCTGTTTGGCCCAGTTTGCAATTTCTGTGGAAGATGAACAGGAATAGCGAGAACCAATGAGAGACTAGCTGGAGGTGTCTGGATGGGCAAATTTAACTCTCATTTCCCACCAGGAAGAGGAATTAACCAAAGGCTCAGCGTGCCATGCCAGAACAAGATTAGGGCCTGAAGACATCCTGCGGTGTTGCGGCCAGGTCACAAGAAAGCGAGTTGAAGAAAGGAGCTCAGGGGCACTGTAATTCACAAACCTGCAGAGTTATAAATGACAGCTATCGTCCAAAAATAGACTGAAGTAAGGCTGCCAAGAGGACTTGAAAGCGGGGCAGAATTGCAGGAAACCGATTTCAGGAGGTAGACTGGAATTGCATTGAAAGCATAGGAAAAGAGGCAGAACGTCCACAATGATGCACTTGGCCAAAAAGGGCGTATGCATTTTTTCCTGAATATATTCAGGAAAAAACGCATACGCCCTTTTTGGCCAACCAAGCAAACTTGCAAAGGAAATCTGCACTACAATGAAGTCTCACTTCCCCCCAGGTCAAAAGGGCCATCTGAAAAAAGTGTAAAATCCAGAAAGGCAGGACAGGCCATGGAGAACTGGGAGCCTTGTTATGCTGATGGGCGGGATAGAAATTTCCAACAGACACTCAGGAGGAGTGTATGGTGTTTCCTGAAACATCTAAAAAACAAAGCAACAGAGCCTAGGGCACTTCCACTTATGGTCCTATAGCTTAGGGAAATTAAAATCAAAAAGACACAGCCACCCCAAAGTTTGGAACGGCTCTGTTTACAAGAACCTCGTTTACAGTACAAGTTCAACATCGCAGAAAGTGAAAAATGGATAAATAAGTTGTGGTATTCACTTACAAAGCAATATCACTCAGCAATGAAATCTATGTCATCAGGCCCTTTGCAGCACAATGGGTGGATTCAGGTATGATGATTCTAACTGAAATAAGTCACACAGAAAAAGAAACATCATAAGGTATCAGTAATACACGGAATGGAAACTTGGCTACACAGGAACTGAATTACAGAACAGAACAGGGTCTCAAATTTAGAAAACCAACTTATGCTTGCTTAAGGGGAAACGTGAGTTGGGGTGCTGCATAAAACCAGAGATTGAAATGAGCACAGATAAAGTTCCTTAAGCCAAATATGGAATAGACAAGAGCTACTCCTTGCTCAACGAAATGGACTCAACACCGCATATTAAACGCCTAAGAATGTACCTGACTAGTAAGTATCTTAAAACCTATGGATTGCTATGTCTCCGAAAGAGAATCAAGCATGTGTACAGGGGCATAAACACAGCACTGATAGGATTGGAGAGGTTCGGTGAGCAAATGAAGACCCTTTGAAGTCATATTGCATGGTACCCATTCCACGGGTTTCAACTACCCAGGTTTAAGGTATTCTTCCTTCAGCTAAAACATGCATGTGGAACCTAGATTATGATCAACCATGTGATCGGGAGACGTGTTCAAATATGTCTCAGTTTTCGTACCCTGGTACTCGGGTGCAACATTCCAGACGCTTTACTAACACTCTCCCCACTTGGAGAGTCAGTCCCTTTAACCTCCTGTTTGGCCCAGTTTGCAATTTCTGTGGAAGATGAACAGGAATAGCGAGAACCAATGAGAGACTAGCTGGAGGTGTCTGGATGGGCAAATTTAACTCTCATTTCCCACCAGGAAGAGGAATTAACCAAAGGCTCAGCGTGCCGTGCCAGAACAAGATTAGGGCCTGAAGACATCCTGCGGTGTTGCGGCCAGGTCACAAGAAAGCGAGTTGAAGAAAGGAGCTCAGGGGCACTGTAATTCACAAACCTGCAGAGTTATAAATGACAGCTATCGTCCAAAAATAGACTGAAGTAAGGCTGCCAAGAGGACTTGAAAGCGGGGCAGAATTGCAGGAAACCCATTTCAGGAGGTAGACTGGAATTGCATTGAAAGCATAGGAAAAGAGGCAGAACGTCCACAATGATGCACTTGGCCAAAAAGGGCGTATGCGTTTTTTCCTGAATATATTCAGGAAAAAACGCATACGCCCTTTTTGGCCAACCAAGCAAACTTGCAAAGGAAATCTGCACTACAATGAAGTCTCACTTCCCCCCAGGTCAAAAGGGCCATCTGAAAAAAGTGTAAAATCCAGAAAGGCAGGACAGGCCATGGAGAACTGGGAGCCTTGTTATGCTGATGGGCGGGATGGAAATTGCCAACAGACACTCAGGAGAAGTGTATGGTGTTTCCTGAAACATCTAAAAAACAAAGCAACAGAGCCTAGGGCACTTCCACTTATGGTCCTATAGCTTAGGGAAATTAAAATCAAAAAGACACAGCCACCCCAAAGTTTGGGACGCCTCCGTTTACAAGAACGTCATTTACCGTACAAGTTCAATATCACAGAAAGTGAAAAATGGATAAACAACTTGTGGTACTTACGTACAATGCAGTATCACTCAGCAATGAAATCTATGTCATCAGGCCCATAGCAGCATAATGAGTGGATTCAGGTACGATGATTCTAACTGAAATAAGTCACACAGAAAAAGAAACATCATAAGATATCACTAATACACGGAATGGAAACTTGGCTACACAGGAACTGAATTACAGAACAGAACAGGGTCTCAAATTTAGAAAACCAACTTATGCTTGCTTAAGGGGAAAGGAGAGTTGGGGTGCTGCATAAAACCAGAGATTGAAATGAGCACAGATAAAGTTCCTTAAGCCAAATATGGAATAGACAAGAGCTACTCCTTGCTCAACGAAATGGACTCAACACCGCATATTAAACGCCTAAGAATGTACCTGACTAGTAAGTATCTTAAAACCTATGGATTGCTATGTCTCCGAAAGAGAATCAAGCATGTGTACAGGGGCATAAACGCAGCAGTGATAGGATTGGAGAGGGTCGGTGAGCAAATGAAGACCCTTTGAAGTCATATTGCATGGTACCCATTACACGGGTCTCAACTCTCCAGGTTTAAGGTATTCTTCCTTCAGCTAAAACATGCATGTGGAACCTAGAGTATGATCAACCATTTGATCGGGAGACGTGTTCAAATATGTCTCAGTTTTCGTACCCTGGTACTCGGGTGCAACATTCCAGACGCTTTACTAACACTCTCCCGACTTGGAGAGTCAGTCCCTTTAACCTCCTGTTTTGGCCCAGTTTGCAATGTCTGCGGAAGATGAACAGGAATAGCGAGAACCAATGAGAGACTAGCTGGAGGTGTCTGAACGGGCAAATTTAACTCTCATTTCCCACCAGGAAGAGGAATTAACCAAAGGCTCAGCGTGCCGTGCCGGAACCAGATTAGGGCCTGAAGCCATCCTGCGGTGTTGTGGCCAGGTCACAATAAAGTGAGTTGAAGAAAGGAGCTCAGGGGCACTGTAATTCACAAACCTGCAGAGTTATAAATGACAGCTATCGTCCAAAAATAGACTGAAGTAAGGCTGCCAAGAGGACGTGAAAGCGGGGCAGAATTGCAGGAAACCGATTTCAGGAGGTAGACTGAAATTGCATTGAAAGCATAGGAAAAGAGGCAGAACGTCCACAATGATGCACTTGGCCAAAAAGGGCATATGCGTTTTTTCCTGAATATATTCAGGAAAAAACGCATACGCCCTTTTTGGCCAACCAAGCAAACTTGCAAAGGAAATCTGCACTACAATGAAGGCTCACTTCTCCCTTGTCAAAAGGGCCATCTGAAAAAAGTGTAAAATCTAGAAAGGCAGGACAGGCCATGGAGAACTGGGAGCCTTGTTATGCTGATGGGCGGGATGTAAATTGCCAACAGACACTCGGGAGAAGTGTATGGTGTTTCCTGAAACATCTAAAAAACAAAGCAACAGAGCCTAGGGCACTTCCACTTATGGTCCTATAGCTTAGGGAAATAAAATCAAAAAGACACAGCCACCCCAAAGTTTGGGACGCCTCTGTTTACAAGAACCTCGTTTACAGTACAAGTTCGATATCACAGAAAGTGAAAAATGGATAAAGAACTTGTGGTACTTACGTACAATGCAGTATCACTCAGCAATGAAATCTATGTCATCAGGCCCGAAGCAGCATAATGAGTAGATTCAGTAACGATGATTCTAACTGAAATAAGTCACACAGAAAAAGAAACATCATAAGATATCAGTAATACACGGAATGGAAACTTGGCTACACAGGAACTGAATTACAGAACAGAACAGGGTCTCAAATTTAGAAAACCAACTTATTCTTGCTTAAGGGTAAAGGTGAGTTGGGGTGCTGCATAAAACCAGAGATTGAAATGAGCACAGATAAAGTTCCTTAAGCCAAATATGGAATAGACAAGAGCTACTCCTTGCTCAACGAAATGGACTCAACACCCCATATTAAACGCCTAAGAATGTACCTGATTAGTAAGTATGTTAAAACCTATGGATTGCTATGTCTCCGAAAGAGAATCAAGCATGTGTACAGGGGCATAAACGCAGCAGTGATAGGATTGGAGAGGTTCGGTGAGCAAATGAAGACCCTTTGAAGTCATATTGCATGGTACCCATTCCACGGGTTTCAACTACCCAGGTTTAAGGTATTCTTCCTTCAGCTAAAACATGCATGTGGAACCTAGAGTATGATCAACCATGTGATTGGGAGACGTGTTCAAATATGTCTCAGTTTTCGTACCCTGGTACTCGGGTGCAACATTCCAGACGCTTTACTAACACTCTCCCGACTTGGAGAGTCAGTCCCTTTAACCTCCTGTTTGGCCCAGTTTGCAATTTCTGCGGAAGATGAACAGGAATAGCGAGAACCAATGAGAGACTAGCTGGAGGTGTCTGGACAGGCAAATTTAACTCTCATTTTCCACCAGGAAGAGGAAATAACCAAACGCTCAGCGTGCCGTGCCGGAACCAGATTAGGGCCTGAAGCCATCCTGCGGTGTTGCGGCCAGGTCACAAGAAAGCGAGTTGAAGAAAGGAGCTCAGGGGCACTGTAATTCACAAACCTGCAGAGTTATAAATGACAGCTATCGTCCAAAAATAGACTGAAGTAAGGCTGCCAAGAGGACTTGAAAGCGGGGCAGAATTGCAGGAAACCGATTTCAGGAGGTAGACTGGAATTGCATTGAAAGCATAGGAAAAGAGGCAGAACGTCCACAATGATGCACTTGGCCAAAAAGGGCGTATGCGTTTTTTCCTGAATATATTCAGGAAAAAACGCATACGCCCTTTTTGGCCAACCAAGCAAGCTTGCAAAGGAAATCTGCACTACAATGAAGTCTCACTTCCCCCCGGTCAAAAGGGCCATCTGAAAAAAGTGTAAAATCCAGAAAGGCAGGACAGGCCATGGAGAACTGGGAGCCTTCTTATGCTGATGGGCGGTATGTAAATTGCAAACAGACACTCAGGAGAAGTGTATGGTGTTTCCTGAAACATCTAAAAAACAAAGCAACAGAGCCTAGGGCACTTCCACTTATGGTCCTATAGCTTAGGGAAATTAAAATCAAAAAGACACAGCCACCCCAAAGTTTGGAACGGCTCTGTTTACAAGAACCTCGTTTACAGTACAAGTTCAACATCGCAGAAAGTGAAAAATTGATAAAGAAGTTGTGCTATTTACTTACAAAGCAATATCACTCAGCAATGAAATCTGTGTCATCAGGCCCTTAGCAGCACAATGAGTGGATTCAGGTATGATGATTCTAACTGAAATAAGTCACACAGAAAAAGAAACATCATAAGGTATCAGTAATACACGGAATGAAAACTTGGTTACACAGGAACTGAATTACAGAACAGAACAGGGTCTCAAATTTAGAAAACCAACTTATGCTTGCTTAAGGGTAAAGGTGAGTTGGGGTGCTGCATCAAACCAGAGATTGAAATGAGCACAGATAAAGTTCCTTAAGCCAAATATGGATAGACAAGAGCTACTCCTTGCTCAACGAAATGGACTCAACACCGCATATTAAACGCCTAAGAATGTACCTGACTAGTAAGTATCTTAAAACCTATGGATTGCTATGTCTCCGAAAGAGAATCAAGCATGTGTACAGGGGCATAAACACAGCACTGATAGGATTGGAGAGGTTCGGTGAGCAAATGAAGACCCTTTGAAGTCATATTGCATGGTACCCATTACACGGGTCTCAACTACCCAGGTTTTAGGTATTCTTCCTTCAGCTAAAACATGCATGTGGAACCCAGATTATGATCAACCATGTGATCGGGAGACATGTTCAAATATGTCTCAGTTTTCCTCCCCTGGTACTCGGGTGCAACATTCCAGACGCTTTACTAACACTCTCCCCACTTGGAGAGTCAGCGCCTTTAACCCCGTTTGGCACAGTTTGAAATTTCTGCGGAAGATGAACAGGAATAGTGAGAACCAATGAGAGGCTAGCTGGAGGTGTCTGGACGGGGAAATTTAACTCTCATTTCCCACCAGGAAGAGGAAATAACCAAAGGCTCAGCGTGCCGTGCCGGAACCACATTAGGGCCTGAAGCCATCCTGCGGTGTTGCGGCCAGGTCACAAGAAAGCGAGTTGAAGAAAGGAGCTCAGGGGCACTGTAATTCACAAACCTGCAGAGTTATAAATGACAGCTATCGTCCAAAAATATACTGAAGTAAGGCTGCCAAGAGGACTTGAAAGCGGGGCAGAATTGCACGAAACCGATTTCAGGAGGTAGACTGGAATTGCATTGAAAGCATAGGAAAAGAGGCAGAACGTCCACAATGATGCACTTGGCCAAAAAGGGCGTATGCGTTTTTTCCTGAATATATTCAAGAAAAAACGCATACGCCCCTTTTGGCCAACCAAGCAAACTTGCAAAGGAAATCTGCACTACAATGAAGTCTCACTTCCCCCCGGTCAAAAGGGCCATCTGAAAAAAGTGTAAAATCCAGAAAGGCAGGACAGGCCATGGAGAACTGGGAGCCTTGTTATGCTGATGGGCGGGATGTAAATGCCAACAGACATTCGGGAGAAGTGTATGGTGTTTCCTGAAACATCTAAAAAACAAAGCAACAGAACCTAGGGCACTTCCACTTATGGTCCTATAGCTTAGGGAAATTAAAATCAAAAAGACACAGCCACCCCAAAGTTTGGGACGCCTCCGTTTACAAGAACGTCATTTACCGTACAAGTTCAATATCACAGAAAGTGAAAAATGGATAAACAACTTGTGGTACTTACGTACAATGCAGTATCACTCAGCAATGAAATCTATGTCATCAGGCCCATAGCAGCACAATGAGTGGATTCAGGTACGATGATTCTAACTGAAATAAGTCACACAGAAAAAGAAACATCATAAGATATCAGTAATACACGGAATGTAAACTTGGCTACACAGGAACTGAATTACAGAACAGAACAGGGTCTCAAATTTAGAAAACCAACTTATGCTTGGTTAAGAGGAAAGGTGAGTTGGGGTGCTGCATAAAACCAGAGATTGAAATGAGCACAGATAAAGTTCCTTAAGCCAAATATGGAATAGACATGAGCTACTCCTTGCTCAACGAAATGGACTCAACACCGCATATTAAACGCCTAAGAATGTACCTGACTAGTAAGTATCTTAAAACCTATGGATTGGTATGGCTCCGAAAGAGAATGAAGCATGTGTACAGGGACATAAACGCAGCAGTGATAGGATTGGAGAGGTTTGGTGAGCAAATGAAGAACCTTTGAAGTCATATTGCATGGTACCCATTCCACGGGTTTCAACTACCCAGGTTTAAGGTATTCTTCCTTCAGCTAAAACATGCATGTGGAACCTAGAGTATGATCAACCATGTGATCGGGAGACGTGTTCAAATATGTCTCAGTTTTCGTACCCTGGTACTCGGGTGCAACATTCCAGATGATTTACTAACACTCTCCCGACTTGGAGAGTCAGTGCCTTTAACCTCCTGTTTGGCCCAGTTTGCAATTTCTGCGGAAGATGAACAGGAATAGCGAGAACCAATGAGAGACTAGCTAGAGGTGTCTGGACGGGCAAATTTAACTCTCATTTCCCACCAGGAAGAGGAAATAACCAAAGGCTCAGCGTGCCGTGCCGGAACCAGATTAGGGCCTGAAGCCATCCTGCGGTGTTGCGGCCAGCTCACAAGAAAGCGAGTTGAAGAAAGGAGCTCAGGGACACTGTAATTCACAAACCTGCAGAGTTATAAATGACAGCTATCGTCCAAAAATATACTGAAGTAAGGCTGCCAAGAGGACTTGAAAGCAGGGCAGAATTGCAGGAAACCAATTTCAGGAGGTAGACTGGAATTGCATTGAAAGCATAGGAAAAGAGGCAGAACGTACACAATGATGCACTTGGCCAAAAAGGGCGTATGCGTTTTTTCCTGAATATATTCAGGAAAAAACGCATACGCCCTTTTTGGCCAACCAAGCAAGCTTGCAAAGGAAATCTGCACTACAATGAAGTCTCACTTCCCCCCGGTCAAAAGGGCCATCTGAAAAAGTGTAAAATCCAGAAAGGCAGGACAGGCCATGGAGAACTGGGAGCCTTGTTATGCTGATGGGCGGGATGTAAATTGCCAACAGACACTGGGGAGAAGTGTATGGTGTTTCCTGAAACATCTAAAAAACAAAGCAACAGAGCCTAGGGCACTTCCACTTATGGTCCTATAGCTTAGGGAAATTAAAATCAAAAAGACACAGCCACCCCAAAGTTTGGGACGCCTCTGTTTACAAGAACCTCGTTTACAGTACAAGTTCAATATCACAGAAAGTGAAAAATGGATAAAGAACTTGTGGTACTTACGTACAATGCAGTATCACTCAGCAATGAAATCTATGTCATCAGGCACGTAGCAGCATAATGAGTGGATTCAGGTACGATGATTCTAACTGAAATAAGTCACACAGAAAAAGAAACATCATAAGATATCAGTAATACACGGAATGTAAACTTGGCTACACAGGAACTGCATTCCAAAATAGAACAGGGTCTCAACTTTAGAAAACCAACTTATGCTTGCTTAAGGGGAAAGGTAAGTTGGGGTGCTGCATAAAACCAGAGATTGAAATGAGCACAGATAAAGTTCCTTCAGCCAAATATGGAATAGACAAGAGCTACTCCTTGCTCAACGAAATGGGCTCAACACTCCATATTAAACGCCTAAGAATGTACCTGACTAGTAAGTATCTTAAAACCTATGGATTGCTATGTCTCCAAAAGAGAATCAAGCCTGTGTACAGGGGCATAAACGCAGCAGTGATAGGATTGGAGAGGTTCGGTGAGCAAATGAAGACCCTTTGAAGTCATATTGCATGGTACCCATTACACGGGTCTCAACTACCCAGGTTTAAGGTATTCTTCCTTCAGCTAAAACATGCATGTGGAACCTAGAGTATGATCAACCGTGTGAACGGGAGACGTGTTCAAATATGTCTCAGTTTTCTTCCCCTGATACTCGGGTGCAACATTCCAGACGCTTTACTAACACTCGCCCCACTTGGAGAGTCAGCACCTTTAACCTCCTGTTTGGCCCAGTTTGCAATTTCTGCGGAAGATGAACAGGAATAGGGAGAACCAATGAGAGACTAGCTGGAGGTGTCTGGACGGGCAAATTTAACTCTCATTTCCCACCAGGAAGAGGAATTAACCAAAGGCTCAGCGTGCCGTGCCGGTACCAGATTAGGGCCTGAAGCAATCCTGCAGTGTGGTGGCCAGGTCACAAGAAAGCGAGTTGAAGAAAGGAGCTCAGGGGCACTGTAATTCACAAACCTGCAGAGTTATAAATGACAGCTATCGTCCAAAAATATACTGAAGTAAGGCTGCCAAGAGGACTTGAAAGTGGGGCAAAATTGCAGGAAACCGATTTCAGGAGGTAGACTGGAATTGCATTGAAAGCATAGGAAAAGAGGCAGAACGTCCACAATGATGCACTTGGCCAAAAAGTGCGTATGCGTTTTTTCCTGAATATATTCAGGAAAAAACGCATACGCTCTTTTTGGCCAACCAAGCAAGCTTGCAAAGGAAATCTGCACTACAATGAAGTCTCACTTCCCCCCGGTCAAAAGGGCCATCTGAGAAAAGTGTAAAATCCAGAAAGGCAGGACAGGCCATGGAGAACTGGGAGCCTTGTTATGCTGATGGGTGGGATGTAAATTGCCAACAGACACTCGGGAGAAGTGTATGGTGTTTCCTGAAACATCTAAAAAACAAAGCAACAGAGCCTAGGGCACTTCCACTTATGGTCCTAGAGCTTAGGGAAATTAAAATAAAAAAGACACAGCCACCCCAAAGTTTGGAACGGCTCTGTTTACAAGAACCTCGTTTACAGTACAAGTTCCACATCGCAGAAAGTGAAAAATGGATAAAGAAGTTGTGGTATTTACTTACAAAGCAATATCACTCAGCAATGAAATCTATGTCATCAGGCCCGTAGGAGCATAATGAGTGGATTCAGGTATGATGATTCGAACTGAAATAAGTCACACAGAAAAGAAACATCATAAGGTATCACTAATACACAGAATGTGAACTTGGCTACACATGAACAGAATTACAAAACAGAACAGTGTCTCAAGTTTAGAAAACCAACTTACGCTTGCTTAACGGGGAAGGTGAGTTGGGGTGCTGCATAAAACCAGAGATTGAAATGAGCACAGATAAAGTTCCTTAAGCCAAATATGGAATAGACAAGAGCTACTCCTTGCTCAACGAAATGGACTCAACACCCCATATTAAACGCCTAAGAATGTACCTGACTAGTAAGTATCTTAAAACCTATGGATTGCTATGTCTCCAAAAGAGAATCAAGCGTGTGTACAGGGGCATCAACGCAGCAGTGATAGGATTGGAGAGGTTCGGTGAGCAAATGAAGACCCTTTGAAGTCATATTGCATGGTACCCATTACACGGGTCTCAACTCTGCAGGTTTAAGGTATTCTTCCTTCAGCTAAAACATGCATGTGGAACCCAGAGTATGATCAACGGTGTGAACGGGAGACGTGTTCAAATATGTCTCAGTTTTCCTCCCCTGGTACTCGGGTGCAACATTCCAGATGCTTTACTAACACTCTCCCTACTTGGAGAGTCAGTGGCTTTAACCTCCTGTTTGACCCAGTTTGCAATTTCTGCGGAAGATGAACAGGAATAGCGAGAACCAATGAGAGACTACCTGGAGGTGTCTGAAAGGGCAAATTTAACTCTCATTTCCCACCAGGAAGAGGAATTAACCAAAGGCTCAGCGTGCCATGCTGGAACCACATTAGGGCCTGAAGACATCCTGCGGTGTTGCGGCCAGCTCACAAGAAAGCGAGTTGAAGAAATGAGCTCAGGGGCACTGTAATTCACAAACCTGCAGAGTTATAAATGACAGCTATCGTCCAAAAATATACTGAAGTAAGGCTGCCAAGAGGACTTGAAAGCGGGGCAGAATTGCAGGAAACCGATTTCAGGAGGTAGACTGGAATTGCATTGAAAGCATAGGAAAAGAGGCAGAACGTCCACAATGATGCACTTGGCCAAAAAGGGCGTATGCGTTTTTTCCTGAATATATTCAGGAAAAAACGCATACGCCCTTTTTGGCCAACGAAGCAAGTTGCAAAGAAATCTGCACTACAATGAAGTCTCACTTCCCCCCGGTCAAAAGGGCCATCTGAAAAAAGTGTAAAATCCAGAAAGGCAGGACAGGCCATGGAGAACTGGGAGCCTTGTTATGCTGATGGGCGGGATGTAAATTGCCAACAGACACTCGGGAGAAGTGTATCGTGTTTCCTGAAACATCTAAAAAACAAAGCAACAGAGCCTAGGGCACTTCCACTTATGGTCCTATAGCTTAGGGAAATTAAAATCAAAAAGACACAGCCACCCCAAAGTTTGGGACGCCTCTGTTTACAAGAACCTCGTTTACCGTACAAGTTCAATATCACAGAAAGTGAAAAATGGATAAAGAACTTGTGGTACTTACGTACAATGCAGTATCACTCAGCAATGAAATCTATGTCATCAGGCCCGTAGCAGCATAATGAGTGGATTCAGGTACGATGATTCTAACTGAAATAAGTCACACAGAAAAAGAAACATCATAAGATATCACTAATACACGGAATGTAAACTTGGCTACACAGGAACTGAATTACAGAACAGAACAGGGTCTCAAATTTAGAAAACCAACTTATGCTTGCTTAAGGGGAAAGGTGAGTTGGGGTGCTGCATAAAACCAGAGATCAAAATGAGCACAGATAAAGTTCCTTAAGCCAAATATGGAATAGACAAGAGCTACTCCTTGCTCAACGAAATGGACTCAACACCGCATATTAAACGCCTAAGAATGTACCTGACTAGTAAGTATCTTAAAATCTATGGATTGCTATGTCTCCGAAAGAGAATCAAGCATGTGTACAGGGGCATAAATGCAGCAGTGATAGGATTGGAGAGGTTTGGTGAGCAAATGAAGACCCTTTGAAGTCATATTGCATGGTACCCATTCCACGGGTTTCAACCACCCAGTTTTAAGGTATTCTTCCTTCAGCTAAAACATGCATGTGGAACCTAGAGTATGATCAACCATGTGATCGGGAGACGTGTTCAAATATGTTTCAGTTTTCGTACCCTGGTACTCGGGTGCAACATTCCAGACGCTTTACTAACACTCTCCCGACTTGGAGAGTCAGTCCCTTTAACCTCCTGTTTGGCCCAGTTTGCAATTTCTGCGGAAGATGAACAGGAATAGCGAGAACCAATGAGAGACTAGCTGGAGGTGTCTGGACGGGCAAATTTAACTCTCATTTCCCACCAGGAAGAGGAATTAACCAAAGGCTCAGCCTGCAGTGCCGGAACCAGATTACGGCCTGAAGCCATCCTGCGGTGTTGCGGCCAGGTCACAAGAAAGCGAGTTGAAGAAAGGAGCTCAGGGGCACTGTAATTCACAAACCTGCAGAGTTATAAATGACAGCTATCGTCCAAAAATATACTGACGTAAGGCTGCCAAGAGGATTTGAAAGCAGGGCAGAATTGCAGGAAACCAATTTCAGGAGGTAGACTGGAATTGCATTGAAAGCATAGGAAAAGAGGCAGAACGTCCACAATGATGCACTTGGCCAAAAAGGGCGTATGCGTTTTTTCCTGAATATATTCAGGAAAAAACGCATACGCGCTTTTTGGCCAACCAAGCAAGCTTGCAAAGGAAATCTGCACTACAATGAAGTCTCACTTCCCCCCAGTCAAAAGGGCCATCTGAAAAAAGTGTAAAATCCAGAAAGGCAGGACAGGCCATGGAGAACTGGGAGCCTTGTTATGCTGATGGGCGGGATGTAAATTGCCAACAGACACTCGGGAGAAGTGTATGGTGTTTCCTGAAACATCTAAAAAACAAAGCAACAGAGCCTAGGGCACTTCCACTTATGGTCCTATAGCTTAGGGAAATTAAAATCAAAAAGACACAGCCACCCCAAAGTTTGGAATGGCTCTGTTTACAAGAACCTCGTTTACAGTACAAGTTCAACATCGCAGAAACTGAAAAATGGATAAAGAAGTTGTGGTATTTACTTACAAAGCCATATCACTAAGCAATGAAATCTATGTCATCAGGCCCTTAGCAGCACAATGAGTGGATTCAGGTATGATGATTCTAACAGAAATAAGTCACACAGAAAAAGAAACATCATAAGATATCAGTAATACATGGAATGTAAACTTGGCTACACAGGAACTGAATTACAGAACAGAACAGGGTCTCAAATTTAGAAAACCAACTTATGCTTGCTTAAGGGAAAAGGTGAGTTGGGGTGCTGCATCAAACCAGAGATCGAAATGAGCACAGATAAAGTTCCTTAAGCCAAATATGGAATAGACAAGAGCTACTCCTTGCTCAACGAAATGGACTCAACATTGCATATTAAACGCCTAAAAATGTACCTGACTAGTAAGTATCTTAAAACCTATGGATTGCTATGTCTCCGAAAGAGAATCAAGCATGTGTACAGGGGCATAAATGCAGCAGTGATCGGATTGGAGAGGTTCGGTGAGCAAATGAAGACCCTTTGAAGTCATATTGCATGGTACCCATTAAACGGGTTTCAACTACCCAGGTTTAAGGTATTCTTCCTTCAGCTAAAACATGCATGTGGAACCTAGAGTATGATCAACCATGTGATCGGGAGACGTGTTCAAATATGTCTCAGTTTTCGTACCCTTGTACTCGGGTGCAACATTCCGGATGCTTTACTAACACTCTCCCAACTTGGAGAGTCAGTCCCATTAACCTCCTGTTTGGCCCAGTTTGCAATTTCTGCAGAACATGAACAAGAATAGCGAGAACCAATGAGAGACTAGCTGGAGGTGTCTGGACGGGCAAATTTAACTCTCATTTCCCACAAGGAAGAGGAAATAACCAAAGGCTCAGCGTGCCGTGCCGGAACCAGATTAGGGCCTGAAGCCATCCTGCGGTGTTGCGGCCAGGTCACAAGAAAGCGAGTTGAAGAAAGGAGCTCAGGGGCACTGTAATTCACAAACCTGCAGAGTTATAAATGACAGCTATCGTCCAAAAATAGACTGAAGTAAGGCTGCCAAGAGGACTTGAAAGCGGGGCAGAATTGCAGGAAACCGATTTCAGGAGGTAGACTGGAATTGCATTGAAAGCATAGGAAAAGAGTCAGAACGTCCACAATGATGCACTTGGCCAAAAAGGGCATATGCCTTTTTTCCTGAATATATTTAGGAAAAAACGCATACGCAATTTTTGGCCAACCAAGCAAGCTTGCAAAGGAAATCTGCACTACAATGAAGTCTCACTTTCCTCCGGTCAAAAGGGCCATCTAAAAAAAGTGTAAAATCCAGAAAGGCAGGACAGGCCATGGAGAAATGGGAGCCTTGTTATGCTAATGAGCGGGATGTAAATTGCCAACAGACACTCGGGAGAAGTGTATGGTGTTTCCTGAAACATCTAAAAAACAAAGCAACAGAGCCTAGGGCACTTCCACTTATGGTCCTATAGCTTAGGGAAATTAAAATCAAAAAGACACAGCCACCCCAAAGTTTGGGACGCCTCTGTTTACAAGAACCTCGTTTACCGTACAAGTTCAATATCACAGAAAGTGAAAAATGGATAAAGAACTTGTGGTACTTACGTACAATGCAGTATCACTCAGCAATGAAATCTATGTCATCAGGCCCGTCCCAGCATAATGAGTGGATTCAGGTATGATGATTCTAACTGAAATAAGTCACACAGAAAAAGAAACATCATAAGATATCACTAATACACGGAATGTAAACTTGGCTACACAGGAACTGAATTCCAAAACAGAACAGGGTCTCAAATTTAGAAAACCAACTTATGCTTGCTTAAGGGCAAAGATGAGTTGGGGTGCTGCATAAAACCAGAGAATGAAATGAGCACAGATAAAGTTCCTTAAGCCAAATATGGAATAGACAAGAGCTACTCCTTGCTCAACGAAATGGACTCAACACCCCATAATAAACGCCTAAGAATGTACCTGAATAGTAAGTATCTTAAAACCTATGGATTGCTATGTCTCCAAAAGAGAATCAAGCGTGTGTACAGGGACATAAACGCAGCAGTGATAGGATTGGAGAGGTTCGATGAACAAATGAAGACCCTTTGAAGTCATATTTCATGGTACCCATTACACGGGTCTCAACTCTCCAGGTTTAAGGTATTCTTCCTTCAACTAAAACATGCATGTGGAACCTAGAGTATGATCAACCATGTGATCGAGAGACGTGTTCAAATATGTCTCAGTTTACGTACCCTGGTACTCGGGTGCAACATTCCAGACGCTTTACTAACACTCACCCCACTTGGAGAGTCAGCGCCTTTAACCTCCTGTTTGGCCCAGTTTGCAATTTCTGCGGAAGATGAACAGGAATAGGGAGAACCAATGAGAGACTAGCTGGAGGTGTCTGGACGGGCAAATTTAACTCTCATTTCCCACCAGGAAGAGGAATTAACCAAAGGCTCAGCCTGCAGTGCCGGAACCAGATTAGGGCCTGAAGCCATCCTGCGGTGTTGCGGCCACGTCACATGAAAGCGTATTGAAGAAAGGAGCTCAGGGACACTGTAATTCACAAACCTGCAGAGTTATAAATGACAGCTATTGTCCAAAAATATACTGAAGTAAGGCTGCCAAGAGGACTTGAAAGCAGGGCAGAATTGCAGGAAACCGATTTCAGGAGGTAGACTGGAATTGCATTGAAAGCATAGGAAAAGAGGCAGAACGTCCACAATGATGCACTTGGCCAAAAAGGGCGTATGCGTTTTTTCCTGAATATATTCAGGAAAAAACGCATACGCCCTTTTTGGCCAACCAAGCAAACTTGCAAAGGAAATCTGCACTACAATGAAGTCTCACTTCCCCCCGGTCAAAAGGGCCATCTGAAAAAAGTGTAAAATCCAGAAAGGCAGGACAGGCCATGGAGAACTGGGAGCCTTGTTATGCTGATGGGCGGGATGTAAATTGCCAACAGACACTCGGGAGAAGTGTATGGTGTTTCCTGAAACATCTAAAAAACAAAGCAACAGAGCCTAGGGCACTTCCACTTATGGTCCTATAGCTTAGGGAAATTAAAATCAAAAAGACACAGCCACCCCAAAGTTTGGGACGCCTCTGTTTACAAGAACCTCATTTACCATACAAGTTCAATATCACAGAAAGTGAAAAATGGATAAAGAACTTGTGGTACTTACGTACAATGCAGTATCACTCAGCAATGAAATCTATGTCATCAGGCCCTTAGCAGCACAATGAGTGGATTCAGGTATGATGATTCTAACTGAAATAAGTCACACAGAAAGAGAAACATCATAAGATATCAGTAATACACGGAATGTAAACTTGGCTACACAGGAACTGAATTACAGAACAGAACAGGGTCTCAAATTTAGAAAACCAACTTATGCTTGCTTAAGGGGAAAGGTGAGTTGGGGTGCTGCATAAAACCAGAGACCGAAATGAGCACAGATAAATTTCCTTAAGCCAAATATGGAATACACAACAGCTACTCCTTGCTCAACGAAATGGACTCAACACCCCATATTAAACGCCTAAGAATGTACTTGACTAGTAAGTATCTTAAAACCTATGGATTGCTATGTCTCCGAAAGAGAATGAAGCATGTGTACAGGGGCATAAACGCAGCAGTGATAGGATTGGAGAGGTTCGGTGAGCAAATGAAGACCCTTTGAAGTCATATTGCATGGTACCCATTACACGGGTCTCAACTCTCCAGGTTTAAGGTATTCTTCCTTCAGCTAAAACATGCATGTGGAACCCAGAGTATGATCAACCATGTGAACGGGAGACGTGTTCAAATATGTCTCAGTTTTCCTCCCCTGGTACTCGGTTGCAACATTCCAGATGCTTTACTAACACTCTCCCCACTTGGAGAGTCAGCGCCTTTAACCTCCTGTTTGGCCCAGGTTGCAATTTCTGCGGAAGATGAATAGGAATAGGGAGAACAAATGAGAGACTAGCTGGAGGTGTCTGGACGGGCAAATTTAACTCTCATTTCCCACCAGGAAGAGGAATTAACCAAAGGCTCAGCGTGCCGTGCCGGAAGCAGATTAGGGCCTGAAGCCATCCTGCGGTGTTGCGGCCACGTCACATGAAAGCGAGTTGAAGAAAGGAGCTCAGGGACACTGTAATTCACAAACCTGCAGAGTTATAAATGACAGCTATCGTCCAAAAATAGACTGAAGTAAGGCTGCCAAGAGGACTTGAAAGCAGGGCAGAATTGCAGGAAAACAATTTCAGGAGGTAGACTGGAATTGCATTGAAAGCATAGGAAAAGAGGCAGAACGTCCGCAATGATGCACTTGGCCAAAAAGGGCGTATGCGATTTTTCCTGAATATATTCATGAAAAAACGCATACGCACTTTTTGGCCAACCAAGCAAGCTTGCAAAGGAAATCTGCACTACAATGAAGTCTCACTTCCCCCCGGTCAAAAGGGCCATCTGAAAAACGTGTAAAATCCAGAAAGGCAGGACAGGCCATGGAGAACTGGGAGCCTTGTTATGCTGATGGGCGGGATGTAAATTGCCAACAGACACTCGGGAGAAGTGTACGGTGTTTCCTGAAACATCGAAAAAACAAAGCAACAGAGCCTAGGGCACTTCCACTTATGGTCCTATAGCTTAGGGAAATTAAAATCAAAAAGACACAGCCACCCCAAAGTTTGGAACGGCTCTGTTTACAAGAACCTCGTTTACCGTACAAGTTCAATATCACAGAAAGTGAAAAATGGATAAAGAACTTGTGGTACTTACGTACAATGCAGTATCACTCAGCAATGAAATCTATGTCATCAGGCCCGTAGCAGCATAATGAGTGGATTCAGGTACGATGATTCTAACTGAAATAAGTCACACAGAAAAAGAAACATCATAAGATATCACTAATACACGGAATGTAAACTTGGCTACAGAGGAACTGAATTCCAAAACAGAACAGGGTCTCAAATCTAGAAAACCAACTTATGCTTGCTAAAGGGGAAAGGTGAGTTGGGGTGCTGCATAAAACCAGAGATTGAAATGAGCACAGATAAAGTTCCTTAAGCCAAATATGGAATAGACAAGAGCTACTCCTTGCTCAACGAAATGGACTCAACACCCCATATTAAACGCCGAAGAATATACCTGACTAGTAAGTATCTTAAAACCTATGTATTGCTATGTGTCCAAAAGAGAATCAAGCATGTGTACAGGGGCATAAACGCAGCAGTGATAGGATTGGAGAGGTTTGGTGAGCAAATGAAGACCCTTTGAAGTCATTTTGCATGGTACCCATTCCATGGCTTTCAACTACCCAGGTTTAAGGTATTCTTCCTTCAGCTAAAACATGCATGTGGAACCTAGAGTATGATCAACCATGTGATCGGGAGACGTGTTCAAATATGTCTCAGTTTTTGTACCCTGGTACTTGGGTGCAAAATTCCAGATGCTTTACTAACACTCTCCCCACTTGGAGAGTCAGCGCCTTTAACCTCCTGTTTGGCCCAGTTTGCAATTTCTGCGGAAGATGAACAGGAATAGGGAGAACAAATGAGAGACTAGCTGGAGGTGTCTGGACGGGCAAATTTAACTCTCATTTCCCACCAGGAAGAGGAATTAACCAAAGGCTCAGCATGCCGTGCCGGAACCAGATTACGGCCTGAAGCCATCCTGCGGTGTTGCCGCCAGCTCACAAGAAAGCGAGTTGAAGAAAGGAGCTCAGGGGCACTGTAATTCACAAACCTGCAGAGTTATGAATGACAGCTATCGTCCAAAAATAGACTGAAGTATGGCTGCAAAGAGGACTTGAAAGCGGGGCAGAATTGCAGGAAACCGATTTCAGGAGGTAGACTGGAATTGCATTGAAAGCATAGGAAAAGAGGCAGAACGTCCACAATGATGCACTTGGCCAAAAAGGGCGTATGCGATTTTTCCTGAATATATTCAGGAAAAAACGCATACGCCCTTTTTGGCCAACCAAGCAAACTTGCAAAGGAAATCTGCACTACAATGAAGTCTCACTTCCCCCCGGTCAAAAGGGCCATCTGAAAAAAGTGTAAAATCCAGAAAGGCAGGACAGGCCATGGAGAACTGGGAGCCTTGTTATGCTGATGGGCGGGATGTAAATTGCCAACAGACACTCGGGAGAAGTGTATGGTGTTTCCTGAAACATCTAAAAAACAAAGCAACAGAGCCTAGGGCACTGCCACTTATGGTCCTATAGCTTAGGGAAATTAAAATCAAAAAGACACAGCCACCCCAAAGTTTGGGACGCCTCTGTTTACAAGAACCTCGTTTACTGTACAAGTTCAATATCACAGAAAGTGAAAAATGGATAAAGAACTTGTGGTACTTACGTACAATGCAGTATCACTCAGCAATGAAATCTATGTCATCAGGCCCGTAGCAGCATAATGAGTGGATTCAGGTACGATGATTCTAACTGAAATAAGTCACACAGAAAAAGAAACATCATAAGATATCACTAATACACGGAATGTAAACTTGGCTACACAGGAACTGAATTCCAAACAGAACAGGGTCTCAAATTTAGAAAACCAACTTATGCTTGCTTAAGGGGAAAGGTGAGTTGGGGTGCTGCATAAAACCAGAGATTGAAATGAGCACAGATAAAGTTCCTTAAGCCAAATATGGAATAGACAAGAGCTACTCCTTGCTCAACGAAATGGACTCAACACCCCATAATAAACGCCTAAGAATGTACCTGACTAGTAAGTATCTTAAAACCTATGGATTGCTATGCCTCCAAAAGAGAATCAAGCGTGTGTACAGGGGCATAAACGCAGCAGTGATAGGATTGGAGAGGTTCGGTGAGCAAATGAAGACCCTTTGAAGTCATATTGCATGGTACCCATTACACGGGTCTCAACTCCCCAGGTTTAAGGTATTCTTCCTTCAGCTAAAACATGCATGTGGAACCCAGAGTATGATCAACCGTGTGAACGGGAGACGTGTTCAAATATGCCTCACATTTCCTCCCCTGGTACTCGGGTGCAACATTCCAGACGCTTTACTAACACTCTCCCCACTTGGAGAGTCAGCGCCTTTAACCTCCTGTTTGGCTCAGTTTGCAATTTCTGCGGAAGATGAACAGGAATAGCGAGAACCAATGAGAGACTAGCTTGAGGTGTCTGGACGGGCAAATTTAACTCTCATTTCCCACCAGGAAGAGGAAATAACCAAAGGCTCAGCGTGCCGTGCCGGATCCAGATTAGGGCCTGAAGCCATCCTGCGGTGTTGCGGCCAGCTGACAAGAAAGCGAGTTGAAGAAAGGAGCTCAGGGTCACTGTAATTCACAAACCTGCAGAGTTATAAATGACAGCTATCGTCCAAAAATATATTGAAGTAAGGCTGCCAAGAGGACTTGAAAGCAGGGCAGAATTGCACGAAACCGATTTCAGGAGGTAGATTGGAATTGCATTGAAAGCATAGGAAAGAGGCAGAACGTCCACAATGATGCACTTGGCCAAAAAGGGCGTATGCGTTTTTTCCTGAATATATTCAGGAAAAAACGCATAAGCCCTTTTTGGCCAACCAAGCAAGCTTGCAAAGGAAATCTGCACTACAATGAAGTCTCACTTCCCCTCGGTCAAAAGGGCCATCTGAAAAAAGTGTAAAATCCAGAAAGGCAGGACAGGCCATGGAGAACTGGGAGCCTTGTTATGCTGATGGGCGGGATGTAAATTTCCAACAGACACTCGGGAGAAGTGTATGGTGTTTCCTGAAACATCTAAAAAACAAAGCAACAGAGCCTAGGGCACTTCCACTTATGGTCCTATAGCTTAGGGAAATTAAAATCAAAAAGACACAGCCACCCCAAAGTTTGGGACGCGTCTGTTTACAAGAATCTCGTTTACCGTACAAGTTCAATATCACAGAAAGTGAAAAATGGATAAAGAACTTGTGGTACTTACGTACAATGCAGTATCACTCAGCAATGAAATCTATGTCATCAGGCCCGTAGCAGCATAATGAGTGGATTCAGGTACGATGATTCTAACTGAAATAAGTCACACAGAAAAAGAAACATCATAAGATATCTCTAATACACGGAATGTAAACTTGGCTACACAGGAACTGAATTCCAAAACAGAACAGGGTCTCAAATTTAGAAAACCAACTTATGCTTGCTTAAGGGGAAAGGTGAGTTGGGGTGCTGCGTAAAACCAGAGATTGAAATGAGCACAGATAAAGTTCCTTAAGCCAAATATGGAATAGACAAGAGCTACTCCTTTCTCAACGAAATGGACTCAACACCCCATATTAAACGCCTAAGAATGTACCTGACTAGTAAGTATCTTAAAACCTATGTATTGCTATGTCTCCAAAAGAGAATCAAGCCAGTGTACAGGGGCGTAAACGCCTCAGTGATAGGATTGGAGAGGTTCGGTGAGCAAATGAAGACCCTTTGAAGTCATATTGCATGGTACCCATTCCACGGGTCTCAACTCTCCAGGTTTAAGGTATTCTTCCTTCAGCTAAAACATGCATGTGGAACCCAGAGTATGATCAACCGTGTGAACGGGAGACGTGTTCAAATATGTCTCAGTTTTCCTCCCCTGGTACTCGGGTGCAACATTCCAGACGCTTTACTAACACTCTCCCCACTTGGAGAGTCAGCGCCTTTAACCTCCTGTTTGGCCCAGTTTGCAATTTCTGCGGAAGATGAACAGGAATAGCGAGAACCAATGAGAGACTAGCTGGAGGTGTCTGGACGGGCAAATTTAACTCTCATTTCCCACCAGGAAGAGGAAATAACCAAAGGCTCAGCGTGCCGTGCGGGAACCAGATTAGGGCCTGAAGCCATCCTGCGGTGTTGCGGCCTGCTCAAAAGAAAGCGAGTTGAAGAAAGGAGCTCAGGGGCACTGTAAATCACAAACCTGCAGAGTTATAAATGACAGCTATCGTCCAAAAATATACTGAAGTAAGGCTGCCAAGAGGACTTGAAAGCGGGGCAGAATTGCAGGAAACCGATTTCAGGAGGTAGACTGGAATTGCATTGAAAGCATAGGAAAAGAGGCAGAACGTCCACAATGATGCACTTGGCCAAAAAGGGCATATGCGTTTTTTCCTGAATATATTCAGGAAAAAACGCATACGCACTTTTGGCCAACCAAGCAAGCTTGCAAAGGAAATCTGCACTACAATGAAGTCTCACTTCCCCCCAGTCAAAAGGGCCATCTGAAAAAAGTGTAAAATCCAGAAAGGCAGGACAGGCCACGGAGACCTGGGAGCCTTGTTATGCTGATGGGCGGGATGTAAATTGCCAACAGACACTCGGGAGAAGTGTATGGTGTTTCCTGAAACATCTAAAAAACAAAGCAACAGAGCCTTGGGCACTGCCACTTATGGTCCTATAGCTTAGGGAAATTAAAATCAAAAAGACACAGCCACCCCAAAGTTTAGGATGCCTCTGTTTACAAGAACCTCGTTTACAGTACAAGTTCAACATCGCAGAAAGTGAAAAATGGATAAAGAACTTGTGGTATTTACTTACAAAGCAATATCACTCAGCAATGAAATCTATGTGATCAGGCCCTTAGCAGAACAATGAGTGGATACAGGTATGATGATTCTAACTGAAATAAGTCACACAGAAAAAGAAACATCATAAGATATCAGTAATACACGGAATGTAAACTTGGCTACACAGGAACTGAATTACAGAAGAGAACAGGGTCTCAAATTTAGAAAACCAACTTATGCTTGCTTAAGGGTAAAGGTGAGTTGGAGTGCTGCATAATACCAGAGATTGAAATGAGCACAGATAAAGTTCCTTAAGCCAAATATGGAATAGACAAGAGCTACTGCTTGCTCAACGAAATGGACTCAACACTGCATATTAAACGCCTAAGAATGTACCTGACTAGTAAGTATCTTAAAAGCTATGCATTGCTATGTCTCCGAAAGAGAATCAAGCATGTGTACAGGGGCATAAACGCAGCAGTGATAGGATTGGAGAGGTTCGGTGAGCAAATGAAGACCCTTTGAAGTCATATTGCATGGTACCCATTCCACGGGTTTCAACTACCCAGGTTTAAGGTATTCTTCCTTCAGCTAAAACATGCATGTGGAACCTAGAGTATGATCAACCGTGTGATCGGGAGACGTGTTCAAATATGTCTCAGTTTTCGTACCCTGGTACTCGGGTGCAACATTCCAGACGCTTTACTAACACTCTCCCGACTTGGAGAGTCAGTTCCTTTAACCTCCTGTTTGGCTCAGTTTGTAATTTCTGCGGAAGATGAACAGGAATAGCGAGAACCAATGAGAGACTAGCTGGTTGTGTCTGGACGGGCAAATTTAACTCTCATTTCCCACCAGGAAGAGGAAATAACCAAAGGCTCAGCGTGCCATGCCGGAACCAGATTAGGGCCTGAAGCCATCCTGCGGTGTTGCGGCCAGGTCACAAGAAAGTGAGTTGAAGAAAGGAGCTCAGGGGCACTGTAATTCACAAACCTGCAGAGTTATAAATGACAGCTATCGTCCAAAAATAGACTGAAGTAAGGCTGCCAAGAGGACTTGAAAGCGGGGCAGAATTGCAGGAAACCGATTTCAGGAGGTAGACTGGAATTGCATTGAAAGCATAGGAAAAGAGGCAGAACGTCCACAATGATGCACTTGGCCAAAAAGGGCGTATGCGTTTTTTCCTGAATATATTCAGGAAAAAACGCATACGCCCTTTTTGGCCAACCAAGCAAGCTTGCAAAGGAAATCTGCACTACAATGAAGTCTCACTTCCCCCCAGTCAAAAGGGCCATCTGAAAAAAGTGTAAAATCCAGAAAGGCAGGACAGGCCATGGAGAACTGGGAGCCTTGTTATGCTGATGGGCGGGATGTAAATTGCCAACAGACACTCGGGAGAAGTGTATGGTGTTTCCTGAAACATCTAAAAAACAAAGCAACAGAGCCTAGGGCACTGCCACTTATGGTCCTATAGCTTAGGGAAATTAAAATCAAAAAGACACAGCCACCCCAAAGTTTGGGACGCCTCTGTTTACAAGAACCTCATTTACCGTACAAGTTCAATATCACAGAAAGTGAAAAATGGATAAAGAACTTGTGGTACTTACGTACAATGCAGTATCACTCAGCAATGAAATCTATGTCATCAGGCCCGTAGCAGCATAATGAGTGGATTCAGGTACGATGATTCTAACTGAAATAAGTCACACAGAAAAAGAAACATCATAAGGTATCACTAATACACAGAAAGTAAACTTGGCTACACAGGAACTGAATTCCAAAACAGAACAGGGTCTCAAATTTAGAAAACCAACTTATGCTTCCATAGGGGAAAGGTGAGTTGGGGTGCTGCATAAAACCAGAGATTGCAATGAGCACAGATAAAGTTCCTTAAGCCAAATATGGATAGACAAGAGCTACTCCTTGCTCAACGAAATGGACTGAACACAGCATATTAAACGCCTAAGAATGTACATGACTAGTAAGTATCTTAAAACCTATGGATTGCTATGTCTCCGAAAGAGAATCAAGCATGTGTACAAGGGCATAAACGCAGCAGTGATAGGATTGGAGAGGTTCGGTGAGCATATGAAGACCCTTTGAAGTAGTATTGCATGGTACCCATTCCAAGGGTCTCAACTCTGCAGGTTTAAAGTATTCTTCCTTCAGCTAAAACATGCATGTGGAACCCAGAGTATGATCAACCGTGTGAACGGGAGACGTGTTCAAATATGTCTCAGTTTTTCTCACCTGGTACTCGGGTGCAACATTCCAGACGCTTTACTAACACTCTCCCGACTTGGAGAGTCAGCGCCTTTAACCTCCTGTTTGGCCCAGTTTGCAATTTCTGCGGAAGATGTACAGGAATAGCGAGAACCAATTAGAGACTAGCTGGAGGTGTCTGGACGGGCAAATTTAACTCTCATTTCCCACCAGGAAGAGGAAATAACCAAAGGCTCAGCGTGCCGTGCGGGAACCAGATTAGGGCCTGAAGCCATCCTGTGGTGTTGCGGCCTGCTCAAAAGAAAGCGAGTTGAAGAAAGGAGCTCAGGGGCACTGTAAATCACAAACCTGCAGAGTTATAAATGACAGCTATCGTCCAAAAATAGACTGAAGTAAGGCTGCCAAGAGGACTTGAAAGCGGGGCAGAATTGCAGGAAACCGATTTCAGGAGGTAGACTGGAATTGCATTGAAAGCATAGGAAAAGAGGCAGAACGTCCACAATGATGCACTTGGCCAAAAAGGGCATATGCGTTTTATCCTGAATATATTCAGTCAAAAACGCATACGCCCTTTTTGGTCAACCAAGCAAGCTTGCAAAGGAACTCTGCACTACAGTGAAGTCTCACTTCCCCTCGGTCAAAAGGGCCATCTGAAAAAAGTGTAAAATCCAGAAAGGCAGGACAGGCCATGGAGAACTGGGAGCCTTGTTATGCTGATGGGCGGGATGTAAATTGCCAACAGACACTCGGGAGAAGTGTATGATGTTTCCTGAAACATATAAAAAACAAAGCAACAGAGCCTTGGGCACTGCCAATTATGGTCCTATAGCTTAGGGAAATTAAAATCAAAAAGACACAGCCACCCCAAAGTTAGGACGCCTCTGTTTACAAGAACCTCGTTTACACTACATGTTCAACATCGCAGAAAGTGAAAAATGGATAAAGAAGTTGTGGTATTTACTTACGAAGGAATATCACTCAGCAATGAAATCTATGTCATCAGGCCCTTAGCAGCACAATGAGTGGACTCAGGTATGATGATTCTAACTGAAATAAGTCACACAGAAAAAGAAACATCATAAGATATCAGTAATACACGGAATGTAAACTTGGCTACACAGGAACTGAATTACAGAAGAGAACAGGGTCTCAAATTTAGAAAACAAACTTATGCTTGCTTAAGGGTAAAGGTGAGTTGGAGTGCTGCATAAAACCAGAGATTGAAATGAGCACAGATAAAGTTCCTTAAGCCAAATATGGAATAGACAAGAGCTACTGCTTGCTCAACGAAATGGACTCAACACTGCATATTAAACGCCTAAGAATGTACCTCACTAGTAAGTATCTTAAAAGCTATGGATTGCTATGTCTCCGAAAGAGAATCAAGCATGTGTACAGGGGCATAAACGCAGCAGTGATAGGATTGGAGAGGTTCGGTGAGCAAATTAAGACCCTTTGAAGTCATATTGCATGGTACCCATTCCACGGGTCTCAACTCTGCAGGTTTAAGGAATTCTTCCTTCAGCTAAAACATGCATGTGGAACCCAGAGTATGATCAACCGTGTGAACGGGAGACGTGTTCAAATATGTCTCAGTTTTCCTCCCCTGGTACTCGGGTGCAACATTCCAGACGCTTTACTAACACTCTCCCCACTTGGAGAGTCAGCGCCTTTAACCTCCTGTTTGGCCCAGTTTGCAATTTCTGCGGAAGATGTACAGGAATAGGGAGAACCAATGAGAGACTAGCTGGAGGTGTCTGGACGGGCAAATTTAACTCTCATTTCCCACCAGGAAGAGGAATTAACCAAAGGCTCAGTGTGCCATGCCGGAACCAGATTAGGGCCTGAAGCCATCCTGTGGTGTTGCGGCCAGCTCACAAGAAAGCGAGTTGAAGAAAGGAGCTCAGGGGCACTGTAATTCACAAACCTGCAGAGTTATAAATGACAGCTATCGTCCAAAAATATACTGAAGTAAGGCTGCCAAGAGGACTTGAAAGCGGGGCAGAATTGCAGGAAACCGATTTCAGGAGGTAGACTGGAATTGCATTGAAAGCATAGGAAAAGAGGCAGAACGTCCACAATGATGCACTTGGCCAAAAAGGGCGTATGCGTTTTTTCCTGAATATATTCAGGCAAAAACGCATACGCCCTTTTTGGCCAACCAAGCAAGCTTGCAAAGGAAATCTGCACTACAATGAAGTCTCACTTCCCCCCGGTCAAAAGGGCCATCTGAAAAAAGTGTAAAATCCAGAAAGGCAGGACAGGCCATGGAGAACTGGGAGCCTTGTTATGCTGATGGGCGGGATGTAAATTGCCAACAGACACTCGGGAGAAGTGTATGGTGTTTCCTGAAACATCGAAAAAACAAAGCAACAGAGCCTAGGGCACTTCCACTTATGGTCCTATAGCTTAGGGAAATTAAAATCAAAAAGACACAGCCACCCCAAAGTTTGGGACGCCTCTGTTTACAAGAACCTCGTTTACCGTACAAGTTCAATATCACAGAAAGTGAAAAATGGATAAAGAGCTTGTGGTACTTATGTACAATGCAGTATCACTCAGCAATGAAATCTATGTCATCAGGCCCGTAGCAGCATAATGAGTGGATTCAGGTACGATGATTCTAACTGAAATAAGTCACACAGAAAAAGAAACATCATAAGATATCACTAATACACAGAATGTAAACTTGGCTACACAGGAACAGAATTCCAAAACAGAACAGGGTCTCAAATTTAGAAAAGCAACTTATGCTTGCTTAAGGGTAAAGGTGAGTTGGGGTGCTGCATAAAATCAGAGATTGCCATGAGCACAGATAAAGTTCCTTAAGCCAAATATGGAATAGACAAGAGCTACTCCTTGCTCAATGAAATGGACTCAACACCCCATATTAAACGCCTAAGAATGTACCTGACTAGTAAGTATCTTAAAACCTATGGATTGCTATGTCTCCAAAAGAGAATCAAGCGTGTGTACAGGGGCGTAAATGCAGCAGTGATAGGATTGGAGAGGTTTGGTGAGCAAATGAAGACCCTTTGAAATCATATTGCATGGTACCCATTCCACGGGTCTCAACTCTGCAGGTTTAAAGTATTCTTCCTTCAGCTAAAACATGCATGTGGAACCCAGAGTATGATCAACCGGGTGAACGGGAGACGTGTTCAAATATGTCTCAGTTTTTCTCCCCTGGTACTCGGGTGCAACATTCCAGACGGTTTACTAACACTCTCCCCACTTGGAGAGTCAGCGCCTTTAACCTCCTGTTTGGCCCAGTTTGCAATTTCTGCGGAAGATGAACAGGAATAGCGAGAACCAATGAGAGGCTAGCTGGAGGTGTCTGGACGGGCAAATTAACTCTCATTTCCCACCAGGATGAGGAAATAACCAAAGGCTCAGCGTGCCGTGCCGGAACCACATTAGGGCCTGAAGCCGTCCTGCGGTGTTGCGGCCTGCTCAAAAGAAAGCGAGTTGAAGAAAGGAGCTCAGGGGCACTGTAATTCACAAACATGCAGAGTTATAAATGACAGCTATCATCCAAAAATATACTGAAGTAAGGCTGCCAAGAGGACTTGAAAGCGGGGCAGAATTGCAGGAAACCGATCTCAGGAGGTAGACTGGAATTGCATTTCAAGCATAGGAAAGGAGGCAGAACGTCCACAATGATGCACTTGGCCAAAAAGGGCGTATGCGTTTTTTCCTGAATATATTCAGGAAAAAACGCATACGCCCTTTTTGGCCAACCAAGCAAGCTTGCAAAGGAAATCTGCACTACAATGAAGTCTCACTTCCCCCCGGTCAAAAGGGCCACCTGAAAAAAGTGTAAAATCCAGAAAGGCAGGACAGGCCATGGAGAACTGGGAGACTTGTTATGCTGATGGGCGGGATGTAAATTGCCAACAGACACTCGGGAGAAGTGTATGGTGTTTCCTGAAACATCTAAAAAACAAAGCAACAGAGCCTAGGGCACTTCCACTTATGGTCCTATAGCTTAGGGAAATTAAAATCAAAAAGACACAGCCACCCCAAAGTTTGGGACGCCTCTGTTTACAAGAACCTCATTTACCGTACAAGTTCAATATCACAGAAAGTGAAAAATGGATAAAGAACTTGTGGTACTTACGTACAATGCAGTATCACTCAGCAATGAAATCTATGTCATCAGGCCCGTAGCAGCATAATGAGTGGATTCAGGTACGATGATTCTAACTGAAATAAGTCACACAGAAAAAGAAACATCATAAGATATCACTAATACACAGAATGTAAACTTGGCTACACAGGAACAGAATTCCAAAACAGAACAGGGTCTCAAATTTAGAAAAGCAACTTATGCTTGCTTAAGGGGAAAGGTGAGTTGGGGTGCTGCATAAAACCAGAGATTGAAATGAGCACAGATAAAGTTCCTTAAGCCAAATATGGAATAGACAACAGCTACTCCTTGCTCAACGAAATGGACTCAACACCCCATATTAAACGCCAAAGAATGTACCTGACTAGTAAGTATCTTAAAACCTATGGATTGCTATGTCTCCAAAAGAGAATGAAGCGTGTGTACAGGGGCGTAAATGCAGCAGTGATAGGATTGGAGAGGTTCGGTGAGCAAATGAAGACCCTTTGATGTCATATTGCATGGTACCCATTCCACGGGTTTCAACTATCCAGGTTTTAGGTATTCTTCCTTCAGCTAAAACATGCATGTGGAACCCAGAGTATGATCAACAATGTGATCGGGAGATGTATTCAAATATGTCTCAGTTTTCGTACCCTGGTACTCGGGTGCAACATTCCAGACGCTTTACTAACACTCTCCCCACTTGGAGAGTCAGCGCCTTTAACCTCCTGTTTGGCACAGTTTGCAATTTCTGCGGAAGATGAACAGGAATAGCGAGAACCAATGAGAGGCTAGCTGGAGGTGTCTGGACGGGCAAATTTAACTCTCATTTCCCACCAGGAAGCGGAAATAACCAAAGGCTCAGCGTGCCATACCGGAACCAGATTAGGGCCTGAAGCCATCCTGCGGTGTTTCGGCCAGCTCAAAAGAAAGCGAGTTGAAGAAAGGAGCTCAGGGGCACTGTAATTCACAAACCTGCAGAGTTATAAATGACAGCTATCGTCCAAAAATAGACTGAAGTAAGGCTGCCAAGAGGACTTGAAAGCGAGGCAGAATTGCAGGAAACCGATTTCAGGAGGTAGACTGGAATTGCATTGAAAGCATAGGAAAAGAGGCAGAACGTCCACAATGATGCACTTGGCCAAAAAGGGCGTATGCGTTTTTTCCTGAATATATTCAGGAAAAAACGCATACGCCCTTTTTGGCCAACCAAGCAAGCTTGCAAAGGAAATCTGCACTACAATGAAGTCTCACTTCCCCCCGGTCAAAAGGGCCATCTGAAAAAAGTGTAACATCCAGAAAGGCAGGACAGGCCATGGAGAACTGGGAGCCTTGTTATGCTGATGGGCGGGATGTAAATTGCCAACAACCACTCGGGAGAAGTGTATGGTGTTTCCTGAAACATCTAAAAAACAAAGCAACAGAACCTAGGGCACTTCCACTTATGGTCCTATAGCTTAGGGAAATTAAAATCAAAAAGACACAGCCACCTCAAAGTTTGGAACGGCTCTGTTTACAAGAACCTCATTTACAGTACAAGTTCAACATCGCAGAAAGTGAAAAATGGATAAAGAAGTTGTGGTATTTACTTACAAAGCAATATCACTCAGCAATGAAATCTGTGTCATCAGGCCCTTAGCAGCACAATGAGTGGATTCAGGTATGATGATTCTAACTGAAATAAGTCACACAGAAAAAGAAACATCATAAGATATCAGTAATACACGGAATGTAAACTTGGCTACACAGGAACTGAATTACAGAACAGAACAGGGTCTCAAATTTAGAAAACCAACTTATGCTTGCTTAAGGGGAAAGGTGAGTTGGGGTGCTGCATAAAACCAGAGATTGAAATGAGCACAGATAAAGTTCCTTAAGCCAAATATGGAATAGACAAGAGCTACTCCTTGCTCAACGAAATGGACTCAACACCGCATATTAAACGCCTAAGAATGTACCTGACTAGTAAGTATCTTAAAACCTATGGATTGCTATGTCTCCGAAAGAGAATCAAGCATGTGTACAGGGGCATAAACGCAGCACTGATAGGATTGGAGAGGTTCGTGAGCAAATGAAGACCCTTTGAAGTCATATTGCATGGTACCCATTCCACGGGTTTCAACTACCCAGGTTTAAGGTATTCTTCCTTCAGCTAAAACATGCATGTGGAACCTAGAGTATGATCAGCCATGGGATCGGGAGACGTGTTCAACTATGTCTCAGTTTTCCTCCCCTTGTACTCGGGTGCAACATTCCAGACGCTTTACTAACACTCTCCCCACTTGGAGAGTCAGTCCCTTTAACCTCCTGTTTGGCCCAGTTTGCAATTTCTGTGGAAGATGAACAGGAATAGCGAGAACCAATGAGAGACTAGCTGGGGGTGTCTGGATGGGCAAATTTAACTCTCATTTCCCACCAGGAAGAGGAATTAACCAAAGGCTCAGCATGCCGTGCCAGAACCAGATTAGGGCCTGAAGCCATCCGGTGGTGTTGCGGCCAGGTCACAAGAAAGCGAGTTGAAGATAGGAGCTCAGGGGCACTGTAATTCACAAACCTGCAGAGTTATAAATGACAGCTATCGTCCAAAAATATACTGAAGTAAGGCTGCCAAGAGGACTTGAAAGCGGGGCAGAATTGCAGGAAACCAATTTCAGGAGGTAGACTGGAATTGCATTGAAAGCATAGGAAAAGAGGCAGAACGTCCACAATGATGCACTTGGCCAAAAAGGGCGTATGCGTTTTTTCCTGAATATATTCAGGAAAAAACGCATACGCCCTTTTTGGCCAACCAAGCAAGCTTGCAAAGGAAATCTGCACTACAATGAAGTCTCACTTCCCCCCGGTCAAAAGGGCCATCTGAAAAATGTGTAACATCCAGAAAGGCAGGACAGGCCATGGAGAACTGGGAGCCTTGTTATGCTGATGGGCGGGATGTAAATTGCCAACAGACACTCGGGAGAAGTGTATGGTGTTTCCTGAAACATCGAAAAAACAAAGCAACAGAGCCTAGGGCACTTCCACTTATGGTCCTATAGCTTAGGGAAATTAAAATCAAAAAGACACAGCCACCCCGAAGTTTGGGACGCCTCTGTTTACAAGAACCTCATTTACCGTACAAGTTCAATATCACAGAAAGTGAAAAATGGATAAAGAACTTGTGGTACAGACGTACAATGCAGTATCACTCAGCAATGAAATCTATGTCATCAGGCCCGTAGCAGCATAATGAGTGGATTCAGGTACGATGATTCTAACTGAAATAAGTCACACAGAAAAAGAAACATCATAAGATATCACTAATACACAGAATGTAAACTTGGCTACACAGGAACTGAATTCCAAAACAGAACAGGGTCTCAAATTTAGAAAAGCAACTTATGCTTGCTTAAGGGGAAAGGTGAGTTGGGGTGCTGCATAAAACCAGAGATTGAAATGAGCACAGATAAAGTTCCTTAAGCCAAATATGGAATAGACAAGAGCTACTCCTTGCTCAACTAAATGGACTCAAAACCCCATAGTAAACGCCTAAGAATGTACCTGACTAGTAAGTATCTTAAAACCTATGGATTGCTATGTCTCCAAAAGAGAATCAAGCATGTGTACAGGGGCGTAAATGCAGCAGTGATAGGATTGGAGAGGTTCGGTGAGCAAATGAAGACCCTTTGAAGTCATATTGCATGGTACCCATTCCACGGGTCTCAACTCTGCAGGTTTAAAGTATTCTTCCTTCAGCTAAAACATGCATGTGGAACCCAGAGTATGATCAACCGTGTGAACGGGAGACGTGTTCAAATATGTCTCAGTTTTTCTCCCCTGGTACTCGGGTGCAACATTCCAGACGGTTTACTAACACTCTCCCCACTTGGAGAGTCAGCGCCTTTAACCTCCTGTTTGGCCCAGTTTGCAATTTCTGCGGAAGATGAACAGGAATAGCGAGAACCAATGAGAGGCTAGCTGGAGGTGTCTGGACGGGCAAATTTAACTCTCATTTCCCACCAGGATGAGGAAATAACCAAAGGCTCAGCGTGCCGTGCCGGAACCAGATTAGGGCCTGAAGCCGTCCTGCTGTGTTGCGGCCTGCTCAAAAGAAAGCGAGTTGAAGAAAGGAGCTCAGGGGCACTGTAATTCACAAACATGCAGAGTTATAAATGACAGCTATCGTCCAAAAATATACTGAAGTAAGGCTGCCAAGAGGACTTGAAAGTGGGGCAGAATTGCAGGAAACCGATCTCAGGAGGTAGACTGGAATTGCATTTCAAGCATAGGAAAGGAGGCAGAACGTCCACAATGATGCACTTGGCCAAAAAGGGCGTATGCGTTTTTTCCTGAATATATTCAGGAAAAAACGCATACGCCCTTTTTGGCCAACCAAGCAAGCTTGCAAAGGAAATCTGCACTACAATGAAGTCTCACTTCCCCCCGGTCAAAAGGACCACCTGAAAAAAGTGTAAAATCCAGAAAGGCAGGACAGGCCATGGAGAACTGGGAGACTTGTTATGCTGATGGGCGGGATGTAAATTGCCAACAGACACTCGGGAGAAGTGTATGGTGTTTCCTGAAACATCTAAAAAACAAAGCAACAGAGCCTAGGGCACTTCCACTTATGGTCCTATAGCTTAGGGAAATTAAAATCAAAAAGACACAGCCACCCCAAAGTTTGGGACGCCTCTGTTTACAAGAACCTCATTTACCGTACAAGTTCAATATCACAGAAAGTGAAAAATGGATAAAGAACTTGTGGTACTTACGTACAATGCAGTATCACTCAGCAATGAAATCTATGTCATCAGGCCCGTAGGAGCATAATGAGTGGATTCAGGTACGATGATTCTAACTGAAATAAGTCACACAAAAAAAGAAACATCATAAGATATCACTAATACACAGAATGTAAACTTGGCTACACAGGAACTGAATTCCAAAACAGAACAGGGTCTCAAATTTAGAAAAGCAACTTATGCTTGCTTAAGGGGAAAGGTGAGTTGGGGTGCTGCATAAAACCAGAGATTGAAATGAGCACAGATAAAGTTCCTTAAGCCAAATATGGAATAGACAAGAGCTACTCCTTGCTCAACGAAATGGACTCAACACCCCATATTAAACGCCAAAGAATGTACCTGACTAGTAAGTATCTTAAAACCTATGGATTGCTATGTCTCCAAAAGAGAATCAAGCGTGTGTCCAGGGGCGTAAATGCAGCAGTGACAGGATTGGAGAGGTTCGGTGAGCAAATGAAGACCCTTTGAAGTCATATTGCATGGTACCCATTCCACGGGTCTCAACTCTGCAGGTTTAAAGTATTCTTCCTTCAGCTAAAACATGCATGTGGAACCCAGAGTATGATCAACCGTGTGAACGGGAGACGTGTTCAAATATGTCTCAGTTTTTCTCCCCTGGTACTCGGGTGCAACATTCCAGACGCTTTACTAACACTCTCCCCACTTGGAGAGTCAGCGCCTTTAACCTCCTGTTTGGCCCAGTTTGCAATTTCTGCGGAAGATGAACAGGAATAGCAAGAACCAATGAGAGACTAGCTGGAGGTGTCTGGACGGGCAAATTTAACTCTCATTTCCCACCAGGATGAGGAATTAACCAAAGGCTCAGCGTGCCGTGGCAGAAGCAGATTAGGGCCTGAAGCCATCCTGCGGTCTTGCGGCCAGCTCACAAGAAAGCGAGTTGAAGAAAGGAGCTCAGGGGAACTGTAATTCACAAACCTGCAGAGTTATAAATGACAGCTATCGTCCAAAAATAGACTGAAGTAAGGCTGCCAAGAGGACTTGAAAGCGGGGCAGAATTGCAGGAAACCGATTTCAGGAGGTAGACTGGAATTGCATTGAAAGCATAGGAAAAGAGGTAGAACGTCCACAATGATGCACTTGGCCAAAAAGGGCGTATGCGTTTCTTCCTGTATATATTCAGGAAAAAACGCATACGCCCTTTTTGGCCAACCAAGCAAGCTTGCAAAGGAAATCTGCACTACAATGAAGTCTCACTTCCCCCCGGTCAAAAGGGCCATCTGAAAAAAGTGTAAAATCCAGAAAGGCAGGACAGGCCATGGAGAACTGGGAGACTTGTTATGCTGATGGGCGGGATGTAAATGGCCAACAACCACTCGGGAGAAGTGTATGGTGTTTCCTGAAACATCTAAAAAACAAAGCAACAGAGCCTAGGGCACTTCCTCTTATGGTCCTATAGCTTAGGGAAATTAAAATAAAAAAGACACAGCCACCCCAAAGTTTGGGACGCCTCTGTTTACAAGAACCTCGTTTACCGTACAAGTTCAATATCACAGAAAGTGAAAAATGGATAAAGAACTTGTGGTACTTACGTACAATGCAGTATCACTCAGCAATGAAATCAATGTCATCAGGCCCGTAGCATCATAATGAGTGGATTCAGGTACGATGATTCTAACTGAAATAAGTCACACAGAAAAAGAAACATCATAAGATATCACTAATACACGGAATGTAAACTTGGCTACACAGGAACTGAATTCCAAAACAGAACAGGGTCTCAAATTTAGAAAACCAACTTATGCTTGCTTAAGGGGAAAGGTGAGTTGGGTTGCTGCATAAAAACAGAGATTGAAATGAGCACAGATAAAGTTCCTTAAGCCAAATATGGAATAGACAAGAGCTACTCCTTGCTCAACGAAATGGACTCAACACCGCATATTAAACGCCTAAGAATGTACCTGACTAGTAAGTATCTTAAAACCTATGGATTGCTATGTCTCCGAAAGAGAATCAAGCATGTGTACAGGGGCATAAACGCAGCAGTGATAGGATTGGAGAGGTTCGGTGAGCAAATGAAGACCCTTTGAAGTCATATTGCATGGTACCCATTCCACGGGTTTCAACTACCCAGGTTTTAGGTATTCTTCCTTCAGCTAAAACATGCATGTGGAACCCAGAGTATGATCAACCATGTGATCGGGAGACGTGTTCAAATATGTCTCAGTTTTCGTACCCTGGTACTCGGGTGCAACATTCCAGACGCTTTACTAACACTCTCCCAACTTGGAGAGTCAGTCCCTTTAACCTCCTGTTTGGCACAGTTTGCAATTTCTGCGGAAGATGAACAGGAATAGCGAGAACCAATGAGAGGCTAGCTGGAGGTGTCTGGACGGGCAAATTTAAATCTCATTTCCCACCAGGAAGAGGAAATAACCAAAGGCTCAGCGTGCCGTACCAGAACCAGATTAGGGCCTGAAGCCATCCTGTGGTGTTTCGGCCAGCTCAAAAGAAAGCGAGTTGAAGAAAGGAGCTCAGGGGCACTGTAATTCACAAACCTGCAGAGTTATAAATGACAGCTATCGTCCAAAAATAGACTGAAGTAAGGCTGCCAAGAGGACTTGAAAGCGGGGCAGAATTGCAGGAAACCGATTTCAGGAGGTAGACTGGAATTGCATTGAAAGCATAGGAAAAGAGGCAGAACGTCCACAATGATGCACTTGGCCAAAAAGGGCGTATGCGTTTTTTCCTGAATATATTCAGGAAAAAACGCATACGCCCTTTTTGGCCAACCAAGCAAGCTTGCAAAGGAAATCTGCACTACAATGAAGTCTCACTTCCCCCCGGTCAAAAGGGCCATCTGAAAAAAGTGTAAAATCCAGAAAGGCAGGACAGGCCATGGAGAACTGGGAGCCTTGTTATGCTGATGGGCGGGATGTAAATTGCCAACAACCACTCGGGAGAAGTGTATGGTGTTTCCTGAAACATCTAAAAAACAAAGCAACAGAACCTAGGGCACTTCCACTTATGGTCCTATAGCTTAGGGAAATTAAAATCAAAAAGACACAGCCACCCCAAAGTTTGGAACTGCTCTGTTTACAAGAACCTCATTTACAGTACAAGTTCAACATCGCAGAAAGTGAAAAATGGATAAAGAAGTTGTGGTATTTACTTACAAAGCAATATCACTCAGCAATGAAATCTGTGTCATCAGGCCCTTAGCAGCACAATGAGTGGATTCAGGTATGATGATTCTAACTGAAATAAGTCACACAGAAAAAGAAACATCATAAGATATCACTAATACACGGAATGTAAACTTGGCTACACAGGAACTGAATTACAGAACAGAACAGGGTCTCAAATTTAGAAAACCAACTTATGCTTGCTTAAGGGGAAAGGTGAGTTGGGGTGCTGCATAAAACCAGAGATTGAAATGAGCACAGATAAAGTTCCTTAAGCCAAATATGGAATAGACAAGAGCTACTCCTTGCTCAACGAAATGGACTCAACACCGCATATTAAACGCCTAAGAATGTACCTGACTAGTAAGTATCTTAAAACCTATGCATTGCTATGTCTCCAAAAGAGAATCAAGCATGTGTACAGGGGCATAAACGCAGCAGTGATAGGATTGGAGAGGTTCGTGAGCAAATGAAGACCCTTTGAAGTCATATTGCATGGTACCCATTCCACGGGTTTCAACTACCCAGGTTTAAGGTATTCTTCCTTCAGCTAAAACATGCATGTGGAACCTAGAGTATGATCAGCCATGTGATCGGGAGACGTGTTCAACTATGTCTAAGTTTTCCTCCCCTGGTACTCGGGTGCAACATTCCAGACGCTTTACTAACACTCTCCCCACTTGGAGAGTCAGTCCCTTTAACCTCCTGTTTGGCCCAGTTTGCAATTTCTGTGGAAGATGAACAGGAATAGCGAGAACCAATGAGAGACTAGCTGGAGGTGTCTGGATGGGCAAATTTAACTCTCATTTCCCACCAGGAGGAGGAATTAACCAAAGGCTCAGCGTGCCGTGGCAGAAGCAGATTAGGGCCTGAAGCCATCCTGCGGTCTTGCGGCCAGCTCACAAGAAAGCGAGTTGAAGATAGGAGCTCAGGGGCACTGTAATTCACAAACCTGCAGAGTTATAAATGACAGCTATCGTCCAAAAATATACTGAAGTAAGGCTGCCAAGAGGACTTGAAAGCGGGGCAGAATTGTAGGAAACCGATCTCAGGAGGTAGACTGGAATTGCATTTCAAGCACAGGAAAGGAGGCAGAACGTCCACAATGATGCACTTGGCCAAAAAGGGCGTATGCGTTTTTTCCTGAATATATTCAGGAAAAAACGCATACGCCCTTTTTGGCCAACCAAGCAAGCTTGCAAAGGAAATCTGCACTACAATGAAGTCTCACTTCCCCCCAGTCAAAAGGGCCATCTGAAAAAAGTGTAAAATCCAGAAAGGCAGGACAGGCCATGGAGAACTGGGAGCCTTGTTATGCTGATGGGCGGGATGTAAATTGCCAACAGACACTCGGGAGAAGTGTATGGTGTTTCCTGAAACATCTAAAAAACAAAGCAACAGAGCCTAGGGCACTTCCACTTATGGTCCTATAGCTTAGGGAAATTAAAATCAAAAAGACACAGCCACCCCAAAGTTTGGGACGCCTCTGTTTACAAGAACCTCATTTACCGTACAAGTTCAATATCACAGAAAGTGAAAAATGGATAAAGAACTTGTGGTACTTACGTACAATGCAGTATCACTCAGCAATGAAATCTATGTCATCAGGCCCGTAGCAGCATAATGAGTGGATTCAGGTACGATGATTCTAACTGAAATAAGTCACACAGAAAAAGAAACATCATAAGATATCACTAATACACAGAATGTAAACTTGGCTACACAGGAACTGAATTCCAAAACAGAACAGGGTCTCAAATTTAGAAAAGCAACTTATGCTTGCTTAAGGGTAAAGGTGAGTTGGGGTGCTGCATAAAACCAGAGATTGAAATGAGCACAGATAAAGTTCCTTAAGCCAAATATGGAATAGACAAGAGCTACTCCTTGCTCAACGAAATGGACTCAACACCCCATATTAAACGCCAAAGAATGTACCTGACTAGTAAGTATCTTAAAACCTATGGATTGCTATGTCTCCAAAAGAGAATCAAGCATGTGTACAGGGGCATAAACGCAGCAGTGATAGGATTGGAGAGGTTCGGTGAGCAAATGAAGACCCTTTGAAGTCATATTGCATGGTACCCATTCCACGGGTCTCAACTCTGCAGGTTTAAAGTATTCTTCCTTCAGCTAAAACATGCATGTGGAACCCAGAGTATGATCAACCGTGTGAACGGGAGACGTGTTCAAATATGTCTCAGTTTTTCTCCCCTGGTACTCGGGTGCAACATTCCAGACGCTTTACTAACACTCTCCCCACTTGGAGAGTCAGCGCCTTTAACCTCCTGTTTGGCCCAGTTTGCAATTTCTGCGGAAGATGAACAGGAATAGCAAGAACCAATGAGAGACTAGCTGGAGGTGTCTGGACGGGCAAATTTAACTCTCATTTCCCACCAGGATGAGGAATTAACCAAAGGCTCAGCGTGCCGTGGCAGAAGCAGATTAGGGCCTGAAGCCATCCTGCGGTCTTGCGGCCAGCTCACAAGAAAGCGAGTTGAAGAAAGGAGCTCAGGGGCACTGTAATTCACAAACCTGCAGAGTTATAAATGACAGCTATCGTCCAAAAATAGACTGAAGTAAGGCTGCCAAGAGGACTTGAAAGCGGGGCAGAATTGCAGGAAACCGATTTCAGGAGGTAGACTGGAATTGCATTGAAAGCATAGGAAAAGAGGCAGAACGTCCACAATGATGCACTTGGCCAAAAAGGGCGTATGCGTTTTTTCCTGAATATATTCAGGAAAAAACGCATACGCCCTTTTTGGCCAACCAAGCAAGCTTGCAAAGGAAATCTGCACTACAATGAAGTCTCACTTCCCCCCGGTCAAAAGGGCCATCTGAAAAAAGTGTAAAATCCAGAAAGGCAGGACAGGCCATGGAGAACTGGGAGCCTTGTTATGCTGATGGGCGGGATGTAAATTGCCAACAGACACTTGGGAGAAGTGTATGGTGTTTCCTGAAACATCGAAAAAACAAAGCAACAGAGCCTAGGGCACTTCCACTTATGGTCCTATAGCTTAGGGAAATTAAAATAAAAAAGACACAGCCACCCCAAAGTTTGGGACGCCTCTGTTTACAAGAACCTCGTTTACCGTACAAGTTCAATATCACAGAAAGTGAAAAATGGATAAAGAACTTGTGGTACAGACGTACAATGCAGTATCACTCAGCAATGAAATCTATGTCATCAGGCCCGTAGCAGCATAATGAGTGGATTCAGGTACGATGATTCTAACTGATATAAGTCACACAGAAAAAGAAACATCATAAGATATCAGTAATACACGGAATGTAAACTTGGCTACACAGGAACTGAATTACAGAACAGAACAGGGTCTCAAATTTAGAAAACCAACTTATGCTTGCTTAAGGGGAAAGGTGAGTTGGGGTGCTGCATAAAACCAGAGATTGAAATGAGCACAGATAAAGTTCCTTAAGCCAAATATGGAATAGACAAGAGCTACTCCTTGCTCAACGAAATGGACTCAACACCGCATATTAAACGCCTAAGAATGTACCTGACTAGTAAGTATCTTAAAACCTATGGATTGCTATGTCTCCAAAAGAGAATCAAGCATGTGTACAGGGGCATAAACGCAGCACTGATAGGATTGGAGAGGTTCGTGAGCAAATGAAGACCCTTTGAAGTCATATTGCATGGTACCCATTCCACGGGTTTCAACTACCCAGGTTTAAGGTATTCTTCCTTCAGCTAAAACATGCATGTGGAACCTAGAGTATGATCAGCCATGTGATCGGGAGACGTGTTCAACTATGTCTCAGTTTTCCTCCCCTGGTACTCAGGTGCAACATTCCAGACGCTTTACTAACACTCTCCCCACTTGGAGAGTCAGTCCCTTTAACCTCCTGTTTGGCCCAGTTTGCAATTTCTGTGGAAGATGAACAGGAATAGCGAGAACCAATGAGAGACTAGCTGGAGGTGTCTGGATGGGCAAATTTAACTCTCATTTCCCACCAGGAAGAGGAATTAACCAAAGGCTCAGCATGCCTTGCCAGAACCAGATTACGGCCTGAAGCCATCCTGCGGTGTTGCGGCCAGGTCACAAGAAAGCGAGTTGAAGATAGGAGCTCAGGGGCACTGTAATTCACAAACCTGCAGAGTTATAAATGACAGCTATCGTCCAAAAATATACTGAAGTAAGGCTGCCAAGAGGACTTGAAAGCGGGGCAGAATTGCAGGAAACCGATTTCAGGAGGTAGACTGGAATTGCATTGAAAGCATAGGAAAAGAGGCAGAACGTCCACAATGATGCACTTGGCCAAAAAGGGCGTATGCGTTTTTTCCTGAATATATTCAGGAAAAAACGCATACGCCCTTTTTGGCCAACCAAGCAAGCTTGCAAAGGAAATCTGCACTACAATGAAGTCTCACTTCCCCCCGGTCAAAAGGGCCATCTGAAAAAAGTGTAACATCCAGAAAGGCAGGACAGGCCATGGAGAACTGGGAGCCTTGTTATGCTGATGGGCGGGATGTAAATTGCCAACAACCACTCGGGAGAAGTGTATGGTGTTTCCTGAAACATCTAAAAAACAAAGCAACAGAGCCTAGGGCACTTCCACTTATGGTCCTATAGCTTAGGGAAATTAAAATCAAAAAGACACAGCCACCCCAAAGTTTGGGACGCCTCTGTTTACAAGAACCTCATTTACCGTACAAGTTCAATATCACAGAAAGTGAAAAATGGATAAAGAACTTGTGGTACAGACGTACAATGCAGTATCACTCAGCAATGAAATCTATGTCATCAGGCCCGTAGCAGCATAATGAGTGGATTCAGGTACGATGATTCTAACTGAAATAAGTCACACAGAAAAAGAAACATCATAAGATATCACTAATACACAGAATGTAAACTTGGCTACATAGGAACTGAATTCCAAAACAGAACAGGGTCTCAAATTTAGAAAAGCAACTTATGCTTGCTTAAGGGGAAAGGTGAGTTGGGGTGCTGCATAAAACCAGAGATTGAAATGAGCACAGATAAAGTTCCTTAAGCCAAATATGGAATAGACAACAGCTACTCCTTGCTCAACGAAATGGACTCAAAACCCCATATTAAACGCCTAAGAATGTACCTGACTAGTAAGTATCTTAAAACCTATGGATTGCTATGTCTCCAAAAGAGAATCAAGCATGTGTACAGGGGCATAAACGCAGCACTGATAGGATTGGAGAGGTTCGGTGAGCAAATGAAGACCCTTTGAAGTCATATTGCATGGTACCCATTCCACGGGTCTCAACTCTGCAGGTTTAAAGTATTCTTCCTTCAGCTAAAACATGCATGTGGAACCCAGAGTATGATCAACCGTGTGAACGGGAGACGTGTTCAAATATGTCTCAGTTTTTCTCCCCTGGTACTCGGGTGCAACATTCCAGACGGTTTACTAACACTCTCCCCACTTGGAGAGTCAGCGCCTTTAACCTCCTGTTTGGCCCAGTTTGCAATTTCTGCGGAAGATGAACAGGAATAGCGAGAACCAATTAGAGGCTAGCTGGAGGTGTCTGGACGGGCAAATTTAACTCTCATTTCCCACCAGGATGAGGAACTAACCAAAGGCTCAGCATGCCGTGCCGGAACCAGATTAGGGCCTGAAGCCGTCCTGCGGTGTTGCGGCCTGCTCAAAAGAAAGCGAGTTGAAGAAAGGAGCTCAGGGGCACTGTAATTCACAAACATGCAGAGTTATAAATGACAGCTATCGTCCAAAAATATACTGAAGTAAGGCTGCCAAGAGGACTTGAAAGCGGGGCAGAATTGCAGGAAACCGATCTCAGGAGGTAGACTGGAATTGCATTTCAAGCACAGGAAAGGAGGCAGAACGTCCACAATGATGCACTTGGCCAAAAAGGGCGTATGCATTTTTTCCTGAATATATTCAGGAAAAAACGCATACGCCCTTTTTGGCCAACCAAGCAAGCTTGCAAAGGAAATCTGCACTACAATGAAGTCTCACTTCCCCCCGGTCAAAAGGGCCATCTGAAAAAAGTGTAAAATCCAGAAAGGCAGGACAGGCCATGGAGAACTGGGAGACTTGTTATGCTGATGGGCGGGATGTAAATTGCCAACAACCACTCGGGAGAAGTGTATGGTGTTTCCTGAAACATCTAAAAAACAAAGCAACAGAGCCTAGGGCACTTCCACTTATGGTCCTATAGCTTAGGGAAATTAAAATCAAAAAGACACAGCCACCCCAAAGTTTGGGACGCCTCTGTTTACAAGAACCTCGTTTACCATACAAGTTCAATATCACAGAAAGTGAAAAATGGATAAAGAACTTGTGGTACTTACGTACAATGCAGTATCACTCAGCAATGAAATCAATGTCATCAGGCCCGTAGCATCATAATCAGTGGATTCAGATACGATGATTCTAACTGAAATAAGTCACACAGAAAAAGAAACATCATAAGATATCACTAATACACGGAATGTAAACTTGGCTACACAGGAACTGAATTCCAAAACAGAACAGGGTCTCAAATTTAGAAAACCAACTTATGCTTGCTTAAGGGGAAAGGTGAGTTGGGTTGCTGCATAAAACCAGAGATTGAAATGAGCACAGATAAAGTTCCTTAAGCCAAATATGGAATAGACAAGAGCTACTCCTTGCTCAACGAAATGGACTCAACACCGCATATTAAACGCCTAAGAATGTACCTGACTAGTAAGTATCTTAAAACCTATGGATTGCTATGTCTCCGAAAGAGAATCAAGCATGTGTACAGGGGCATAAACGCAGCAGTGATAGGATTGGAGAGGTTCGGTGAGCAAATGAAGACCCTTTGAAGTCATATTGCATGGTACCCATTCCACGGGTCTCAACTCTGCAGGTTTAAGGTATTCTTCCTTCAGCTAAAACATGCATGTGGAACCCAGAGTATGATCAACCATGTGATCGGGAGACGTGTTCAAATATGTCTCAGTTTTCGTACCCTGGTACTCGGGTGCAACATTCCAGATGCTTTACTAACACTCTCCCCACTTGGAGAGTCAGCGCCTTTAACCTCCTGTTTGGCACAGTTTGCAATTTCTGCGGAAGATGAACAGGAATAGGGAGAACCAATGAGAGGCTAGCTGGAGGTGTCTGGACGGGCAAATTTAACTCTCATTTCCCACCAGGAAGAGTAAATAACCAAAGGCTCAGCATGCCGTACCGGAACCAGATTAGGGCCTGAAGCCATCCTGCGGTGTTTCAGCCAGCTCAAAAGAAAGCGAGTTGAAGAAAGGAGCTCAGGGGCACTGTAATTCACAAACCAGCAGAGTTATAAATGACAGCTATCGTCCAAAAATAGACTGAAGTAAGGCTGCCAAGAGGACTTGAAAGCGGGGCAGAATTGCAGGAAACCGATTTCAGGAGGTAGACTGGAATTGCATTGAAAGCATAGGAAAAGAGGCAGAACGTCCACAATGATGCACTTGGCCAAAAAGGGCGTATGCGTTTTTTCCTGAATATATTCAGGAAAAAACGCATACGCACTTTTTGGCCAACCAAGCAAGCTTGCAAAGGAAATCTGCACTACAATGAAGTCTCACTTCCCCCCGGTCAAAAGGGCCATCTGAAAAAAGTGTAAAATCCAGAAAGGCAGGACAGGCCATGGAGAACTGGGAGCCTTGTTATGCTGATGGGCGGGATGTAAATTGCCAACAACCACTCGGGAGAAGTGTATGGTGTTTCCTGAAACATCTAAAAAACAAAGCAACAGAACCTAGGGCACTTCCACTTATGGTCCTATAGCTTAGGGAAATTAAAATCCAAAAGACACAGCCACCCCAAAGTTTGGAACGGCTCTGTTTACAAGAACCTCATTTACAGTACAAGTTCAACATCGCAGAAAGTGAAAAATGGATAAAGAAGTTGTGGTATTTACTTACAAAGCAATATCACTCAGCAATGAAATCTGTGTCATCAGGCCCTTAGCAGCACAATGAGTGGATTCAGGTATGATGATTCTAACTGAAATAAGTCACACAGAAAAAGAAACATCATAAGATATCACTAATACACGGAATGGAAACTTGGCTACACAGGAACTGAATTACAGAACAGAACAGGGTCTCAAATTTAGAAAACCAACTTATGCTTGCTTAAGGGGAAAGGTGAGTTGGGGTGCTGCATAAAACCAGAGATTGAAATGAGCACAGATAAAGTTCCTTAAGCCAAATATGGAATAGACAAGAGCTACTCCTTGCTCAACGAAATGGACTCAACACCGCATATTAAACGCCTAAGAATGTACCTGACTAGTAAGTATCTTAAAACCTATGGATTGCTATGTCTCCAAAAGAGAATCAAGCATGTGTACAGGGGCATAAACGCAGCACTGATAGGATTGGAGAGGTTCGTGAGCAAATGAAGACCCTTTGAAGTCATATTGCATGGTACCCATTAAACGGGTTTCAACTAACCAGGTTTAAGGTATTCTTCCTTCAGCTAAAACATGCATGTGGAACCTAGAGTATGATCAGCCATGTGATCGGGAGACGTGTTCAACTATGTCTCAGTTTTCCTCCCCTGGTACTCGGGTGCAACATTCCAGACGCTTTACTAACACTCTCCCCACTTGGAGAGTCAGTCCCTTTAACCTCCTGTTTGGCCCAGTTTGCAATTTCTGTGGAAGATGAACAGGAATAGCGAGAACCAATGAGAGACTAGCTGGAGGTGTCTGGATGGGCAAATTTAACTCTCATTTCCCACCAGGAAGAGGAATTAACCAAAGGCTCAGCATGCCTTGCCAGAACCAGATTACGGCCTGAAGCCATCCTGCGGTGTTGCGGCCAGGTCACAAGAAAGCGAGTTGAAGATAGGAGCTCAGGGGCACTGTAATTCACAAACCTGCAGAGTTATAAATGACAGCTATCGTCCAAAAATAGACTGAAGTAAGGCTGCCAAGAGGACTTGAAAGCGGGGCAGAATTGCAGGAAACCGATTTCAGGAGGTAGACTGGAATTGCATTGAAAGCATAGGAAAAGAGGCAGAACGTCCACAATGATGCACTTGGCCAAAAAGGGCGTATGCGTTTTTTCCTGAATATATTCAGGAAAAAACGCATACGCCCTTTTTGGCCAACCAAGCAAGCTTGCAAAGGAAATCTGCACTACAATGAAGTCTCACTTCCCCCCGGTCAAAAGGGCCATCTGAAAAAAGTGTAAAATCCAGAAAGGCAGGACAGGCCATGGAGAACTGGGAGCCTTGTTATGCTGATGGGCGGGATGTAAATTGCCAACAACCACTCGGGAGAAGTGTATGGTGTTTCCTGAAACATCTAAAAAACAAAGCAACAGAGCCTAGGGCACTTCCACTTATGGTCCTATAGCTTAGGGAAATTAAAATCAAAAAGACACAGCCACCCCAAAGTTTGGGACGCCTCTGTTTACAAGAACCTCATTTACCGTACAAGTTCAATATCACAGAAAGTGAAAAATGGATAAAGAACTTGTGGTACAGACGTACAATGCAGTATCACTCAGCAATGAAATCTATGTCATCAGGCCCGTAGCAGCATAATGAGTGGATTCAGGTACGATGATTCTAACTGAAATAAGTCACACAGAAAAAGAAACATCATAAGATATCACTAATACACAGAATGTAAACTTGGCTACACAGGAACTGAATTCCAAAACAGAACAGGGTCTCAAATTTAGAAAAGCAACTTATGCTTGCTTAAGGGGAAAGGTGAGTTGGGGTGCTGCATAAAACCAGAGATTGAAATGAGCACAGATAAAGTTCCTTAAGCCAAATATGGAATAGACAACAGCTACTCCTTGCTCAACGAAATGGACTCAACACCCCATATTAAACGCCTAAGAATGTACCTGACTAGTAAGTATCTTAAAACCTATGGATTGCTATGTCTCCAAAAGAGAATCAAGCATGTGTACAGGGGCGTAAATGCAGCAGTGATAGGATTGGAGAGGTTCGGTGAGCAAATGAAGACCCTTTGAAGTCATATTGCATGGTACCCATTCCACGGGTCTCAACTCTGCAGGTTTAAAGTATTCTTCCTTCAGCTAAAACATGCATGTGGAACCCAGAGTATGATCAACCATGTGAACGGGAGACGTGTTCAAATATGTCTCAGTTTTTCTCCCCTGGTACTCGGGTGCAACATTCCAGACGCTTTACTAACACTCTCCCCACTTGGAGAGTCAGCGCCTTTAACCTCCTGTTTGGCCCAGTTTGCAATTTCTGCGGAAGATGAACAGGAATAGCGAGAACCAATTAGAGGCTAGCTGGAGGTGTCTGGACGGGCAAATTTAACTCTCATTTCCCACCAGGATAAGGAAATAACCAAAGGCTCAGCATGCCGTGCCGGAACCAGATTAGGGCCTGAAGCCGTCCTGCGGTGTTGCGGCCTGCTCAAAAGAAAGCGAGTTGAAGAAAGGAGCTCAGGGGCACTGTAATTCACAAACATGCAGAGTTATAAATGACAGCTATCGTCCAAAAATATACTGAAGTAAGGCTGCCAAGAGGACTTGAAAGCGGGGCAGAATTGCAGGAAACCGATCTCAGGAGGTAGACTGGAATTGCATTTCAAGCACAGGAAAGGAGGCAGAACGTCCACAATGATGCACTTGGCCAAAAAGGGCGTATGCGTTTTTTCCTGAATATATTCAGGAAAAAACGCATACGCCCTTTTTGGCCAACCAAGCAAGCTTGCAAAGGAAATCTGCACTACAATGAAGTCTCACTTCCCCCCGGTCAAAAGGGCCATCTGAAAAAAGTGTAAAATCCAGAAAGGCAGGACAGGCCATGGAGAACTGGGAGCCTTGTTATGCTGATGGGCGGGATGTAAATTGCCAACAACCACTCGGGAGAAGTGTATGGTGTTTCCTGAAACATCTAAAAAACAAAGCAACAGAACCTAGGGCACTTCCACTTATGGTCCTATAGCTTAGGGAAATTAAAATCAAAAAGACACAGCCACCCCAAAGTTTGGAACGGCTCTGTTTACAAGAACCTCATTTACAGTACAAGTTCAACATCGCAGAAAGTGAAAAATGGATAAAGAAGTTGTGGTATTTACTTACAAAGCAATATCACTCAGCAATGAAATCTGTGTCATCAGGCCCTTAGCAGCACAATGAGTGGATTCAGGTATGATGATTCTAACTGAAATAAGTCACACAGAAAAAGAAACATCATAAGATATCACTAATACACGGAATGTAAACTTGGCTACACAGGAACTGAATTACAGAACAGAACAGGGTCTCAAATTTAGAAAACCAACTTATGCTTGCTTAAGGGGAAAGGTGAGTTGGGGTGCTGCATAAAACCAGAGATTGAAATGAGCACAGATAAAGTTCCTTAAGCCAAATATGGAATAGACAAGAGCTACTCCTTGCTCAACGAAATGGACTCAACACCGCATATTAAACGCCTAAGAATGTACCTGACTAGTAAGTATCTTAAAACCTATGCATTGCTATGTCTCCAAAAGAGAATCAAGCATGTGTACAGGGGCATAAACGCAGCAGTGATAGGATTGGAGAGGTTCGTGAGCAAATGAAGACCCTTTGAAGTTATATTGCATGGTACCCATTCCACGGGTTTCAACTACCCAGGTTTAAGGTATTCTTCCTTCAGCTAAAACATGCATGTGGAACCTAGAGTATGATCAGCCATGTGATCGGGAGACGTGTTCAACTATGTCTAAGTTTTCCTCCCCTGGTACTCGGGTGCAACATTCCAGACGCTTTACTAACACTCTCCCCACTTGGAGAGTCAGTCCCTTTAACCTCCTGTTTGGCCCAGTTTGCAATTTCTGTGGAAGATGAACAGGAATAGCGAGAACCAATGAGAGACTAGCTGGAGGTGTCTGGATGGGCAAATTTAACTCTCATTTCCCACCAGGAAGAGGAATTAACCAAAGGCTCAGCGTGCCGTGGCAGAAGCAGATTAGGGCCTGAAGCCATCCTGCGGTCTTGCGGCCAGCTCACAAGAAAGCGAGTTGAAGATAGGAGCTCAGGGGCACTGTAATTCACAAACCTGCAGAGTTATAAATGACAGCTATCGTCCAAAAATATACTGAAGTAAGGCTGCCAAGAGGACTTGAAAGCGGGGCAGAATTGCAGGAAACCGATCTCAGGAGGTAGACTGGAATTGCATTTCAAGCACAGGAAAGGAGGCAGAACGTCCACAATGATGCACTTGGCCAAAAAGGGTGTATGCGTTTTTTCCTGAATATATTCAGGAAAAAACGCATACGCCCTTTTTGGCCAACCAAGCAAGCTTGCAAAGGAAATCTGCACTACAATGAAGTCTCACTTCCCCCCAGTCAAAAGGGCCATCTGAAAAAAGTGTAAAATCCAGAAAGGCAGGACAGGCCATGGAGAACTGGGAGCCTTGTTATGCTGATGGGCGGGATGTAAATTGCCAACAGACACTCGGGAGAAGTGTATGGTGTTTCCTGAAACATCTAAAAAACAAAGCAACAGAGCCTAGGGCACTTCCACTTATGGTCCTATAGCTTAGGGAAATTAAAATCAAAAAGACACAGCCACCCCAAAGTTTGGGACGCCTCTGTTTACAAGAACCTCATTTACCGTACAAGTTCAATATCACAGAAAGTGAAAAATGGATAAAGAACTTGTGGTACTTACGTACAATGCAGTATCACTCAGCAATGAAATCTATGTCATCAGGCCCGTAGCAGCATAATGAGTGGATTCAGGTACGATGATTCTAACTGAAATAAGTCACACAGAAAAAGAAACATCATAAGATATCACTAATACACAGAATGTAAACTTGGCTACACAGGAACTGAATTCCAAAACAGAACAGGGTCTCAAATTTAGAAAAGCAACTTATGCTTGCTTAAGGGTAAAGGTGAGTTGGGGTGCTGCATAAAACCAGAGATTGAAATGAGCACAGATAAAGTTCCTTAAGCCAAATATGGAATAGACAAGAGCTACTCCTTGCTCAACGAAATGGACTCAACACCCCATATTAAACGCCAAAGAATGTACCTGACTAGTAAGTATCTTAAAACCTATGGATTGCTATGTCTCCAAAAGAGAATCAAGCGTGTGTACAGGGGCGTAAATGCAGCAGTGATAGGATTGGAGAGGTTCGGTGAGCAAATGAAGACCCTTTGAAGTCATATTGCATGGTACCCATTCCACGGGTCTCAACTCTGCAGGTTTAAAGTATTCTTCCTTCAGCTAAAACATGCATGTGGAACCCAGAGTATGATCAACCGTGTGAACGGGAGACGTGTTCAAATATGTCTCAGTTTTTCTCCCCTGGTACTCGGGTGCAACATTCCAGACGCTTTACTAACACTCTCCCCACTTGGAGAGTCAGCGCCTTTAACCTCCTGTTTGGCCCAGTTTGCAATTTCTGCGGAAGATGAACAGGAATAGCAAGAACCAATGAGAGACTAGCTGGAGGTGTCTGGACGGGCAAATTTAACTCTCATTTCCCACCAGGATGAGGAATTAACCAAAGGCTCAGCGTGCCGTGGCAGAAGCAGATTAGGGCCTGAAGCCATCCTGCGGTCTTGCGGCCAGCTCACAAGAAAGCGAGTTGAAGAAAGGAGCTCAGGGGCACTGTAATTCACAAACCTGCAGAGTTATAAATGACAGCTATCGTCCAAAAATAGACTGAAGTAAGGCTGCCAAGAGGACTTGAAAGCGGGGCAGAATTGCAGGAAACCGATTTCAGGAGGTAGACTGGAATTGCATTGAAAGCATAGGAAAAGAGGCAGAACGTCCACAATGATGCACTTGGCCAAAAAGGGCGTATGCGTTTTTTCCTGAATATATTCAGGAAAAAACGCATACGCCCTTTTTGGCCAACCAAGCAAGCTTGCAAAGGAAATCTGCACTACAATGAAGTCTCACTTCCCCCCGGTCAAAAGGGCCATCTGAAAAAAGTGTAACATCCAGAAAGGCAGGACAGGCCATGGAGAACTGGGAGCCTTGTTATGCTGATGGGCGGGATGTAAATTGCCAACAACCACTCGGGAGAAGTGTATGGTGTTTCCTGAAACATCTAAAAAACAAAGCAACAGAGCCTAGGGCACTTCCACTTATGGTCCTATAGCTTAGGGAAATTAAAATCAAAAAGACACAGCCACCCCAAAGTTTGGGACGCCTCTGTTTACAAGAACCTCATTTACCGTACAAGTTCAATATCACAGAAAGTGAAAAATGGATAAAGAACTTGTGGTACAGACGTACAATGCAGTATCACTCAGCAATGAAATCTATGTCATCAGGCCCGTAGCAGCATAATGAGTGGATTCAGGTACGATGATTCTAACTGAAATAAGTCACACAGAAAAAGAAACATCATAAGATATCACTAATACACAGAATGTAAACTTGGCTACATAGGAACTGACTTCCAAAACAGAACAGGGTCTCAAATTTAGAAAAGCAACTTATGCTTGCTTAAGGGGAAAGGTGAGTTGGGGTGCTGCATAAAACCAGAGATTGAAATGAGCACAGATAAAGTTCCTTAAGCCAAATATGGAATAGACAACAGCTACTCCTTGCTCAACGAAATGGACTCAAAACCCCATATTAAACGCCTAAGAATGTACCTGACTAGTAAGTATCTTAAAACCTATGGATTGCTATGTCTCCAAAAGAGAATCAAGCATGTGTACAGGGGCATAAACGCAGCACTGATAGGATTGGAGAGGTTCGGTGAGCAAATGAAGACCCTTTGAAGTCATATTGCATGGTACCCATTCCACGGGTCTCAACTCTGCAGGTTTCAAGTATTCTTCCTTCAGCTAAAACATGCATGTGGAACCCAGAGTATGATCAACCGTGTGAACGGGAGACGTGTTCAAATATGTCTCAGTTTTTCTCCCCTGGTACTCGGGTGCAACATTCCAGACGGTTTACTAACACTCTCCCCACTTGGAGAGTCAGCGCCTTTAACCTCCTGTTTGGCCCAGTTTGCAATTTCTGCGGAAGATGAACAGGAATAGCGAGAACCAATTAGAGGCTAGCTGGAGGTGTCTGGACGGGCAAATTTAACTCTCATTTCCCACCAGGATGAGGAACTAACCAAAGGCTCAGCATGCCGTGCCGGAACCAGATTAGGGCCTGAAGCCGTCCTGCGGTGTTGCGGCCTGCTCAAAAGAAAGCGAGTTGAAGAAAGGAGCTCAGGGGCACTGTAATTCACAAACATGCAGAGTTATAAATGACAGCTATCGTCCAAAAATATACTGAAGTAAGGCTGCCAAGAGGACTTGAAAGCGGGGCAGAATTGCAGGAAACCGATCTCAGGAGGTAGACTGGAATTGCATTTCAAGCACAGGAAAGGAGGCAGAACGTCCACAATGATGCACTTGGCCAAAAAGGGCGTATGCGTTTTTTCCTGAATATATTCAGGAAAAAACGCATACGCCCTTTTTGGCCAACCAAGCAAGCTTGCAAAGGAAATCTGCACTACAATGAAGTCTCACTTCCCCCCGGTCAAAAGGGCCATCTGAAAAAAGTGTAAAATCCAGAAAGGCAGGACAGGCCATGGAGAACTGGGAGACTTGTTATGCTGATGGGCGGGATGTAAATTGCCAACAACCACTCGGGAGAAGTGTATGGTGTTTCCTGAAACATCTAAAAAACAAAGCAACAGAGCCTAGGGCACTTCCACTTATGGTCCTATAGCTTAGGGAAATTAAAATCAAAAAGACACAGCCACCCCAAAGTTTGGGACGCCTCTGTTTACAAGAACCTCATTTACCGTACAAGTTCAATATCACAGAAAGTGAAAAATGGATAAAGAACTTGTGGTACTTACGTACAATGCAGTATCACTCAGCAATGAAATCTATGTCATCAGGCCCGTAGCAGCATAATGAGTGGATTCAGGTACGATGATTCTAACTGAAATAAGTCACACAGAAAAAGAAACATCATAAGATATCACTAATACACAGAATGTAAACTTGGCTACACAGGAACTGAATTCCAAAACAGAACAGGGTCTCAAATTTAGAAAAGCAACTTATGCTTGCTTAAGGGGAAAGGTGAGTTGGGTTGCTGCATAAAACCAGAGATTGAAATGAGCACAGATAAAGTTCCTTAAGCCAAATATGGAATAGACAAGAGCTACTCCTTGCTCAACGAAATGGACTCAACACCCCATATTAAACGCCAAAGAATGTACCTGACTAGTAAGTATCTTAAAACCTATGGATTGCTATGTCTCCAAAAGAGAATCAAGCGTGTGTACAGGGGCGTAAATGCAGCAGTGATAGGATTGGAGAGGTTCGGTGAGCAAATGAAGACCCTTTGAAGTCATATTGCATGGTACCCATTCCACGGGTCTCAACTCTGCAGGTTTAAAGTATTCTTCCTTCAGCTAAAACATGCATGTGGAACCCAGAGTATGATCAACCGTGTGAACGGGAGACGTGTTCAAATATGTCTCAGTTTTTCTCCCCTGGTACTCGGGTGCAACATTCCAGACGCTTTACTAACACTCTCCCCACTTGGAGAGTCAGCGCCTTTAACCTCCTGTTTGGCCCAGTTTGCAATTTCTGCGGAGGATGAACAGGAATAGCAAGAACCAATGAGAGACTAGCTGGAGGTGTCTGGACGGGCAAATTTAACTCTCATTTCCCACCAGGATGAGGAATTAACCAAAGGCTCAGCGTGCCGTGGCAGAAGCAGATTAGGGCCTGAAGCCATCCTGCGGTCTTGCGGCCAGCTCACAAGAAAGCGAGTTGAAGAAAGGAGCTCAGGGGCACTGTAATTCACAAACCTGCAGAGTTATAAATGACAGCTATCGTCCAAAAATATACTGAAGTAAGGCTGCCAAGAGGACTTGAAAGCGGGGCAGAATTGCAGGAAACCGATTTCAGGAGGTAGACTGGAATTGCATTGAAAGCATAGGAAAAGAGGCAGAACGTCCACAATGATGCACTTGGCCAAAAAGGGCGTATGCGTTTTTTCCTGAATATATTCAGGAAAAAACGCATACGCCCTTTTTGGCCAACCAAGCAAGCTTGCAAAGGAAATCTGCACTACAATGAAGTCTCACTTCCCCCCGGTCAAAAGGGACATCTGAAAAAAGTGTAAAATCCAGAAAGGCAGGACAGGCCATGGAGAACTGGGAGCCTTGTTATGCTGATGGGCGGGATGTAAATTGCCAACAGACACTTGGGAGAAGTGTATGGTGTTTCCTGAAACATCGAAAAAACAAAGCAACAGAGCCTAGGGCACTTCCACTTATGGTCCTATAGCTTAGGGAAATTAAAATAAAAAAGACACAGCCACCCCAAAGTTTGGGACGCCTCTGTTTACAAGAACCTCGTTTACCGTACAAGTTCAATATCACAGAAAGTGAAAAATGGATAAAGAACTTGTGGTACAGACGTACAATGCAGTATCACTCAGCAATGAAATCTATGTCATCAGGCCCGTAGCAGCATAATGAGTGGATTCAGGTACGATGATTCTAACTGATATAAGTCACACAGAAAAAGAAACATCATAAGATATCAGTAATACACGGAATGTAAACTTGGCTACACAGGAACTGAATTACAGAACAGAACAGGGTCCAAATTTAGAAAACCAACTTATGCTTGCTTAAGGGGAAAGGTGAGTTGGGGTGCTGCATAAAACCAGAGATTGAAATGAGCACAGATAAAGTTCCTTAAGCCAAATATGGAATAGACAAGAGCTACTCCTTGCTCAACGAAATGGACTCAACACCGCATATTAAACGCCTAAGAATGTACCTGACTAGTAAGTATCTTAAAACCTATGGATTGCTATGTCTCCAAAAGAGAATCAAGCATGTGTACAGGGGCATAAACGCAGCACTGATAGGATTGGAGAGGTTCGTGAGCAAATGAAGACCCTTTGAAGTCGTATTGCATGGTACCCATTCCACGGGTTTCAACTACCCAGGTTTAAGGTATTCTTCCTTCAGCTAAAACATGCATGTGGAACCTAGAGTATGATCAGCCATGTGATCGGGAGACGTGTTCAACTATGTCTCAGTTTTCCTCCCCTGGTACTCGGGTGCAACATTCCAGACGCTTTACTAACACTCTCCCCACTTGGAGAGTCAGTCCCTTTAACCTCCTGTTTGGCCCAGTTTGCAATTTCTGTGGAAGATGAACAGGAATAGCGAGAACCAATGAGAGACTAGCTGGAGGTGTCTGGATGGGCAAATTTAACTCTCATTTCCCACCAGGAAGAGGAATTAACCAAAGGCTCAGCATGCCTTGCCAGAACCAGATTACGGCCTGAAGCCATCCTGCGGTGTTGCGGCCAGGTCACAAGAAAGCGAGTTGAAGATAGGAGCTCAGGGGCACTGTAATTCACAAACCTGCAGAGTTATAAATGACAGCTATCGTCCAAAAATATACTGAAGTAAGGCTGCCAAGAGGACTTGAAAGCGGGGCAGAATTGCAGGAAACCGATTTCAGGAGGTAGACTGGAATTGCATTGAAAGCATAGGAAAAGAGGCAGAACGTCCACAATGATGCACTTGGCCAAAAAGGGCGTATGCGTTTTTTCCTGAATATATTCAGGAAAAAACGCATACGCCCTTTTTGGCCAACCAAGCAAGCTTGCAAAGGAAATCTGCACTACAATGAAGTCTCACTTCCCCCCGGTCAAAAGGGCCATCTGAAAAAAGTGTAACATCCAGAAAGGCAGGACAGGCCATGGAGAACTGGGAGCCTTGTTATGCTGATGGGCGGGATGTAAATTGCCAACAACCACTCGGGAGAAGTGTATGGTGTTTCCTGAAACATCTAAAAAACAAAGCAACAGAGCCTAGGGCACTTCCACTTATGGTCCTATAGCTTAGGGAAATTAAAATCAAAAAGACACAGCCACCCCAAAGTTTGGGACGCCTCTGTTTACAAGAACCTCATTTACCGTACAAGTTCAATATCACAGAAAGTGAAAAATGGATAAAGAACTTGTGGTACAGACGTACAATGCAGTATCACTCAGCAATGAAATCTATGTCATCAGGCCCGTAGCAGCATAATGAGTGGATTCAGGTACGATGATTCTAACTGAAATAAGTCACACAGAAAAAGAAACATCATAAGATATCACTAATACACAGAATGTAAACTTGGCTACATAGGAACTGAATTCCAAAACAGAACAGGGTCTCAAATTTAGAAAAGCAACTTATGCTTGCTTAAGGGGAAAGGTGAGTTGGGGTGCTGCATAAAACCAGAGATTGAAATGAGCACAGATAAAGTTCCTTAAGCCAAATATGGAATAGACAACAGCTACTCCTTGCTCAACGAAATGGACTCAAAACCCCATATTAAACGCCTAAGAATGTACCTGACTAGTAAGTATCTTAAAACCTATGGATTGCTATGTCTCCAAAAGAGAATCAAGCATGTGTACAGGGGCATAAACGCAGCACTGATAGGATTGGAGAGGTTCGGTGAGCAAATGAAGACCCTTTGAAGTCATATTGCATGGTACCCATTCCACGGGTCTCAACTCTGCAGGTTTAAAGTATTCTTCCTTCAGCTAAAACATGCATGTGGAACCCAGAGTATGATCAACCGTGTGAACGGGAGACGTGTTCAAATATGTCTCAGTTTTTCTCCCCTGGTACTCGGGTGCAACATTCCAGACGGTTTACTAACACTCTCCCCACTTGGAGAGTCAGCGCCTTTAACCTCCTGTTTGGCCCAGTTTGCAATTTCTGCGGAAGATGAACAGGAATAGCGAGAACCAATTAGAGGCTAGCTGGAGGTGTCTGGACGGGCAAATTTAACTCTCATTTCCCACCAGGATGAGGAACTAACCAAAGGCTCAGCATGCCGTGCCGGAACCAGATTAGGGCCTGAAGCCGTCCTGCGGTGTTGCGGCCTGCTCAAAAGAAAGCGAGTTGAAGAAAGGAGCTCAGGGGCACTGTAATTCACAAACATGCAGAGTTATAAATGACAGCTATCGTCCAAAAATATACTGAAGTAAGGCTGCCAAGAGGACTTGAAAGCGGGGCAGAATTGCAGGAAACCGATCTCAGGAGGTAGACTGGAATTGCATTTCAAGCACAGGAAAGGAGGCAGAACGTCCACAATGATGCACTTGGCCAAAAAGGGCGTATGCGTTTTTTCCTGAATATATTCAGGAAAAAACGCATACGCCCTTTTTGGCCAACCAAGCAAGCTTGCAAAGGAAATCTGCACTACAATGAAGTCTCACTTCCCCCCGGTCAAAAGGGCCATCTGAAAAAAGTGTAAAATCCAGAAAGGCAGGACAGGCCATGGAGAACTGGGAGACTTGTTATGCTGATGGGCGGGATGTAAATTGCCAACAACCACTCGGGAGAAGTGTATGGTGTTTCCTGAAACATCTAAAAAACAAAGCAACAGAGCCTAGGGCACTTCCACTTATGGTCCTATAGCTTAGGGAAATTAAAATCAAAAAGACACAGCCACCCCAAAGTTTGGGACGCCTCTGTTTACAAGAACCTCGTTTACCATACAAGTTCAATATCACAGAAAGTGAAAAATGGATAAAGAACTTGTGGTACTTACGTACAATGCAGTATCACTCAGCAATGAAATCAATGTCATCAGGCCCGTAGCATCATAATCAGTGGATTCAGATACGATGATTCTAACTGAAATAAGTCACACAGAAAAAGAAACATCATAAGATATCACTAATACACGGAATGTAAACTTGGCTACACAGGAACTGAATTCCAAAACAGAACAGGGTCTCAAATTTAGAAAACCAACTTATGCTTGCTTAAGGGGAAAGGTGAGTTGGGTTGCTGCATAAAACCAGAGATTGAAATGAGCACAGATAAAGTTCCTTAAGCCAAATATGGAATAGACAAGAGCTACTCCTTGCTCAACGAAATGGACTCAACACCGCATATTAAACGCCTAAGAATGTACCTGACTAGTAAGTATCTTAAAACCTATGGTTTGCTATGTCTCCGAAAGAGAATCAAGCATGTGTACAGGGGCATAAACGCAGCAGTGATAGGATTGGAGAGGTTCGGTGAGCAAATGAAGACCCTTTGAAGTCATATTGCATGGTACCCATTCCACGGGTCTCAACTCTGCAGGTTTAAGGTATTCTTCCTTCAGCTAAAACATGCATGTGGAACCCAGAGTATGATCAACCATGTGATCGGGAGACGTGTTCAAATATGTCTCAGTTTTCGTACCCTGGTACTCGGGTGCAACATTCCAGATGCTTTACTAACACTCTCCCCACTTGGAGAGTCAGCGCCTTTAACCTCCTGTTTGGCACAGTTTGCAATTTCTGCGGAAGATGAACAGGAATAGGGAGAACCAATGAGAGGCTAGCTGGAGGTGTCTGGACGGGCAAATTTAACTCTCATTTCCCACCAGGAAGAGGAAATAACCAAAGGCTCAGCATGCCGTACCGGAACCAGATTAGGGCCTGAAGCCATCCTGCGGTGTTTCAGCCAGCTCAAAAGAAAGCGAGTTGAAGAAAGGAGCTCAGGGGCACTGTAATTCACAAACCAGCAGAGTTATAAATGACAGCTATCGTCCAAAAATAGACTGAAGTAAGGCTGCCAAGAGGACTTGAAAGCGGGGCAGAATTGCAGGAAACCGATTTCAGGAGGTAGACTGGAATTGCATTGAAAGCATAGGAAAAGA